>NC_086447.1:409616319-409937391 GCF_028390025.1 Pseudophryne corroboree
CAACTCGGAATGAGGGCCCGTATCCGATTAGTGGTGCTCTCAATTATTTTGTAGACAACTACAATTTAAAGTGAGAAAGACAGACAAAAAAATTATTTTTGGGAGCACTCTTTTGAAATAATAAAGTAAGTGAAATGAATGAAAAAAATTCTGAATGTACCAATAATATAAAACTTAACCTTCAATTGATTCCCCAATAAAATCTGACATGATTGTATTAGAACAATTATATAAAAACTTGATTGCCTTTTTAACACATAAGGTTCAAGTTGCAGAATTAACTGCATGTGAAAATCTGTGGAATGTATTGTGGATCCCTATATTAATGAAAAGGAATCTGATTGACCACTGATTGGTTTGTAACTATGTGATATCTTTAACTGACAATCTCTGTTGACAGTAACAGGATCTAAAGATGGATCATATGGTAGTATATATGGGATGTTTGTTTCTTGAAAAATTGCCCACAACACCTAGTATTCCCAGGTGGTCTCCCATCCAGGTACTGACCAGGCCTTACCTGCTTAGCTTCCGAGATAAGACGATATCGGGCGTATTCATTCTAGTACGGCTGTGGGCAGTGAATTCACGAATGGGAGAAACACTTCTGCTTTTTGTGCTTGACACAAACCGTTTCTTTTCCAAATGAGAGAGTGTGAGCACTTCTGCTTTCTGTTGTGACAGTAATTAGTGTACTGGGAGAGGCGAATCGCCTCAGCCACAGTAACTGTCAACCAGATGAGAGAGTGTTGGAATGAGGGTGGTGTGTGATGATTTTGGGGCAAGTATACCACTTCTGCTTTCTGGTAAGAAAGTGACTCGAGTGCTATGGACACATGAAATTGAAGTGTAAAGAATTGGTGTACTGAAATTCTATCAGAGAGGATCCACACCTCTGATTACCCTATGTGAAAAAATAGGATTTGGTACACCTGGAGCTCAAAGCTGGCTCACAAACGAAAAAAAAAAAAATGGTGAAGCTCACAGACTCCCTAAATATAAGGATAAGTCATCCGGACTGACATAATAAATCACAGATACCATCCAGGGAGTCTGGACTGATATGATGAGTGACAAACATTTGGCTTTAACAAGATAAATCATCATATGTAGATAATCAGCTATTGGCTGTAAAAATAAATCACCAAATGTAGGTAAATAATCAGCTATTAGTTGTCAAAATAAAGCACCATATCTGGGTAAATGATCAACTATTGACTGTCAAGACAAATCACTATATGTAGGCAAGTAATCAGCTATTGACTGTCATTAAGTCACAAATATTTGGCTTTGACAAGGTAAATCACTATGTAGGTAAATAATCAGCTATTGGTTGTCAAAATAAATCACCATATGTATGTAAATAATCAGCTAATAGCTGTCAAAATAAAGCACCACGTGTGTAAATGATAAGCTATTGACTGTCAAGATAAATCACCATATGTAGGTAGATAATCAGCTATTGACTGTTAAGACAAATCACTATATGTAGGTAGATAATCAGCTATTGACTGTCAATAAGTCACAGCCATTTGGCTTTGACAAGACAAATCACCATATGTATGTAAATAATCAGCTGTTGACTATCGAGATAAATCACCATGTGTATGTAGATAATCAGCTATTGACTGTAAAGATAAGGATAAATCACCATATGTAGGTGAATAATCAACTACTGACTGTCAAGATAAATCACCATATGTAGGTAAATAGTTAACTATCAAGAAAAGTCACCATATGTAGGTAATTATCAGATATTAACTATCAAGATAAATCACCACATGTGGGTAGATAATCAGCTATTGTCTAGCAATAAGTCCCAAACATTCGCCTTTGACAAGATAAATCACCATATAAAGGTAAATAATCAGTTATTGACTGTCAAGATAAATCAAAATATGTAGGTAAATAAATAATCAGCTATTAACTGTCAAGATAAATCGCCATATACTGACCATGCAGTGTAGGCATATATTAATAGCTGTCCTGAATATCACATAGCATAATATATAGTTAAAAAATGTAATTCATCAATAGTGAAGGGGAGCAGCGGAAGACCAGTGCGATTAGCATGTATAAATAAATGTTTGTCCCCGGTTGGTAACACAGTGCCTAATAGGTCATACTTGCCTACCTGATCCTCTCCATGAGGGAGAAAATGCTCTGTTCCTGGACTTTCCTGGTAATGTATGATTGCCATCACCTGTGGTGAGCTAGTTAATTGATAAGAAAGGTGTTTCACCACAGGTGATGGCAATCATACATTACCAGGAAAGTCCAGGAACAGAGCATTTTCTCCCTCATGGAGAGAGTCAGGTAGGCAAGTATGCAATAGATGCACTGCCACAGATGCGAACTCCGTTCACAAGACACTGTGGGAACCTCCAGTATAGTTACCGCTCCTGGGGTTCGTATTGCTGAAATAACCGCTCATTGTTGTCCTTGGTTCCCCAGCTTCCGGAAGGGGCGGGTGCGCGATGACATCACTTACTGATGTCCAATCTCAGTGAGTGACGTCATCGCGCACCCGCCCCTTCCGGAAGCGGGCGGCCGCGGGATCACTGAGCTGGGGAACCAGGGACAACAATGAGCGGTTATTTCAGCAATACGAACCCCAGGAGTGGTAACTATACTGGAGGCTCCCATAGTATACCGTCTGATCTCAGAAGCTAAGCAAGTAAGGCCTGGTCAGTACCTGGATGGGAGACCACCTGGGAATACTGGGTGTCGTGGGCAATTTTTCAAGAAACAAACATCCCATATATACTACAATATGAGCCATCTTTAGATCCTGTTACTGTCAACAGAGATTGTCAGTTAAAGATATCACATATAGGCCCTACACACTGGGCAATTTGACTGCAAGATATGAACGATCTCGTTCATTAATGAACGAGATAACGTTCATATCGTTGAGTGTGGAGGCACCAGCGATGAACGATGTGCGGCCCTGCGCTCGTTAATCGCTGCTGTTCATGCAGGCAAATATGGACGATCTCGTCCATAATTGCCTGCAGTTCTATGGTGCCATGTGATGGGGGGAGTGAAGTAACTTCACTCCCCCCATCACTGCGCCGCGCCCCCCCGCCGCCGGGCAGCTCGGCGGTGGATCTTTAAATGTGTAGGGCCTAATAGTTACAAACCACTCAGTGGTCAATCAGATTCCTTTTCATTAATATAGGGATCCACAATACATTCCACAGATTTTTACCTGCAGTTAATTCTGCAACTTGAACCTTATGTGTTAAAAAGGCAATCAAGTTTGTATATAATTGTTCTAATACAATAATGTCAGATTTTATTGGGGAATCAATTAAAGGTTAAGTTTTATATTATTGGCACATTCAGAATTTTTTCATTCATTTCACTTACTTTATTATTACAAAATAATTGCTCAGGTACATGAATGAACGTCTGCATTGCGTACAAATCTGAATCAGGCCCTAGGTCTTTTGGAAGTAGATTTAAAACCTGTGTCCCATTTAAAGTAAACCAACTGCCCAGATACAGTGGATGAAACCATTTTGTGTCTCCAAACATTTCTCATCTTATCAAAGAACATTGCTTAACAAAATTGTTATTAGTCCTTTTTAAGTAGTGATGAGCAGGTTCGGTTCCTCGGGATCCGAACCCCCCCGAACTTCACCCATTTTACACGGTTCCAAGGCAGCCGAGCCTTGCTCGGTTAACCCGAGCGCGCCCGGACGTCATCATCCCGCTGTCGGATTCTCGCGAGATTCGTATTCTAGATAAGGAGCCGCGCGTCGCCGCCATTTTCACTCGTGCTTTGGAGATGATAGCGAGAGGACATTGCTGCGTTCTCTCAGTTTCTGTGTTCAGTGTGCTGCAAATATCTGTGCTCAGTGTGCTGCAAATATCTGTGCTCAGTGTGCAGCAAATATCTGTGCTCAGTGTGCTGCAAATATCTACATTCTCTGCCTGAAAACGCTCCATATCTGTGCTGCATTGTAGAAGGACAGTGCAGAATTTTGCTGACCACCAGTATATATATAGCAGTACGGTACAGTAGTCCACTGCTCTATCTCTGTGTCGTCAAGTATACTATCCATCCATACCTGTGCTGCATTTTAGTTGTGCGCAGTATATAGTAGGAGGACAGTGCAGAATTTTGCTGACCACCAGTATATATATAGCAGTACGGTATAGTAGTCCACTGCTCTACCTTGGTGTCGTCAAGTATACTATCCATCCATACCTGTGCTGCATTTTAGTTGTGTACAGTATATAGTAGGAGGACAGTGCAGAATTTTTCTGACCACCAGTATATATATAGCAGTACGGTATAGTAGTCCACTGCTGTACCTCTGTGTCAAGTACACTATCCATCCATACCTGTGCTGCATTTTAGTTGTGCGCAGTATATAGTAGGAGGACAGTGCAGAATTTTGCTGACCACCAGTATATATATAGCAGTACGGTACAGTAGTCCACTGCTCTACCTCTGTGTCATCAAGTATACTATCCATCCATACCTGTGCTGCATTTTAGTTGTGCGCAGTATATAGTAGGAGGACAGTGCAGAATTTTGCTGAGCACCAGTATATATATAGCAGTACGGTACAGTAGTCCACTGCTCTACCTCTGTGTCGTCAAGTATACTATCCATCCACACCTGTGCTGCATTTTAGTTGTGCGCAGTATATAGTAGGAGGACAGTGCAGAATTTTGCTCACCACCAGTATATATATAGCAGTACGGTACAGTAGTCCATTGCTCTACCTCTGTGTCATCAAGTATACTATCCATCCATACCTGTGCTACATTTTAGTTGTGTGCAGTATATAGTAGGAGGACAGTGCAGAATTTTGCTGACCACCAGTATATATATAGCAGTACGGTATAGTAGTCCATTGCTCTACCTCTGTGTCGTCAAGTCTACTATCCATCCATACCTGTGCTGCATTTTAGTTGTGCGCAGTATATAGAAGGAGGACAGTGCAGAATTTTGCTGACCACCAGTATATATATAGCAGTACGGTATAGTAGTCCACTGCTCTACCTCTGTGTCGTCAAGTATACTATCCATCCATACCTGTGCTGCATTTTAGTTGTGCGCAGTATATAGTAGGAGGACAGTGCAGAATTTTGCTGACCACCAGTATATATATATATAGCAGTACGGTACAGTAGTCCATTGCTCTACCTCTGTGTCGTCAAGTATACTATCCATCCATACCTGTGCTGCATTTTAGTTGTGCGCAGTATATAGTAGGAGGACAGTGCAGAATTTTGCTGACCACCAGTATATATATAGCAGTACGGTACAGTAGTCCATTGCTCTACCTCTGTGTCGTCAAGTATACTATCCATCCATACCTGTGCTGCATTTTAGTTGTGCGCAGTATATAGTAGGAGGACAGTGCAGAATTTTGCTGACCACCAGTATATATATAGCAGTACGGTACAGTAGTCCATTGCTCTACCTCTGTGTCGTCAAGTATACTATCCATCCATACCTATGCTGCATTTTAGTTGTGCGCAGTATATAGTAGGAGGACAGTGCAGAATTTTGCTGACCACCAGTATATATATAGCAGTCCGGTACAGTAGTCCACTGCTCTATCTCTGTGTCGTCAAGTATACAATCCATCCATACCTGTGCTGCATTTTAGTTGTGCGCAGTATATAGTAGGAGGACAGTGCAGAATTTTGCTGACCACCAGTATATATATAGCAGTACGGTATAGTAGTCCACTGCTCTACCTTGGTGTCGTCAAGTATACTATCCATCCATACCTGTGCTGCATTTTAGTTGTGCACAGTATAAAGTAGGAGGACAGTGCAGAATTTTTCTGACCACCAGTATATATATAGCAGTACGGTATAGTAGTCCACTGCTGTACCTCTGTGTCAAGTATACTATCCATCCATACCTGTGCTGCATTTTAGTTGTGCGCAGTATATAGTAGGAGGACAGTGCAGAATTTTGCTGACCACCAGTATATATATAGCAGTACGGTACAGTAGTCCACTGCTCTACCTCTGTGTCATCAAGTATACTATCCATCCATACCTGTGCTGCATTTTAGTTGTGCGCAGTATATAGTAGGAGGACAGTGCAGATTTTTGCTGACCACCAGTATATATATATAGCAGTACGGTACAGTAGTCCACTGTTCTACCTCTGTGTCATCAAGTATACTATCCATCCATACCTGTGCTGCATTTTAGTTGTGCGCAGTATATAGTAGGAGGACAGTGCAGAATTTTGCTGACTACCAGTATATATATAGCAGTACGGTACAGTAGTCCATTGCTCTACCTCTGTGTCATCAAGTATACTATCCATCCATACCTGTGCTACATTTTAGTTGTGCGCAGTATATAGTAGGAGGACAGTGCAGAATTTTGCTGACCACCAGTATATATATAGCAGTACGTAATATAGGAGTCCATTGCTGTACCTCTGTGTCGTCAAGTATACTATCCATCCATACCTGTGCTGCATTTTAGTTGTGCGCAGTATATAGGAGGACAGTGCAGAATTTTGCTGACCACCAGTATATATATAGCAGTACGGTATAGTAGTCCACTGCTCTACCTCTGTGTCGTCAAGTATACTATCCATCCATACCTGTGCTGCATTTTAGTTGTGCGCAGTATATAGTAGGAGGACAGTGCAGAATTTTGCTGACCACCAGTATATATATAGCAGTACGGTACAGTAGTCCATTGCTCTACCTCTGTGTCGTCAAGTATACTATCCATCCATACCTGTGCTGCATTTTAGTTGTGCGCAGTATATAGTAGGAGGACAGTGCAGAATTTTGCTGACCACCAGTATATATATATCAGTATGGCACAGTAGGCCATTGCTATTGACATATATTACTGGCATATAATTCCACACATTAAAATATGGAGAACAAAAACACTAGAACACTAGTCATGGCCGAGACGATGAAATGCCATCAACTTCGTCTGCCAAGGCCGATGCCCAATGTCATAGTAGAGAGCATGTAAAATTCAAAAAACAAAAGTTCAGTAAAATTACCCAAAAATCAAAATTAAAAGCGTCTAATGAGAAGCGTAAACTTGCCAATATGCCATTTACGACACGGAGTGGCAAGGAACGGCTGAGGCCCTGTCCTATGTTCATGTCTAGTGGTTCAGCTTCACATGAGGATGGAAGCACTCATCCTCCCGCTAGAAAAATGAAATGACTTAGGCTGGCAAAAGCACAGCAAAGAACTGTACGTTCTTCTAAATCACAAATCCCCAAGGAGAGTCCAATTGTGTCGGTTGCGATGCCTGACCTTCCCAACACTGGACGGGAAGAGGTGGCGCCTTCCACCATATGCACGCCCCCTGCAAGTGCTGGAAGGAGCACCCGCAGTCCAGTTCCTGATAGTCAAATTGAAGATGTCACTGTTGAAGTACACCAGGATGAGGATATGGGTGTTGCTGGCGCTGAGGAGGAAATTGACAAGGAGGATTCTGATGGTGAGGTGGTTTGTTTAAGTCAGGCACCCGGGGAGACACCTGTTGTCTGTGGGATGAATATGGCCATTGACATGCCTGGTCAAATTACAAAAAAAATCGCCTCTTCGGTGTGGAATTATTTTAACAGAAATGCGGACAACAGGTGTCAAGCCGTGTGTTGCCTTTGTCAAGCTGTAATAAGTAGGGGTAAGGACGTTAACCACCTAGGAACATCCTCCCTTATACGTCACCTGGAGCGCATTCATCAGAAGTCATTGACAAGTTCAAAAACTTTGGGTGACAGCGGAAGCAGTCCACTGACAACTAAATCCCTTCCTCTTGTAACCAAGCCACCAACTCCCTCAGTGTCAATTTCCTCCTTAGTTAGGAAAGCCAATAGTCCTGCAGGCCATGTCACTGGCAAGTCTGACGAGTCCTCTCCTAACTGGGATTCCTACAATGCATCCTTGAGTGTAACGCCTACTGCTTCTGGCGCTGCTGCTGTTGTTGCTGCTGGGAGTCGATCGTCATCCCAGAGGGGAAGTCGGAAGACCACTTGTACTACTTCCAGTAAGCAATTGACTGTCCAACAGTCCTTTGTGAGGAAGATTAAATGTCACAGCAGTCATCCTGCTGCAAAGCAGATAACTCAGGCCTTGGCAGCCTGGGTGGTGTTAAACGTGTGTCCGGTATCCACTGTTAATTCACAGGGAATTAGACAATTTATTGAGTTAGTGTGTCCCCGGTACCAAATATCATCTAGGTTCCACTTCTCTAGGCAGGCGATACCGAGAATGCACACAGACCTCAGAAAAAGAGTCACCAGTGTCCTAAAAAATGCAGTTGTACCCAATGTCCACTTAACCACGGACATGTGGAGCAGGGCAGACTCAGGACTATATGACTGTGACAGCCCACTGGGTAGATGTAATGCCTCCCGAAGCAAGAACAGCAGCGGTGGCACCAGTAGTAGCATCTCGCAAACGCCAACTCGTACCTAGGCAGGCTACGCTTTGTATCACCGCTTTCCATAAGAGGCACACAGCTGACAACCTCTTACGGAAACTGAGGAACATCATCGCAGAATGGCTTACCCCAATTGGACCCTCCTGGGGATATGTGACATCGGACAACGCCACCAATATTGTGCGTGCATTACATGTAGGCAAATTCCAGCACGTCCCATGTTTTGCACCTACCTTGAATTTGGTGGTGCAGAATTATTTAAAAAACGAGAGGGGCGTGCAAGAGATGCTGTCGGTGGCCCGAAGAATTGCGGGCCACTTTCAGCATTCAGCCACGACGTGCCGAAGACTGGAGCACCAGCAAACACTCCTGAACCTGCCCCGCCATCATCTGAAGCAAGAGGTGGTAACGAGGTGGAATTCAACCCTCTATATGCTTCAGAGGATGGAGGAGCAGCAAAAGGCCATTCAAGCCTATACATCTGCCTACGATATAGGCAAAGGAGGGGGAATGCACCTGACTCAAGCGCAGTGGAGAATGATTTCAATGTTGTGCAAGGTTCTGCAACCCTTTGAACTTGCCACACGTGAAGTCAGTTCAGACACTGCCAGCCTGAGTCAGGTCATTCCCCTCATCAGGCTTTTGCAGAAGAAGCTGGGGAGATTGAAGGAGGAGCTAAAACGGAGCGATTCCGCTAGGCATGTGGGACTTGTGGATGGAGCCCTTAATTCGCTTAACCAGGATTCACGGGTGGTCAATCTGTTGAAATTAGAGCACTACATTTTGGCCACCGTGCTCGATCCTAGGTTTAAAGCCTACGTTGTATCTCTCTTTCCGGCAGACACAAGTCTGCAGAGGTGCAAAGACCTGCTGGTGAGACACTTGTCAAGTCAAGCAGAACGTGACCCGTCAACAGCTCATCCTTCACATTCTCCCGCAACTGGGGGTGCGAGGAAAAGGCTAAGAATTCCGAGCCCACCCGCTGGCGGTGAGGCAGGGCAGTCTGGAGCGAGTGCTGACATCTGGTCCGGACTGAAGGACCTGCCAACGATTACTGACATGTCGTCTACTGTCACTGCATATGATTCTCTCACCATTGAAAGAATGGTCGAGGATTATATGAGTGACCGCATCCAAGTAGGCACGTCAGACAGTCCGTACGTATACTGGCAGGAAAAAGAGGCAATTTGGAGGCCCTTGCACAAACTGGCTTTATTCTATCTAAGTTGCCCTCCCTCCAGTATGTACTCCGAAAGAGTGTTTAGTGCAGCCGCTCACCTTGTCAGCAATCGGCGTACGAGGTTACTTCCACAAAATGTGGAGAAGATGATGTTCATCAAAATGAATTATAATCAATTCCTCCGTGGAGACATTCACTAGCAGCAATTGCCTCCAGAAAGTACACAGGGACCTGAGATGGTGGATTCCAGTGGGGACGAATTAATACTCTGTGAGGAGGGGGATGTACACAGTGAAAGGGGTGAGGAATTGGAGGATGATGATGAGGTGGACATCTTGCCTCTGTAGAGCCAGTTTGTGCAAGGAGAGATTGATTGCTTCTTTTTTTGGTGGGGGCCCAAACCAACCAGTCATTTCAGTCACAGTCGTGTGGCAGACCCTGTCGCTGAAATGATGGGTTCGTTAAAGTGTGCATGTCCTGTTTATACAACATAAGGGTGGGTGGGAGGGCCCAAGGACAATTCCATCTTGACCCTTTCTTTTCTTTCATTTTTCTTTGCATCATGTGCTGTTTGTGGACAATTTTTTTGAAGTGCCATCCTGCCTGACACTGCAGTGCCACTCCTAGATGGGCCAGGTGTTTGTGTCAGCCACTTGTGTCGCTTAGCTTAGTCACACAGCGACCTTGGTGCGCCTCTTTTTTTCTTTGCATCATGTGCTGTTTGGGGACAATTTTTTTGAAGTGCCATCCTGCCTGACACTGCAGTGCCACTCCTAGATGGGCCAGGTGTTTGTGTCGGCCACTTGTGTCGCTTAGCTTAGCCATCCAGCAACCTTGGTGCGCCTCTTTTTTTCTTTGCATCATGTGCTGTTTGGGGACAATTTTTTTGAAGTGCCATCCTGCCTGACACTGTAGTGCCACTCCTAGATGGGCCAGGTGTTTGTGTCGGCCACTTGTGTCGCTTAGCTTAGCCATCCAGCGACCTTGGTGCGCCTCTTTTTTTCTTTGCATCATGTGCTGTTTGGGGACAATTTTCTTGAAGTGCCATCCTGCCTGACACTGTAGTGCCACTCCTAGATGGGCCAAGTGTTTGTGTCGGCCACTTGTGTGGCTTAGCTTAGCCATCCAGCGACCTCGGTGCAAATTTTAGGACTAAAAATAATATTGTGAGGTGTGAGGTGTTCAGAATAAACTGAAAATTTGTTAAACCAAGGGCAAGATTCATACCAGCCCACACCATTCGCACAGTATAACTTATGATAAACTAACCAGTTAACAGTATGAAAAAACAACATAGCATAAGTCGGAGACCGATGAAAACTATAACATAACCCTTATGTAAGCAAAACTATATACAGGTCTTGCAGAAGTAGTCCGCACTTGGGACGGGCGCCCAGCATCCTCTACGGACTACGAGAAAAAGAGTTACCGGTAGGTTTAAAATCTTATTTTCTCTTACGTCCTAGAGGATGCTGGGGACTCCATAAGGACCATGGGGAATATACCAAAGCTCCCAAACGGGCGGGAGAGTGCGGATGACTCTGCAGCACCGATTGAGCAAACAGGAGGTCCTCCTCAGCAAGGGTATCAAACTTATAGAACTTTGCAAAGGTGTTTGAACCCGACCAAGTAGCAGCTCGGCACAGCTGTAGTGCCAAGACCCCTCGGGCAGCCGCCCAAGACGAGCCCACCTTCCTAGTGGAATGGGCCTTGACCGCTTATGGTTATGGCAATCCAGCCGTCGCATGTGCCTGCTGAATCGTGTTACAGATCCAGCGAGCAATAGTCTGCTTTGAAGCAGGAGCGCCAACCTTGTTGGCTGCATACAGGACAAACAGTGCTTCTGTTTTTCTGACTCTAGCCGTTCTGGCCACGTAAATTTTCAAAGCCCTGACTGCATCAAGAACCTCGGAATCCTCCAAGTCTCGTGTAGCCACAGGCACCACAATAGGTTGGTTCATATGAAAAGATGACACCACCTTAGGCAAAAATTGAGGACGGGTCCGCAATTCCGCTCTATCCATATGGAAAACTAAATAGGGGCTTTTATGAGACAAAGCCGCCAATTCCGACACTCGCCTAGCCGAAGCCAAGGCTAACAACATGACCACTTTCCAAGTGAGATATTTTAACTCCACCTTTTTAAGTGGTTCAAACCAGTGCGACTTAAGGAAACTCAACACCACGTTAAGGTCCCAAGGCGCCACCGGAGGTACAAAAGGAGACTGAATATGCAGCACTCCCTTCACAAAAGTCTGTACTTCTGGAGAGAAGCCAATTCTTTTTTGAAAGAAAATGGATAAGGCCGAAATCTGAACCTTAATGGAGCCTAATTTTAGGCCCAAATTCACTCCAGTCTGTAGGAAGTGAAGGAAACGGCCCAGATGGAATTCTTCCGTAGGAGCATTCCTGGCCTCACACCAAGAAACATATTTTCGCCATATACGGTGATAATGTTTAGCTGTCACGTCCTTCCTAGCCTTTATCAGAGTAGGAATGACCTCATCCGGAATGCCCTTTTCCGCTAGGATCCGGCGTTCAACCGCCATGCCGTCAAACGAAGCCGCGGTAAGTCTTGGAACAGACAGGGCCCCTGTTGCAACAGGTCCTGTCTTAGAGGAAGAGGCCACGGATCTTCTGTGAGCATCTCCTGCAGATCCGGATACCAGGCCCTTCGTGGCCAATCTGGAACAATGAGAATTGTCTGTACTCCTCTTTTTCTTATTATTCTCAACACCTTTGGGATGAGAGGAAGAGGAGGAAACACATAGACCGACTGGAACACCCACGGTGTCACTAGGGCGTCCACAGCTACCGCCTGAGGGTCTCTTGACCTGGTGCAATACCTCTGCAGCTTTTTGTTGAGGCGGGACGCCATCATGTCTATCTGGGGCAGTCCCCACTGACTTGCAATCTGTGCGAAGACTTCCTGATGAAGTCCCCACTCTCCTGAATGCAGGTCGTGTCTGCTGAGGAAGTCTGCTTCCCAGTTGTCCACTCCCGGAATGAACACTGCTGACAGTGCGCTTACATGATTTTCCGCCCAGCGAAGAATCCTGGTGGCTTCGGCCATTGCCACTCTGCTCCTTGTGCCGCCCTGGCGGTTTACATGAGCCACTGCGGTGATGTTGTCTGACTGGATCAGAACTGGTAAGTCGCGAAGCAAGGTCTCCGCTTGACGAAGGGCGTTGCATATGGCCCTCAGCTCCAGGACGTTGATGTGAAGACAAGTTTCTTGACTTGACCAAAGACCCTGGAAGTTTCTTCCTTGTGTGACTGCTCCCCAACCTTGAAGGCTCGCGTCCGTGGTCACCAGAACCCAGTCCTGAATGCCGAACCTGCGGCCCTCTACAAGGTGAGCACTCTGCAGCCACCACAGGAGAGATACCCTGGCCCTGGGGGACAGTGTGATCAACCGATGAATCTGTAGATGTGACCCGGACCACTTGTCCAGTAGGTCCCATTGGAAGGTCCTCGCATGGAACCTGCCGAATAGAATGGCCTTGTAAGATGCCACCATCTTTCCCAGGACTCGAGTGCAGTGATGCACTGACACCTGTTTTGGTTTCAATAGGTTCCTGACCAGAGTCATGAGTTCTTGAGCCTTTTCCATTGGCAGATAAACCCTTTTCTGGTCCGTATCCAGAATCATGCCCAAGAAGGTCAGACGAGTCGTAGGAACCAGCTGCGACTTTGGGATATTGAGAATCCAGCCGTGTTGCTGTAACACCTTCAGTGAAAGTGACACGCTGTTCAGTAACTGCTCTCGTGATCTCGCCTTTATGAGGAGATCGTCCAAGTACGGGATAATTGTGACTCCATGCTTGCGCAGGAGCACCATCATTTCCGCCATTACCTTGGTGAAAATTCTCGGTGCCGTGGAAAGCCCAAACGGCAACGTCTGAAATTGGTAATGACAATCCTGTACCGCAAATCTCAGGTACGCCTGATGAGGTGGATATATGGGAACATGAAGGTATGCATCTTTTATGTCCAGAGATGCCATAAAATCCCCCCCTTCCAGGCTGGCGATGACCGCCCTGAGCGATTCCATCTTGAACTTGAACCTTTTCAAGTATAGGTTCAGGGATTTTAAATTCAGAATGGGTCTGACCGAACCGTCCGGTTTCGGGACTACAAACAGGGTTGAGTAATATACCCTCCCTTGTTGAAGTAGGGGAACCTTGACCATCACCTGTTGAAGATACAATTTGTGAATTGCATTTAACACTATCTCCCTTCCTGGGGGAGAAGTCGGCAGGGCCGATTTGAAAAACCGGCAAGGAGGCACCTCTTCGAATTCCAGCTTGTAACCCTGAGAAACAATTTCTATTGCCCAGGGATCCACCTGTGAGTGAACCCAGATGTGGCTGAAAATTCGAAGACGTGCCCCCACTGGGGCGGACTCCCTTAGCGGAGCCCCAGCGTCATGCGGTGGATTTTGTAGAGGCCGGGGAGGACTTCTGTTCCTGGGAACTAGCTGTGTTGTGCAGCTTTTTCCCTCTGCCCTTACCTCTGGCAAGAAAGGACGCACCTCGTACTCTCTTGTTTCTTTGTGACCGAAAGGACTGCATTTGATAATGTAGTGCTTTTCTTAGGCTGTGAGGGAATATAAGGCCAAAAATTTGATTTACCAACTGTAGCTGTGGAGACCAGGTCCGAGAGACCTTCCCCAAACAATTCCTCACCCTTGTAAGGTAAAACCTCCATATGCCTCTTTGAGTCGGCATCACCTGTCCACTGCCGGGTCCATAGCAGAAATCGACATAGCGTTGATTCTAGAACCCAGTAGACCAATGTCTCTTTGAGCATCTCTCATATATAAGACAGCATCTTTTATATGTCCTAGGGTCAATAAGATGGTATCCTTATCCAGGGTTTCAATTTCCTCTGATAAGGTATCTGTCCATGCTGCTACAGCGCTACACACCCAAGCCGACGCAATAGCCGGTCTGAGTAAGGTACCCGAATGTGTGTAAATGGACTTCAAGGTAACCTCCTGCTTGCAATCAGCAGGTTCCCTGAGGGTAGCCGTATCTTGGGATGGCAGCGCTACCTTTTTGGATAAGCTCGTCAACGCTTTGTCCACCCTAGGGGAGGATTCCCACCGTATCCTGTCCGTTGGCGGGAAAGGATACGCCATAAGAATCCTTTTGGGATTCTGCAGTTTTTTTGTCTGGAGATTCCCAGCTTTTTCACATAACTCGTTTAGCTCATGTGAGGGAGGAAAGGTTACCTCAGGTTTCTTTCCCTTATACATGTGTACCCACGTGTCAGGGACAGGGGGTTCCTCTGTGATATGCAAAACATCTTTTATTGCAATAATCATATATCGAATACATTTAGCCACTTTTGGCTGTAACTTCGCATCATCGTAGTCGACACTGGAGTCAGAATCCGTGTCGGTATCTGTGTCTACTATTTGGGATAGTGGGCGCTTTTAAGACCCCGAAGGTCCCTGCGACATAGGGACAGACATGGGTTGATTCCCTGGCTGTTCCCTAGCTTCCGCTTTGTCTAATCTTTTGTGCAATAAATTTACATTAGCACTTAAAACATTCCACATATCCATCCAGTCAGGTGTCGGCGTTGTCGACGGAGACACCACATTCATTTGCTCCTCCTCCTCCCCCGGAAAGCCTTCTACCTCAGACATGTCGACACACGCGTACTGACACACCACACACTCAGGGAATCCTCTTATCTGAAGACAGTTCCCCCACAAGGCCCTTTGGAGAGACAGAGAGAGAGTATGCCAGCACACACCCAGCGCTATATGACCCAGGAAAAAACACACAATATGTTTACCCAGATAGCGCTGTAATCTGTATATTGCGCCAATTATGTGCCCCCCCTACTTTAAAACCCTCTTTCACTGTGGATAAGCAGGGGAGAGTCCGGGGAGCTTCCTCTCAGCGCTGTGCTGTGGAGAAAATGGCGCTGGTGAGTGCTGAGGAAGAAGCCCCGCCCCCTCAGCGGCGGGCTTCTGTCCCACTCAAATATGTAAAAAACCTGGCTGGGGCTCTTTATATATACAGTGCCCAGCTGTATATATATACTTTTGCCAGAAAACGAGGTTTATTGCTGCCCAGGGCGCCCCCCCTGCGCCCTGCACCCTTACAGTGTCTGCCTGTGTGTGCTGTGTGGGAGCAATGGCGCACAGCTTTACTGCTGTGCGTTACCTCAGTGAAGATCTGAAGTCTTCTGCCGCCTCTGAAGTCTTCTTACTTCTCATACTCACCCGGCTTCTATCTTCCGGCTCTGCGAGGAGGACGGCGGCGCGGCTCTGGAACGGATGGCGAGGGTGAGACCTGCGTACCAATCACTCTGGAGCTAATGGTGTCCAGTAGCCTAAGAAGCAGAGCCTTGAAACTCACAGAAGTAGGTCTGCTTCTCTCTCCTCAGTCCCATGATGCAGGGAGTCTGTTGCCAGCAGGCTCCCTGAAAATAAAAAACCTAACAAAATACTTTCTTTCAGGAAACTCAGGAGAGCTCCCTGTAATACACCCAGTCTCCTCTGGGCACAGTAGTAAACTGAGGTCTGGAGGAGGGGCATAGAGGGAGGAGCCAGTGCACACCCATACCTAAAGTCTTTCTTAGAGTGCCCATGTCTCCTGCAGAGCCCGTCTATCCCTATGGTCCTTACGGAGTCCCCAGCATCCTCTAGGACGTAAGAGAAATTATGTCCCTCATTCCGAGTTGTTCGCTCGCTAGCCGCTTTTCGCAGCAGTGCACATGCTAAGCCGCCACCCTCTGGGAGTGAATCTTAGCTTAGTAGAATTGCGAACGAAGTATTCGCAATATTGCGAAAAGATTTTACTTTGCAGTTTTTGAGTAGCTCGAGACTTACTCTTCCAGTGCGATCAGTTCAGTGCTTGTCGTTCCTGGTTTGACGTCACAAACACACCCAGCGTTCGCCCAGCCACTCCCCTGTTTCTCCAGCCACTCCCGCGTTTTTCCCAGAAACGGCAGCGTTTTTTCACACACTCCCATAAAACGGCCAGTTTCCGCCCAGAAACACCCACTTCCTGTCAATCACACTCCGATCACCAGAACGAAGAAAAAACCTCGTAATGCCGTGAGTAAAACACCAAACTTCTTAGCAAATTTACTTGGCGCAGCCGCAGTGCGAACATTGCGCATGCGCAGTTAGCGGAAAATCGCACCGATGCGAAGGAAAAGAACGAGCGAACAACTCGGAATGAGGGCCTATGTTTGTATGTCATGCTTAGAATCAGTTATGTGCTGAAGGACAGGATTTGCTTCGGTATATCCACATATTTTATGACTGACAGCCACCAGCACTGGTTTTGCCTATTACATTGAACATAAATAATTTGAATTGGTCCTAGACCATCAATCCAAGGCACCCCGGCAAGTGCATGGAGGCACCCCAGGGTGCCTTAGCACACAGTTTAAGAACCCCTGTCCTAGCCCAAATGGCTACACCAACCCTAATACCTTATCCCTGATACCCTAAGCCAAACCTCCAAATGAACCCTAATACCCTAACCCTGAGTTTTTCCCTCTTAGTACTATAAAGTAGAGATGAGCGCCGGAAATTTTTCGGGTTTTGTGTTTTGGTTTTGGGTTCGGTTCCGCGGCCGTGTTTTGGGTTCGACCGCGTTTTGGCAAAACCTCACCGAATTTTTTTTGTCGGATTCGGGTGTGTTTTGGATTCGGGTGTTTTTTTCAAAAAACCCTAAAAAACAGCTTAAATCATAGAATTTGGGGGTAATTTTGATCCCAAAGTATTATTAACCTCAAAAAACATAATTTACACTCATTTTCAGCCTATTCTGAACACATCACACCTCACAATATTATTTTTAGTCCTAAAATTTGCACCGAGGTCGCTGTGTGAGTAAGATAAGCGACCCTAGTGGCCGACACAAACACCGGGCCCATCTAGGAGTGGCACTGCAGTGTCACGCAGGATGGCCCTTCCAAAAAACCCTCCCCAAACAGCACATGACGCAAAGAAAAAAAGAGGCGCAATGAGGTAGCTGACTGTGTGAGTAAGATTAGCGACCCTAGTGGCCGACACAAACACCGGGCACATCTAGGAGTGGCACTGCAGTGTCACGCAGGATGTCCCTTCCAAAAAACCCTCCCCAAACAGCACATGACGCAAAGAAAAAAAGAGGCGCAATGAGGTAGCTGACTGTGTGAGTAAGATAAGCGACCCTAGTGGCCGACACAAACACCGGGCCCATCTAGGAGTGGCACTGCAGTGTCACGCAGGATGGCCCTTCCAAAAAACCCTCCCCAATCAGCACATGATGCAAAGAAAAAGAAAAGAAAAAAGAGGTGCAAGATGGAATTATCCTTGGGCCCTCCCACCCACCCTTATGTTGTATAAACAAAACAGGACATGCACACTTTAACCAACCCATCATTTCAGTGACAGGGTCTGCCACACGACTGTGACTGATATGACGGGTTGGTTTGGACCCCCCCCAAAAAAGAAGCAATTAATCTCTCCTTGCACAAACTGGCTCTACAGAGGCAAGATGTCCACCTCATCTTCACCCTCCGATATATCACCGTGTACATCCCCCTCCTCACAGATTATCAATTCGTCCCCACTGGAATCCACCATCTCAGCTCCCTGTGTACTTTGTGGAGGCAATTGCTGCTGGTCAATGTCTCCGCGGAGGAATTGATTATAATTCATTTTAATGAACATCATCTTCTCCACATTTTCTGGATGTAACCTCGTACGCCGATTGCTGACAAGGTGAGCGGCGGCACTAAACACTCTTTCGGAGTACACACTTGTGGGAGGGCAACTTAGGTAGAATAAAGCCAGTTTGTGCAAGGGCCTCCAAATTGCCTCTTTTTCCTGCCAGTATAAGTACGGACTGTGTGACGTGCCTACTTGGATGCGGTCACTCATATAATCCTCCACCATTCTATCAATGTTGAGAGAATCATATGCAGTGACAGTAGACGACATGTCCGTAATCGTTGTCAGGTCCTTCAGTCCGGACCAGATGTCAGCATCAGCAGTCGCTCCAGACTGCCCTGCATCACCGCCAGCGGGTGGGCTCGGAATTCTGAGCCTTTTCCTCGCACCCCCAGTTGCGGGAGAATGTGAAGGAGGAGATGTTGACAGGTCGCGTTCCGCTTGACTTGACAATTTTGTCACCAGCAGGTCTTTCAACCCCAGCAGACCTGTGTCTGCCGGAAAGAGAGATCCAAGGTAGGCTTTAAATCTAGGATCGAGCACGGTGGCCAAAATGTAGTGCTCTGATTTCAACAGATTGACCACCCGTGAATCCTTGTTAAGCGAATTAAGGGCTGCATCCACAAGTCCCACATGCCTAGCGGAATCGCTCCGTGTTAGCTCCTCCTTCAATGCCTCCAGCTTCTTCTGCAAAAGCCTGATGAGGGGAATGACCTGACTCAGGCTGGCAGTGTCTGAACTGACTTCACGTGTGGCAAGTTCAAAGGGCATCAGAACCTTGCACAACGTTGAAATCATTCTCCACTGCACTTGAGACAGGTGCATTCCACCTACTATATCGTGCTCAATTGTATAGGCTTGAATGGCCTTTTGCTGCTCCTCCAACCTCTGAAGCATATAGAGGGTTGAATTCCACCTCGTTACCACTTCTTGCTTCAGATGATGGCAGGGCAGGTTCAGTAGTTTTTGGTGGTGCTCCAGTTTTCTGTACGTGGTGCCTGTACGCCGAAAGTGTCCCGCAATTCTTCTGGCCACCGACAGCATCTCTTGCACGCCCCTGTCGTTTTTTAAAAAATTCTGCACCACCAAATTCAAGGTATGTGCAAAACATGGGACGTGCTGGAATTGGCCCAGATTTAATGCACACACAATATTGCTGGCGTTGTCCGATGCCACAAATCCACAGGAGAGTCCAATTGGGGTAAGCCATTCCGCGATGATCTTCCTCAGTTGCCGTAAGAGGTTTTCAGCTGTGTGCGTATTCTGGAAAGCGGTGATACAAAGCGTAGCCTGCCTAGGAAAGAGTTGGCGTTTGCGAGATGCTGCTACTGGTGCCGCCGCTGCTGTTCTTGCGGCGGGAGTCCATACATCTACCCAGTGGGCTGTCACAGTCATATAGTCCTGACCCTGCCCTGCTCCACTTGTCCACATGTCCGTGGTTAAGTGGACATTGGGTACAGCTGCATTTTTTAGGACACTGGTGACTCTTTTTCTGAGGTCTGTGTACATTTTCGGTATCGCCTGCCTAGAGAAATGGAACCTAGATGGTATTTGGTACCGGGGACACAGTACCTCCAACAAGTCTCTAGTTGGCTCTGCAGTAATGATGGATACCGGAACCACGTTTCTCACC
The DNA here is from genome assembly GCF_028390025.1 of Pseudophryne corroboree. Taxonomy (NCBI): domain Eukaryota; kingdom Metazoa; phylum Chordata; class Amphibia; order Anura; family Myobatrachidae; genus Pseudophryne; species Pseudophryne corroboree. The sequence continues at coordinate 409,636,231 of NC_086447.1, forward strand.
ACCCAGGATGCCAAGGCCTCAGTTATCCGCTTTGCAGTAGGATGACTGCTGTGATATTTCATCTTCCTCGCAAAGGACTGTTGAACAGTCAATTGCTTACTGGAAGTAGTACAAGTGGGCTTACGACTTCCCCTCTGGGATGACCATCGACTCCCAGCGGCAACAACAGCAGCGCCAGCAGCAGTAGGCGTTACACGCAAGGATGCATCGGAGGAATCCCAGGCAGGAGAGGACTCGTCAGACTTGCCAGTGACATGGCCTGCAGGACTATTGGCATTCCTGGGGAAGGAGGAAATTGACACTGAGGGAGTTGGTGGGGTGGTTTGCGTGAGCTTGGTTACAAGAGGAAGGGATTTACTGGTCAGTGGACTGCTTCCGCTGTCACCCAAAGTTTTTGAACTTGTCACTGACTTATTATGAATGCGCTGCAGGTGACGTATAAGGGAGGATGTTCCGAGGTGGTTAACGTCCTTACCCCTACTTATTACAGCTTGACAAAGGGAACACACGGCTTGACACCTGTTGTCCGCATTTCTGGTGAAATACCTCCACACCGAAGAGCTGATTTTTTTGGTATTTTCACCTGGCATGTCAGCGGCCATATTCCTCCCACGGACAACAGGTGTCTCCCCGGGTGCCTGACTTAAACAAACCACCTCACCATCAGAATCCTCCTGGTCAATTTCCTCCCCAGCGCCAGCAACACCCATATCCTCCTCATCCTGGTGTACTTCAACACTGACATCTTCAATCTGACTATCAGGAACTGGACTGCGGGTGCTCCTTCCAGCACTTGCAGGGGGCATGCAAATAGTGGAAGGCGCATGCTCTTCACGTCCAGTGTTGGGAAGGTCAGGCATCGCAAACGACACAATTGGACTCTCCTTGTGGATTTGGGATTTCAAAGAACGCACAGTTCTTTGCGGTGCTTTTGCCAGCTTGAGTCTTTTCAGTTTTCTAGCGAGAGGCTGAGTGCTTCCATCCTCATGTGAAGCTGAACCACTAGCCATGAACATAGGCCAGGGCCTCAGCCGTTCCTTGCCACTCCGTGTGGTAAATGGCATATTGGCAAGTTTACGCTTCTCCTCCGACAATTTTATTTTAGGTTTTGGAGTCCTTTTTTTTCTGATATTTGGTGTTTTGGATTTGACATGCTCTGTACTATGACATTGGGCATCGGCCTTGGCAGACGACGTTGCTGGCATTTCATCGTCTCGGCCATGACTAGTGGCAGCAGCTTCAGCACGAGGTGGAAGTGGATCTTGATCTTTCCCTAATTTTGGAACCTCAACTTTTTTGTTCTCCATATTTTATAGGCAGAACTAAAAGGCACCTCAGGTAAACAATGGAGATGGATGGATTGGATACTAGTATACAATTATGGACGGACTGCCACGGTTAGGTGGTATAAAAAAACCACGGTTAGGTGGTATATATTATAATAATAATACAATTATGGATGGACGGACTGCCTGCCGACTGCCGACACAGAGGTAGCCACAGCCGTGAACTACCGCACTGTACACTGGTTGATAAAGAGATAGTAGTATACTCGTAACAACTAGTATGACACTATGACGACGGTATAAAGAATGAAAAAAAAACCACGGTTAGGTGGTATATATTATAATAATAATACAATTATGGATGGACGGACTGCCTGCCGACTGCCGACACAGAGGTAGCCACAGCCGTGAACTACCGCACTGTACACTGGTTGATAAAGAGATAGTAGTATACTCGTAACAATTAGGATGACACTATGACGGTATAAAGAATGAAAAAAAAACCACGGTTAGGTGGTAGGTATATAATAATAAATAATACAATTCTGGTCGGACGGACTGCCTGCCGCGTGCCGACACAGAGGTAGCCACAGCCGTGAACTACCGCACTGTACACTGGTTGATAAAGAGATAGTAGTATACTCGTAACAATTAGGATGACACTATGACGGTATAAAGAATGAAAAAAAAACCACGGTTAGGTGGTAGGTATATAATAATAAATAATACAATTCTGGTCGGACGGACTGCCTGCCGTGTGCCGACACAGAGGTAGCCACAGCCGTGAACTACCGCACTGTACACTGGTTGATAAAGAGATAGTAGTATACTCGTAACAATTAGGATGACACTATGACGGTATAAAGAATGAAAAAAAAAACCACGGTTAGGTGGTAGGTATATAATAATAAATAATACAATTCTGGTCGGACGGACTGCCTGCCGTGTGCCGACACAGAGGTAGCCACAGCCGTGAACTACCGCACTGTACACTGGTTGATAAAGAGATAGTAGTATACTCGTAACAATTAGGATGACACTATGACGGTATAAAGAATGAAAAAAAAACCACGGTTAGGTGGTAGGTATATAATAATAAATAATACAATTCTGGTCGGACGGACTGCCTGCCGTGTGCCGACACAGAGGTAGCCACAGCCGTGAACTACCGCACTGTACACTGGTTGATAAAGAGATAGTAGTATACTCGTAACAATTAGGATGACACTATGACGGTATAAAGAATGAAAAAAAAACCACGGTTAGGTGGTAGGTATATAATAATAAATAATACAATTCTGGTCGGACGGACTGCCTGCCGTGTGCCGACACAGAGGTAGCCACAGCCGTGAACTACCGCACTGTACACTGGTTGATAAAGAGATAGTAGTATACTCGTAACAATTAGGATGACACTATGACGGTATAAAGAATGAAAAAAAAACCACGGTTAGGTGGTAGGTATATAATAATAAATAATACAATTCTGGTCGGACGGACTGCCTGCCGTGTGCCGACACAGAGGTAGCCACAGCCGTGAACTACCGCACTGTACACTGGTTGATAAAGAGATAGTAGTATACTCGTAACAATTAGGATGACACTATGACGGTATAAAGAATGAAAAAAAAACCACGGTTAGGTGGTAGGTATATAATAATAAATAATACAATTCTGGTCGGACGGACTGCCTGCCGTGTGCCGACACAGAGGTAGCCACAGCCGTGAACTACCGCACTGTACTGTGTCTGCTGCTAATATAGACTGGTTGATATTTAAAGAGATATTAGTAGTATACAACAATACTATACTGGTGGTCAGGCACTGGTCACCACTCCTGCAGCAAAAGTGTGCACTGTTAATTAATATAATTGTACTCCTGGCTCCTGCTAACAACCTGCAGTGCTCCCCAGTCTCCCCCACAATTAATTATAAGCTTTTAATTTATACATTGATGACTGTGCAGCACACTGGGCTGAGCTGAGTGCACACAGACTGAGTCACACTGTGTGACTGACTGTGCTGTGTATCGTTTTTTTTTTCAGGCAGAGAACGGATATAGCAGAGAGAAGTGAACGGATATATTATATTAAATAAAAGTTAACTAGCAACTGCACTGGTCACTGACTGTGGTAAACTAACTCTGTCTGCGACTCTGCACAATCTCTCTCTATCTAATCTATCTCTATTCTAATGGAGAGGACGCCAGACACGTCCTCTCCCTATCAATCTCAATGCACGAGTGAAAATGGCGGCGACGCGCGGCTCCTTATATAGAATCCGAGTCTCGCGATAGAATCCGAGCCTCGCGAGAATCCGACAGCGTCATGATGACGTTCGGGCGCGCTCGGGTTAACCGAGCAAGGCGGGAAGATCCGAGTCGCTCGGACCCGTGAAAAAAAACATGAAGTTCGGGCGGGTTCGGATTCCGAGGAACCGAACCCGCTCATCTCTACTATAAAGGTGGATGGTGCTCTCCCCGTTGCTCCTTACACACAAAACACAATTCTTATCTGAAAGAGTGCTAGGGATTAGAAGGTCACTGCGAGGTGGCATCTGCAGTGGGGGCCTGTGGTGTGCACACAAAGAGCTGATGGTGTTGTGGGTTAAGATACATGCACAGTAATGTGTGTGTGTCTGTGCCCTGCTTAGTGCCTATATGACATGTGGTGGTAAATCATCACCATCATTATATGTTGGGCTTATCTCGGCTGCCTTGCACAGGGCTTTTATTTGCATTTTCACTCTGCAAGCACTGGGTGCCTGCCTAATATAACCTTGACATTACTGGGGTGCCAAGATAATTTCACAATGACACTGACTACCCAACAACCCTGCAATTGATAGATTTGGTATAAACATACAGGGAGACGGGCACCTAGGTTAGGATCAGTTATGTGCTGAAATCCTTGTGGGAAATCCTGGCCTGCTGTATATGTGTGTGTAAATCTGGTTCTGATACTAGCCAGTGCCTCCCCAGCCATTTACCTCATCGCACCTCATTGCTCTCTGTAGCACATCACTCTCCTGGGGTCAAGTGTGGTGGAAACCAACTGTCAAAGGAAAACCATTTATTGGTCCCTGTTTGGCTCTAATTCTCAGCTCTCCTGATTGATAGTTGTTTGGTTTCAGGAAAAGTTTATGTGTTGGATATATTTTGTCGACATTCATGATATAGTCCAAGGTGAACATAAGCAAAGAGGCAGCAATTTCTGATGAATCATTTTCACCCAGAATAAAGCTGGTCCATTTCCATGCCAATAGTGATGGTTGCTGCTCCCACAAATGGATGTAAAGGTTCTCTGAATACAGGTGGTTGCCTGTGACTATTTTTGAGCATATGAGGTGCCTGATTCAGATATGGATGCAGCAGTGCTGTAACTAGTCATTCTGGTGCCCTGTGCCAGAAAGAGAACTGGTGCCCTGTCACACCCAATATTTAAAATAGGTACAGTGCACGGCGAAGCCACGTGCTCAAAATACATATAGGGGGCGTGGCTTCACGGGGTATTTGTGTGGCCACAGAATAGTACCAATTCACATTACGCTGCACAGCAGCATCCGTTATTCACATTACACTCCACAGTAGTGTCTGCTATTCACATTACACTGCATGGTTACGTCTGTTACTCACATTACACGGCAGAGTAGCTTTTGTTACTCACATTATACCCCACGGTTGCATCTGTTACTCACATTACGCTGCACAGTAGTACTCCTTATAAACATTATCCTATACCTCATTCTCCTCTTCCTCACCCCTCCCCCCCCCCAGGGTGTATTGTTGGTGAGCAGTGTGTGTGTGTGTGTGTGTGTGTGTGTGTGTGTGTGTGTGTGTGTGTGTGTGTGTGTGTGTGTGTAGGGTGTAGTGTCAGTGAGCAGAGTGTGTGTGTGTGTGTGTGTCTGTGTGTGTGTGTGTGTGTGTGTGTGTGTGTGTGTGTGTGTGTGTGTGTGTGTGTGTGTGTGTGTGAGAGAGAGCAGGGTATGGTGTTAGTGAGCAGTGTGTCTGTGTGTCAGCAGGGTGTAGTGTTAGTGAGCAATGTGTGTGTGTGCGTGTGAGCAGTGTGTGGGTGTGAAAGAGAGATAGCGAGCACCACACACACACACACACACACACACACACACAACCCCCCTAACCTCCCCAGAGCAGCTATGCAGCAGCTTACATTTCTTGCTGGAGGACTGGCTCCTGTGCTCCAGTCCCCCCTTAGACACTGCAGGAGATGCAGAGAGCAGAGCTACGGGAAAGATGGAATACTGTGGTAGACAGTAGCGGATCTTTCTATGGGCACACGGGATTTTTGCACGGGGCGCTGCCTTCCGGAGGGCGCTGCCGCCGTGGGAAGATCCGCGACTGGTGGTGCCCCACGGTGCTAGCTGTCACTGCTGTGCGGTGCGCGATGACGTCATCGCGCACCGCACGGCATTGTGGAACAGCACATAGACACTTGGGGTCATGAATGATTGACCTCTAGTGTCTCTGCGGTGCTATGGGAGAGACGTCATGATGTCTCTCCCATAGATCAGAGGAGCGGCGCCGGCGGGCGGAGACGGAGACAGAAGGCAGCAACGGTCGGGAATCAGGAGCGGGAATGGTGAGTATTAATTAATTAAAATTAATTAATTTAATTAATTAATTAATTTAAAAAAACATTTATTTATGTTTTTGTAAGCGGTGCAACTAGGGGGCACAAACGGGGGGCACAACTGTACTGGGGCAATACCACTGGTGGCACAAACGGGGCACAACTCTACAGGGGGCATAACTGACCACGCCCCTTTATGAAGCCACACCCCTATTTTTGCCCGGGGTGCCACAAGGGCTAGAACCGGCCCTGGTGGTAGAGTAACGTGTCCGACGGCAGTAGCAGCTGACAGCCGTGTCCCTGAAGGCCTGGAGAAAGGGAGAGCTTGGGATTGGCGCAGGCAGCCGTCACTCTCACTGACGCTGCCCTCTCTCCCCAAGTACTGCTGCTCCTGCCCTGAGAGTCAGAGCTGCGGGCGCTAGATGGCAGAGTGCACAAGGAGGCAGGCGGAGCACGGAGCAGTCATCAGTGGAGCAACTGGGGGAATAGGTGGCCTGCCGGGATGGATGTGGACCAGTGGCATAACTAGAAATTTTTTCTCCCCCAAGCCAAAACATTCTCTGGCACCCCCTTCCCCCACCCTCCCCATAATTGCCACTAGTAAAGTGATATGAAACTGCAAAAAAAGGGGGCATGGCCTTTATGAAATGGGTGTGGCTTTGCATAAAGGGGTGTGGCATTGCAGGAAAAGACCTGCACACCCAGAAGTCGGCCACCACAGGAAAAAAAAAATTCCTGATTCATGTTCCTTACATTATTTGTCATTTTTCCTCCTTATAGTAATGCCCAGTATTCATTATGCCACATACTGCAATGGCCCTTAGACATTATGCCACACACAATAATGCCCATAACACAATATGCCACACACTGTAATGCCCCTGACACATTATGCCACACACCATAATGCCTGTGACACATTATGCCACGCATCGCAATGCCTGTTATACATTATGCTACACACTGCAATGCCCCTGAGACATTATAGCACATACAATGCATGTGATGCAGTACACCACACACCGTCATGCCTGTGACACATCATGACACACACTGCAATGCCCGTTATACATTATGCCACCCACTGCAATACCCCTGAGATATTATACCACATACCACAATGCCTGTGATACAGTATACCACACACCGTACTGCCTGTGACACATACCGCAATGCCCGTTATAACTTATGCCACACACCGCAATGCCCGTTATACATTATGCCACACACTGCAATACCCCTGAGACATTATACCACATACCACAATGCCTGTGATATAGAATACCACACCGTAATGCCTGTGACACATTATGACACACACCGCAATGTTCGTGATACATTATGCCACACACCGCAATGTCTGTGATACATTATACCACACACCGCAATGCACATTACACATTAAGTCTTACAGTAAGGCTTCAAATTACTTTTACATTACCTGCTCGTTGCCAGGGGTTTCATGCTCTTGGTTCCATGCATGGTACCATCCATGCATGGTGCCAGGGGTTTTCATGCTCAGGGTGTCATGCTCATTGCCAGGGGTTTCATGCGCTAGGTATTATGCTTGTTGTCAGAGGTATCATGTGCTGGGTGTCAAGCTCATTGCCAGGGGGTAATATTCATTGCCAGGGCTTTCATGCACTGGGTGTCATGCTCGTTGCTAGGGGGTAATGCTTGTTGCCAGGGATTTCATGAGCTGGGTGTTGTGCTTGTAACCAGGGGGTAATGCTTGTTGCTAGGGCTGTGCTCCCATTGCCACATATGCCCCCAGTGCCAGATATTCCGCCACAGTGGCAGATAAAAATATACTTCCACAGTACCAGATACATATATGCCCCCAATGCCAGATACACATATGCCCGAGTGCCCTATATGCCCCCCCAGTGCCAGATACACATATGCCCCCAGTGCCCCATATTCCTCCCCCCCCCCCAGTGCCAGCTACACATATGCCCCCAGTACCAAATATGCCCACCCAGTGCTCTCCGGGAAGGAGCTGGAGGGCACAGCGCGCGCCTCTCCTGTGTCCGACCTGTGTCTCCAGCTGCGTTTCTGTCAAATGAAGTTCCGGTTCGCGAGCCAATCAGAGCTCGCGGACTGGCTGCTGTGGCTCCTGATTGGCTGCCGGTCTGCAAGCCCTGATTGGCTCACGAACCGGCACTTCATGTGACAGACATGCCGCCGCCGGAGACCCAGGAGGGACACAGGAGAGGCATGCGCTGTGCTCTCCGGCTCCTTCACGACTCACAGCAGCAATCAGTGGCGGCGCCCCCGCAGCCCTCCGCCTCCAAGCCTCCACAGTGGCTGCGGTGGTGGGAGTTACACCACTGACGCCCACAGGGCAAATGCGCTGTTGGCTAAGCACCGTCAGGCCACACCTAGTTACGGCTCTGGGATATAGTGACGATGTCGTATGCAAATGGCCGCATTTGCGCATACATCACACTGTGCCTATGTCCCAATTGTTATCGCTCAGAGACATAGGGCCTAATTCAGACCTGATTGCTGTTGTGCAATTTCGCATGACGGGCGATTATCAAATGACTGCGCATGCATATGGATCGCATGCGCCAAACTGCAAAAGAATGGTGAGAATTTTGACAGGAAGCGGATGTTTAGGGATGGCAACTGCCCGTTTTCTGGGAGTGTTAGGAAAAACGTAGGCGTTCCCAAGCATTTTCAGGGAGGGTGTGTGACATCAGCTCCGGCCTCGATCAGCCTGATTCTATTGCACTGTAGGAGTAGGTCCTGGGCTATGCACACACTGCACAGACTGGAAAAATAATTAGATGGTGAGTGAGTTGCAAGTGGATTTGCAGATGTCCGCTGTTTGGCAAAGTTTTCACATGGAGTATGCATGATTTTGCACACTTTCACGGGGCGGGTTTTCACTCTCTATGGGCGGCGGCTATCTGATCGCAGAGGAGTAGCAAAGCAGACGCAGGCATGTCGCAGTCAAACAAGCTGAACCGCTCACACAGGAGGCCTTACTCAGACTGAGAAACTACACCTGCCATAGGACTGGTGCAAGTGTCGGAGGTTGTGTCTGATAGTGTATCCGATGACAGTCTGAGATGGAAATAATGCTACAAGTGGGCATCTCAGTTTGGCCACAGCACTAGCATAGGACACCAATGTGAGGCAGACCGTCAGCGTCTGCCTCAGAATCAGGCTCAATGTGTCTGCAGAAGCAGGCGCTCTGCATTTGTGTTTTCATACTGTCAATCCCTCATCTTTTTACAGAAGCTTTAGTATTATCTTTTTATCAGTACTTTCTGTCTGTTTTTAAGCATAAATATTTTTGCACATGATGTTTTGAGAAGCATGATATAAAAAGGCCCCGTCACAAGTGCTTTATGAGTCTGAGAGAACACGTGTTAATATATAAATATACCTTTTGTGTAACTTGGGTGTTATACATGTTCAATCTTTCGAAGCATTCAGAACTGTAAATACTTATGTTAGAACTCTCTGGGGAAGATTAAGGCTCTGGCAACTACAACAGGTTAGTTCTGCCTGTTAATATTCACTGTATGTCATCCATGTAATGAGAAAAGTGAGCAAATAAACATAAAAGTACAGTAAGACAGCAGTAGTTCTGCTCTGTGATTATTATTGGCATAGGCTGATTTCTTATTACTTTATTGCATGTGTATTTGTCTTCATTACTCCTCCTGGAGTGATAATGGAGTGTTACGTCTGAGATTTCTTCCTCTGCAGCTCCCGACTACAAGCTTTGCTGACCCATAGGCAGGGCCGGTGCTAGGGTCCCATACGTAAAAGAGGGACAATGCGCGTCGCAAAAAGGGAACGTGACTACAATGGTACCCACAATTCAAATTACGCCATTTTTTTGATAGGGTTATCAAAATCCTATTTTCTCATACGTCCTAGACGATGCTGGGGACGACATCAAGACCATGGGGTCTATACCAAAGCTCCAGTACGGGCGGGAGAGTGCGGATGACCCTGCAGCACCGATTGACCAAACTTTAGGTCCTCATCGGCCAAGGTGTCAAACTTGTAGAACTTAGCAAATGTGTTTGACCCTGACCAAGTAGCTGCTCAGCAAAGTTGTAATGCCGAGACCCCCCGGGCAGCCGCCCAGGATGAGCCCACCTTCCTAGTGGAGTGGGCCTTTACCGACGTCGGTAACGGCAATCCTGCCGTAGTATGAATCGTATTTCTAATCCAACGTGCAATAGCCTGCTTGGAAGCAGGACAGCCAATCTTGTTGTGATCATACAGGACAAACAGAGCCTCTGTTTTCCGTATACGAGCTGTTCTAGCAAAATAGATTTTCAACACTCTAACCACATCTAGAGACTTTGAATCAGTGAATGTGTCAGTAACTACTGGCACCACAATAGGTTGGTTTATGTGAAAAGCAGAAACCACCTTAGGAAGAAAATGTTGTCGAGTTCGCAACTCTGCCCTATCTTCATGGAAAATCAGGTAAGGGCTCTTGTGAGACAAGGCCCCCAATTCAGACACCCGCCTTGCGGATGCCAATGCCAAAAGCATCACCACTTTCCAAGTGAGAAACTTCAACTCTATCTTTTGTAGAGGCTCAAACCAATCCAATTGAAGGAACTGCAATACCACGTTAAGGTCCCATGGTGCCACTGGAGGCACGAATGGAGGCTGGATGTGCAGAACCCCTTTCACGAAGGTCTGAACCTCTGGAAGAGATGCCAATTGTTTTTGGAAGAACACTGACAAGACCAAAATCTGGACCTTGATTGATCCGAATCGTAGGCCCGCCTCCACACCATCCTGCAAAAAATGGAGAAAACGTCCTAAGTGAAACTCTTCCGAAGGAGCCTTCTTGGATTCACACCAAGACACATATTGTCTCCAAATACGGTGGTAATGTTTCGACGTTACTCCCTTTCTGGCTTGAATAAGGGTGGGGATGACCTCCTTAGGAATACCCTTCTTGGCTAGGATACGGCGCTCAACAGCCATGTCGTCAAACGTAGCCGCGGTAAGCCTTGGTACACACACGGCCCCTGCTGCAGCAGTTCCTCCCGAGGAGGAAGAGGCCGAGGATCTCCTATGAGTAACTGCTGAAGATCTGGGTACCAAGCCCTTCTTTGCCAGTCTGGGCAATGAAGATTGCTGGAACCCTTGTCTTTCTTATGATCCTGAGTACTTTTGGGGTCAGCGGAAGTGGAGGGAAAACATACACTGACGGAAACACCCAGTGGGTCACCAGTGCATCCACTGCTACTGCTTGAGGGTCCTCGACCTGGAACAGTATCTCTGAAGCTTCTTGTTGAGACGAGACGCCATCATGTCTATTTGAGGAAATCCCCAAAGACTTGTCACCTCTGCGAAGACTTCTTGGTGGAGGCCCCACTCTCCTGGATGGAGATCGTGTCTGCTGAGGAAGTCTGCTTCCCAGTTGTCTACTCCCGGAATGAATATTGCCGACAGAGCTTGTAGATGTTTTTCTGCCCAGCGGAGGATTTTCGGCGCCTCTGCCATTGCCGCTCTGCTTTTCGTTCCGCCCTGCCTGTTTATGTATGCGACTGCTATTACATTGTCCGCCTGGATCTGCACGGGACGGTCTTGAAGAAGATGTACCGCTTGTTGAAGGCCGTTGTAAATGGCTCTTAGCTCCAGAACTTTTATGTGAAGGCAGGCTTCCTGTTGTGACCAACGTCCCTGGAAGTTTTCTCCCTGAGAGACTGCTCCCCAGCCTCGAAGACTTGCATCCGTGGTTACTAAGACCCAGTCCTGAATCCCGAACCTGCGTCCCTCTAGCAGGTGAGAGCTGTGAAACCACCACAGGAGCGAAATCCTGGTCTTTGACGACAGGATTATCTTTCTGTGCATGTGTAGGTGTGACCCCGACCATTTGTCCAACAGGTCCCACTGGAATACTCTGGCATGGAACCTGACAAACTGTATGGCCTCGTAGGCCGCCACCATCTTCCCCAACAACTGAATGCACTTATGGATTGACACACTTGATGGTTTCAATATCTGTTTCATCATTTTCTGGATTTCCAGAGCCTTTTCCAGCGGAAGAAATACTCTCTGAACTTCTGTGTCCAGAATCATCCCGAGGAAAGACAACCTTGTCATCGGTTCCAACTGTGACTTGGGGTAATTTATGATCCACCCGTGTTGTTGGAGTATTGACAGGGAGAGGGCTATGTTTTATAATAACTGCTCCCTGGATCTCGCCTTTATCAGGAAGACGTCCACATAAGGGATTATATTGACTGCTTTCTGACGAAGGAAGACCATCATCTCCGCCATCACCTTGGTGAAGACCCTCGGCGCCGTGGAGAGACCGAAAGGTAACGTCTGGAATTGGTAATGGCAATCCTGAATCGCGAATCTCAGATAAGCCTGGTGAGGAGGATAAATGGGAACATGCAGGTAAGCATCCTTCATGTCCACCGACACCAAGTAGTCCCCCTCCTCCAGACTGGTCTTGACATAATTTTTGGATTGCTGCTGTTACTGCTTCTCTCTCTGGCGGAGAAGCTGGCAAGGTCGATTTGAAAAATCGGCATGGGGGAACGTCTTGAAACTCTAGTTTGTATCCCTGGCAAAGGCGGAACTACCGCCAGTGCAACCAGTGCGTTGCACTGGGGCCCGCCTCTGTCCAGGGGCCCAAAGCATGTAATGAGTCAAACTGACTCATTACATGCAGCTGTGCGCTGCGGGCAACCGCTGCCCGCAGCGCACAGCCGCCCAGAGAGGAGAGGAGAGGAGCAGCGGTACGGGGGAAGGAGGAGAAGGGAGGCGGAGGAGGGAGCCGCAGCAGCGCTTTGTTACTGGTAGAGGTAGAGCGCTGCTGCTGCTGCCCCTCTGCTTCACTATAGGCTGTCTTCCGAGAACAGCCTATAGTGAAGCAGAGGGGCAGCAGCATCAGCGCCTCCACCAATAACACAGCGCTGCTGCGGCTCCCTCCTCCGCCTCCCTCCTCCTCCTTCTCTCCTGCCCGGGAATTGTGAGTGACCAGAAGCTGCACCGAGGAGCCTGAGCCAGCGGAGAGGGTAAGTATAATTCTTCTTTCTTTCTTTCTTTCTTTCTTTCTTTCTTTCTTTCTTTCTTTCTTTCTTTCTTTCTTTCTTTCTTTCTTTCTTGGGACTGTCTGCCGCAATGTGTAAAAATGGGGAACCTGTCTGCCGCAATGTGTAAAAAGGGGGAATCTGCCTGCCGCAATGTGTAAAAAGGGGGAATCTGCCTGCCGCAATGTGTAAAAAGGGGGAATCTGCCTGCCGCAATGTGTAAAAATGGGGAATCTGCCTGCCGCAATGTGTAAAAAGGGGGAATCTGCCTGCCGCAATGTGTAAAAAGGGGGAATCTGCCTGCCATAATGTGTAAAAAGGGGGACGCTGTCTGCCGTAATGTGTAACAAGGGCACGCTGTCTGCCGTAATGTGTAAAAAGGGCATGCTGTCTGCCGTTATGTGTAAAAAGTGTACGCTGTCTGCCGCTATGTTTAACAAGGGCACGCTATCTGCCGTTATGTGTAAAAAGTGTACGCTGTCTGCCGCTATGTGTAACAAGGGCACGCTGTCTGCCGCTATGTGTAAAAAGGGGGCGCTGTCTGCCGTTATGTGTAAAAAGTGCACGCTGTCTGCCGTAATGTGTAAAAAGGGGGACGTTGTCTGCCGTAATGTGTAAAAAGGGGACGCTGTCTGCCGTAATGTGTAAAAAGAGGAATCTGTCCGCCGTAAGGTGTAAAAGGGTCTCTACCTGGTGTAGTGGTGCTACTGTGCGGCATAATTTGAATAATGGAGACTACTGTGCACCGTTTTATGAATTGGTATTATTTTGTGGCCACACCCCTTCCCCACGAAGCCACGCCACTATGTATTTTTGCGCGCGCCTATGGCGCGCACTGCCCCTGTTTTGCATGCAGGGGTGGGGCTCCGATGCCGTTTCTTGCACACGGTGCTAAAATGTCTAGTTACGGCACTGTTGCTAGGTATCCATTTCTCTGGCCCTGAGCAGGTCCCCCTCACCAGATCCTCTCCAGGGGTGAGGGGGTGGACTTGGATGGGATGGGGGGGGGCCCAAAGCATTTTGTCGCACCTGGGCCCACCGCTCGCTAGTTCCGCCACTGATCCCTGGGATACTATTTACAACACCCAGGGGTCCAGGCCAGATAGAATCCAATCCTGGCTGAAGAGTTTGAGACGTGCCCCCCCCCGAGCGGCCTCCCGCAAGGGAGTTCCATTGTCATGCTGGGGATTTGGCAGAATTAGGGGTAGACTTTTGCTCTTGGGAACCTGGAGCCGGTGTGGGCTTCTTTCCCCTTCCCCTTCCCCTACCTGCAAAGAAGGGGGAACCTCTCGTCTTTTTGTATTTATTGGGCCGAAAGGACTGCATTTGCGGGTGATAGGTCTTTTTTTTTTTTTTTTGCCGGTGCAGGCGCAGAGGGCAAAAATGTTGACTTACCTGCGGTAGCCGCCGAGACTAACGCATCCAGGCCATCGCCAAATAAGGCCTTACCTTTATATGGGAGAGCCTCCGTGTTTCTTTTGGAATCTGCATCCGCGTTCCACTGGCGAATCCATAAGGCCCGCCTAGCCGATACTGCCATGGTAGCGGCTTGTGAACTCAAGAGTCCAATATCCTTCATTGCTTTCAGCATGTAGGCGACAGCGTCCTTGATATTCCCTAACTTAAGGAGTATCTCATCTTTATCAATCGTGTCAATTTCTGATGACACGCTTTCTGACCATTTTTGAATAGCACGACTCACCCATGCGCAGGCAATAGTGGGCCTGAGCAGTGTACCATTGGTAACATAAATGGATTTCAATGTCATTTCCATTTTGCGGTCTGTCGGCTCTTTAAGAGAAGCCGTGCCAGGAGCAGGGAGAATTTCCTTCTTTGTCAACCTGAAAAGTGCGCTGTCTAACACAGGGGGTGACTCCCATTTTTTCCTGTCTTCAACCGGGAAAGGATAAGATATGTGAATCCTTTTGGGAATACGAAATTTATCATCAGGATTCACCCACATCCCTTCAAACAGAGCATTTAGTTCATGTGAAGGAGGGAAAGTGACTTTTGATTTCTTTTCCTTACATAAATAAGCTTTCTCCTGAGGTACAGGAGTGCTTTCTGTAACCTCCAACACGTCCCTTACAGCCACAATCATATATTGTATACTTTTTGCCAATTTATGATCTATCTCTCTGGATTCACTATCGTCGACACAAGAATCAGAATCCGTGTCGGTATCAGTGTTTACAACTTTTGCAAATGGTCTCTTATGTGACCCAGAGGGGCCGCCTGAATAAGGAATAACAGCATCCTGAAAAATCACATCTTCCACAGATTTTCTCCAGCATGCAGCCTTAGATTCAGACTTATGCAATCTACGGTTAATCAGATGCATACTGTCACGTAGCTCTTTCACCCATGCAGGCTCTTGGTGTGCCGGTAGCGCCACCACATTACAACTCTGTGTCCCTAAAATGGCTTCCTCCGGGGAGGAACTCACTGCCTCAGACATGCCTCACACTTGTACAGCACTCACAGACACACTGGGACTTATTTGGGGACAGACCCACAGTAACATCTGTCAGAGGGACACAGTATAGGAGCAGCCAGCTCACAACCCCAGCACCTGTATTTAATGTCTGTGAACACAGAATGCCCACTGACATGCAGCACTCTTTACACAGTAAAACACATTAGTAAAGCACCCAAATCGCTTTGTGCCCCCCTTATTTACACCCTGAATACTTGTAGTCAGAAGTGGAGGAGGACCAGCTATATCTCTGCAGCCTGAGGGGAGAGAGAGAAAATGGTGCTGAACAGTGTGCTGGCTGCCTGAGGAAGAAGCTCCGCCCTTTTTACCTCAGAGACTGTTTGTAATATTTATACTGGCGGGGGTAGGGCTGTGCCTGGGCATTATATGCCCCCTATTAGCCAGTTTATAGAGGTATTTTGCTACCCAGGGCGCCCCCCCCCCCCCTCGCCCTGCACCATGCAGTGCCTGTGTGTGTGGGCAGCAATGGCGCGATTACTTGATTGAAGTTCAATCATCTCATACTCATCTGTCTTCTGGCTCTGTGAGGGGGGTGACGGCGTGCTGTGGGAGTGAGCATCTAGACACGGCTAGCGTTCAGTTCCCTTCAGGAGCTAATGGAGTCCTGTCAGCCAGAAGCAGAGCCATGAAACTCTGAGGAAGTTGGTTCTGCTTCTGCCCCCTCAGTCCCACGAAGCAGGGAGTCTGATGCCAGCAGATCTCCCTGAAAATAAAAAACCTAACATAAGTCTTTTCAGAGAAACTCAGTAGAACTCCTCAGAGTGCATCCAGTCGACCTGGGCACATTTCTAAAACTGAGGTCTGGAGGAGGGGCATAGAGGGAGGAGCCAGTTTACACCCAATGAAAAGTCTTTAAAGTGCCCATGTCTCCTGCGGATCCCATCTATACCCCATGGTCTTGATGTCTTCCCCAGCATCCTCTAGGACGTATGAGAAATATAGGAGTGTGGCCACAGAATAGTACCAATTCACATTAAACCGCACAGCAGTGTCCATTAGTCACATTACACCTCACAGTAGTGTCCATTAGTCACATTACACCGCACAGTAGTAACCTTATACATATTACACTACACATTATAAACATCACGCCACATAGTTAAGGACATTTATGCATCTTATGTTACAGCAGACCCGCTTATACACGTTATGCCACTGTACAACACCTTATACACATTATGCCAGGTAGAGCCCCTTATACATATTACGCCAGGTAGAGCCCCTTATACACGTTATGCCAGGTAGAGCTCCTTATACACTTTATGACAAGTACAGCCCAACCACCTCATACCAACAAGCTCAAACCTACCCCGCTACTGTAAATGTGGTACCTGCTTTCCCACTTTGTAGGCATAACTCTTTTTATGCTCTGCCTTGGACTCCACACAGACCAACTGGGCAGCTCTGCTTTATGGATGCTGTAGATGCTCTGCAGCTGCTGGGACTGGCCAGGCTGGCAGGCAGCCTATCATCTCTTTCCCCCATTTTCGCTCCCAGAATATCCCCAGCATGGCTCCACCAGCATTCTGGGAAAGTGGGAGGATCGGGAAGATGGGATCACCAGGAACACTGCTGTTAGCCTGTTAATGGTAAATAAGATTTTACTTACCGATAAATCTATTTCTCGTAGTCCGTAGTGGATGCTGGGGACTCCGTCAGGACCATGGGGATATAGCGGCTCCGCAGGAGACAGGGCACAATAATAAAAGCTTTAGGATCAGGTGGTGTGCACTGGCTCCTCCCCCTATGACCCCCCTCCAAGCCTCAGTTAGGATACTGTGCCCGGACGAGCGTGCATAATAAGGAAGGATATTGAATCCCGGGTAAGACTCATACCAGCCACACCAATCACACCGTACAACCTGTGATCTGAACCCAGTTAACAGTATGATAACAACGAAGGAGCCTCTGAAAAGATGGCTCACAACAAGAATAACCCGATTTTTGTAACAATAACTATGTACAAGTATTGCAGACAATCCGCACTTGGGATGGGCGCCCAGCATCCACTACGGACTACGAGAAATAGATTTATCGGTAAGTAAAATCTTATTTTCTCTGACGTCCTAGTGGATGCTGGGGACTCCGTCAGGACCATGGGGATTATACCAAAGCTCCCAAACGGGCGGGAGAGTGCGGATGACCCTGCAGCACCGAATGAGAGAACTCCATGTCCTCCTCAGCCAGGGCATCAAATTTGTAGAACTTAGCAAACGTGTTCTCCCCTGACCAAGTAACTGCTCGGCAAAGTTGTAAAGCCGAGACCCCTCGGGCAGTCGCCCAAGATGAGCCCCCTTCCTTTTGGAATGGGCTTTTACCGATTTTGGCTTTGGCAGGCCTGCCACAGAATGTGTAAACTGAATTGTATTACAAATCCAGCGAGCAATCGTCTGCTTAGAAGCAGGAGCACCCATCTTGTTGGGTGCATACAGGCTAAACAGCGAGTCAGATTTTCTGACTCCAGCCTTCCTGGAAACATATTTTTCAGGGCCCTGACAACGTCAAGTAACTTGGAGTCCTCCAAGTCCCTAGTACCCGCAGGTACCACAATAGGTTGGTTCATGTGAAAAACAGAAAACACCTTAAGGAGAAATTGAGGACGAGTCCTCAATTCTGCCCTGTCAGAATGAAAAATTAAGTAAGGGCTTTATATATGATAAAGCCGCCAATTCTGACACACGCCTGGCTGAAGCCAGGGCTAATAGCATCGTCACCTTCCATGTGAGATATTTTAAGTCCACAGTGGTGAGTGGTTCAAACCAATGTGACTTTAGGAAACTCAAAACAACATTGAGATCCCAAGGTGCCACTGGGGCACAAAAGGAGGCTGTATATGCAGTACCCCTTTTACAAACATCTGAACGTCAGGCACTAAAGCCAGTTCTTTCTGGAAGAAATTCGACAGGGCCGAAATTTGAACCTTAATGGACCCTAATTTTAGGCCCATAGACAGTCCTGTTTTCAGGAAATGTAGGAAACGACCCAGTTGGAATTCCTCTGTAGGGGCCTTCTTGGCCTCACACCACGCAACATATCTTCGCCAAATGCAGTGAAAATGTTTTGCGGTTACATCCTTCCTGTCTTCGACCAGGGTAGGGATGACTTCATCTGGAATGCCCTTTCAGGATCCGGCGTTCAACCGCCATGCCGTCAAACGCGGCCGCGGTAAGTCTTGGAACAGACAAGGCCCCTGCTGGAGCAGGTCCTTTCTTAAAGGTAGAGGCCACGGGTCTTCCGTGAACATCTCTTGAAGTTTCGGGTACCAAGTCCTTCTTGGCCAATCCGGAACCACGAGTATCATTCTTACTCATCTCCCTCTTATGATTCTCAGTACTTTTTGTATGAGAGGCATAGGAGGGAACACATACTCTGACTGGTACATCCACAGTGTTACCAGAGCGTCCACCGCTATTGCCTGAGGGTCCCTTGACCTGGCGCAATATCTAGTTTTTTGTTCAGGCGGGACGCCATCATGTCCACCTTTGGTTTTTCACAACGGTTTACAATCATGTGGAAGACTTCCCGATGAAGTCCCCACTCTCCCGGGTGGAGGTCATGCCTGCTGAGGAAGTCTGCTTCCCAGTTTTCCACTCCCGGAATGAACACTGCTGAGAGTGTTATCACATGATTTTTCGCCCAGCGAAGAATCCTTGCAGTTTCTGCCATTTCCCTCCTGCTTCTTGTGCCGCCCTGTCTGTTTACGTGGGCGACTGCCGTGATGTTGTCCCACTGGATCAATACCGGCTGACCTTGAAGCAGAGGTCTTGCTAAGCTTAGAGCATTGTAAATTGCCCTTAGCTCCAGTATATTTATGTGGAGAGAAGTCTCCAGACTCGATCACACTCTCTGGAAATTTTTTCCTTGTGTGACTGCTCCCCAGCCACTCAGGCTGGCATCCGTGGTCACCAGGACCCAGTCCTGAATGCCGAATCTGCGGCCCTTTCATAGATGAGCACTCTGCAGCCACCGCAGAAGAAACACCCTTGTCCTTGGAGACAGGGTTATCCGCTGATGCATCTGAAGATGCGATCCGGACCATTTTTCCAGCAGATCCCACGTAAAGGTTCTTGCGTGAAATCTACCGAATGGGATCGCTTTGTAAGAAACCACCATTTTTCACAGGATCCTTGTGCAATGATGCACTGATACTTTTCCTGGTTTTAGGAGGTTCCTGACTAGCTCGGATAACTCCCTGGCTTTCTTCTCCGGGAGAAAACATCCTTTTCTGGACTGTGTCCAGAATCATCCCTAGGAACAGTAGACGTGTCGTCGGAAAAAACTGCGATTTTGGAATATTTAGAATCCACTCGTGCTGTCGTAGAACTACTTAAGATAGTGCTACTCCGACCTCCAACTGTTCTCTGGACCTTGCCCTTATCAGGAAAGCGTCCATATTTCTTTTAAGAAGAATCATCATTTCGGCCATTACCTTGGTAAAGACCCGGGGTGCCGTGGACAATCCAAACGGCAGCGTCTGAACTGATAGTGACAGTTCTGTACCACGAACCTGAGGTACCCTTGGTGAGAAGGGCAAATTTGGACATGTAGGTAAGCGTCCCTGATATCCAGTGACACCATATCGTCCCCTTCTTCCTGGTTCGCTATCACTGCTCTGAGTGACTCCATCTTGATTTGAACGCTTGTATGTAAGTGTTCAAATATTTCAGATCTCACCTAGCCGTCTGGCTTCAGTACCACAATATAGTGTGGAATAATACCCCTTCCCTTGTTGTAGAAGGGGTACTTTGATTATCACCTGCTGGGAATACAGCCTGTGAATTGTTCCCAATACTGCCTCCCTGTCGGAGGGAGACGTTGGTAAAGCAGACTTCAGGAACTTGTGAGGGGGAGACGTCTCGAATTTCCAATGTACACCTGGGATACTACGTGTAGGATCCAGGAGTCCACTTGTGAGTGAGCCCACTGCGTGCTGAAACTCTTGAGATGACCCCCTACCTCACCTGAGTCCGCTTGTACGGCCCCAGCGTCATGCTGCGGACTTGGCAGAAGCTGTGGATGGCTTCTGTTCCTGGGAATGGGCTGCCTGCTGCAGTCTTCTTCCCTTTCCTCTACCCCTGGGCAGATATGACTGGCCCTTTTGCCCGCCTGCCCTTATGGGGACGAAAGGACTGAGACTGAAAAGACTGTGTCCTTTTCTGCTGAGATGTGACTTGGGGTAACAAAAGGTGGATTTTTCAGCTGTTGCCATGGCCACCAGGTCCGATGGACCGCCCCTTTGTACGGCAATACTTCCATGTGCCGTCTGGAATCTGCATCACCTGACCACTGTCGTCTGGCAGATATGGACATCACATTTACTCTTGATGCCAGAATGCAAATATCCCTCTGCGCATCTCGCATATATAGAAATGCATCCTTAAAATGCTCTATAGTCAATAAAATCTTGTCCCTGTCAAGGGTATCAATATTTTCAGTCAGGAAATCCGACCAAGCCCCCTCAGCGCTGCACATCCAGGCTGAGGCGATTGCTGGTCGTAGTATAACACCAGTATATGTGTATATACTTTTAGGATATTTTTCAGCTTCCTATCAGCTGGCTCCTTGAGGGCTGCCGTATCTGGAGACGGTAACGCCACTTGTTTTTATAAGCGTGTGAGCGCCTTATTCACCCTAAGGTGTGTTTCCCAACTCGCCCTAACTTCTGGCGGGAAAAGGTATACCGCCAATAATTTTCTATCGGAGGAAACCCACGTATCATCACACACTTCATTTAATTTATCTGATTCAGGAAAAACTACAAGTAGTTTATTCACACCCTACATAATACCCTTATTTGTGGTACTTGTAGTATCAGAAATATGTAACACCTCCTTCATTGCCCTTAACATGAAACGTGTGGCCCTAAAGGAAAATACGTTTGTTTCTTCACCGTCGACACTGGAGTCAGTGTCCGTGTCTGTGTCGACCGACTGAGGTAAATGGGCGTTTTTACAAGCCCCTGACGGTGTCTGAGACGCCTGGACAGGTACTAATTTGTTTGCCGGCCGTCTCATGTCGTCAACCGACCTTGCAGCGTGTTGACATTATCACGTAATTCCTAAATAAGCCATCCATTCCAGTGTCGACTCCCTAGAGAGTGACATCACCAATACAGGCAATTTGCTCCGCCTCCTCACCAACATCGTCCTCCTACATGTCGACACACACGTACCGACACACAGCACACACACAGGGAATGCTCTGACAGAGGACAGGACCCCACTAGCCCTTTGGGGAGACAGAGGGAGAGTTTGCCAGCACACACCAAAAACGCTATAATTATACAGGGACAACCCCTTATACAAGTGTTTTCCCTTATAGCATTTTTATATATGTAATCATATCGCCAAATAAGTGCCCCCCCTCTCTGTTTTAACCCTGTTTCTGTAGTGCAGTGCAGGGGAGAGCCTGGGAGCCTTCCTCACAGCAGAGCTGAGCAGGAAAATGGCGCCGTGTGCTGAGGAGAATAGGCCCCGCCCCCTTTTCGGCGGGCTCTTCTCCCGGAGTTTGTGAGATCTGGCAGGGGTTAAATACATCCATATAGCCTCAAGGGCTATATGTGATGTATTTTAGCCATAAAAGGTATAATACATTGCTGCCCAGAGCGCCCCCCCCCCAGCGCCCTGCACCCTAAGTGACAGTTGGTGACTGTTGGTGAAGTGTGCTGACAACAATGGCGCACAGCTGCAGTGCTGTGCGCTACCTTATGAAGACTGAAAGTCTTCTGCCGCCTGTTTCTGGACCTCTGGACCTCTTCAACTTCGGCATCTGTAAGGGGGGTCGGCGGCACGGCTCCGGGACGAACCCCAGGGTGAGACCTGTGTTCCGACTCCCTCTGGAGCTAATGGTGTCCAGTAGCCTAAGAAGCAAATCCATCCTGCACGCAGGTGAGTTTTCTTCTCTCCCCTAAGTCCCTCGTAGCAGTGAGCCTGTTGCCAGCAGGACTCACTGAAAATAAAAAACCTAACATAAACTTTTATTCTAAGCAGCTCAGGAGAGCCACCTAGATTGCACCCTTCTCGTCGGGCACAAAAATCTAACTGAGGCTTGGAGGGGGTCATAGGGGGAGGAGCCAGTGCACACCACCTGATCCTAAAGCTTTTATTATTGTGCCCTGTCTCCTGCGGAGCCGCTATATCCCCATGGTCCTGACGGAGTCCCCAGCATCCACTAGGACGTCAGAGAAAATAAAATATGGCAGCAGGAAAGAGCAAGCGGGGTGACTGCAGATGGAGTGCTCTCTAAACTTTTTGGCACCCGGAGCTTGCAGTCCACCATTGTCAATCACACTGCGGCCACATCCTTCCTGGATGTGGCCGCAATGTGTAAGGTTGCGCACATGCACAGCAGCCGGTGCATGTGCGCAGACCACCTGGATGCAGTCGCTGCGTGTGAACGCGCATCTGTGTCCCGGTCTGAATAACCCCCCCATAATGCCCACAGAAATATTGCCCCTTATACACATAACACTTACAGTAGTAGTGTTCCTTACACATAATGCCCACAGTAGTAGTGCCAGATATAGCACCCACAGCAGTGGTGCACCTTACACAATGCCCACAGTAGTAGTGCCACACATAATGCCCACAGTAGTAGTGCCCCTTACATATAATGCCCACAATAGTGTCACACATAATGCCCAAAGTAGTAGTGCCCCTTACACATAATCCCCACAGTAGGTCTCTCTAAGTGCTCTAGTCCCATCACTTGATGTGTGGCCCAGATGAAACCCTCCTACAACTCTCACTAACACCAGTCCCAGGAAAATTCCTTCAAGGCCACTGAGCAGATGGGTGACAGGTAGCAGCATCTCAGGGACATACAGTTCTTCTCCTTCGCTGGCACTGGCAGGCCCAGCAGCGCATGCAGGGGAGAGGGATCTGAGTACCCATAAATCCCCCTGAAAGACTAAGGGGTACATTTACTAAGCAGTGATAAGAGCGGAGAAGTGAGCCAGTGGAGATATTTCCCCATCAACCAATCAGCAGCTCTGTATCATTTTATAGTATACAAATGATAGATGTTACTTCAGTGCTGATTGGTTCCCATGGGCACTTCTCCACTGGCTCACTTCTCCACTCTTATCACTGCTTAGTAAATGTACCCCTAAGGGGGTAATTCAGACTGCATTGTGACAGCGATCACAGTCTGAAGCCCATTGTGGAAAGTGCTTGCGCACACCGGGAGGCCCAGTGAGATGCTAACAGCATCTCAGGGCTGCGATCGCTGCTGCCTGATTGACAAGCAGAGGCGGTCGCGGGGCGGAAGTAGGGATGAACATCGATGGTCGATGTTTGGTTACCATCCATGTTTTTTTCTATCAATGTTAGTGTTTTACCATTCGATGGTGTCATTCCGAAGTTTTTCACCATCGAATGGTAATAATTTGATGGTGTTCCAATGGTTTGCTGTTTCTTTAATTCCTGACAGCTGCAGTGTCCCTGGCTCCTTCCTGGCTGCTGTATGTCTGCTTCAGGGCATCTTGGGTTCATTGGAGGCTGTCTGTGACTCTCTGTCTGCCTCAGACATGCCTGCTCTGATCCCTCCCCTCTCTAGGCTGCTGCTAGGCAACAGGGCACAAATCAAGCTCTGACTGGCTCTCTGAGGGAGTGAGAACTCATGAGATTGTCATTGTTGAGAAAAGTTTACCACTAGTAAAAACTCTGCGCTGGGAGTCGGGATCGGAAGACACTGTCCTCCTGACTCCTAGCATGTCACACATGTCAGTGTGTGCTGTTGTTGTCCAGTCCGACTCTAGCAACTGTGAGACATCTTGCAGCTAGCTGCTTCACCTCCAGCTCCTCCCACTGCTGACAGACGCTCAGTCTAACTCCGCCCCCTATCAGGCTGTGCTGTAACTCAGCCTCCTCTCCGGCCGTGTGGTTAAATTCCATATGACAGCATCAGTTACAATTCCAGGCCCTGCCCTAACCCCACCCCGTCAGTTTCGCTGAAGGGGTATTGCGCATGCTCAAATGTTTTTTTTTTTTTTTTTTGCATATGCGTATATCATATGAATAGTTTTTTCCATTGAATACTTTTGATGTGATGGTTAGTTACCATTGCATCGAAAGTTTCGAATGTGGAAGCCCAGCCATCATTTGATGGTTGGCTTCCGATGTCCATCCCTAGATGGGAGGGGGTGTGCCAACGGCATTAGAACACCATTGGTGAGGTGTGGTCCGGACAAGCAGGTGTGTCCAGACCATTGAGGGGGCGAGTCGTGGTAGCTGCTTGACGTCACACCCAGCCGCTCGGACCCGGGACGTGACGGGTAGCCGCATGTGCAGACAGGGAGCTACTCAGCGGGTGCAAAAGCATTGCCAGCGTGCAATGCTTTTGCATCCTTGCAGGAGGTGGGGGGGGGGGGGGGGGGGGGTAGGACCTGACATGCGGGGTGGACTAGCCCTGTGCTGGTCATCCCCCCGCATGTCAGAGTAACTGATCGTAGATGTGCTAAATTTAGTTGAATTTTAAGTTTTGTTTTTTTTGAGATGGAGGGAGCTCAGTCTCCATCTCTACAGTGAGCTGTGGAAATGATCAGAGCTGTGCATGCTCCGCAGGCAGAGAGGTGTGTTGCATATGCGTATATCATATGAATAGTTTTTTCCATTGAATACTTTTGATGTGATGGTTAGTTACCATTGCATCGAAAGTTTCGAATGTGGAAGCCCAGCCATCATTTGATGGTTGGCTTCCGATGTCCATCCCTAGATGGGAGGGGGTGTGCCAACGGCATTAGAACACCATTGGTGAGGCGTGGTCCGGACAAGCAGGTGTGTCCAGACCATTGAGGGGGCGAGTCGTGGTAGCTGCTTGACGTCACACCCAGCCGCTCGGACCCGGGACGTGACGGGTAGCCGCATGTGCAGACAGGGAGCTACTCAGCGGGTGCAAAAGCATTGCCAGCGTGCAATGCTTTTGCATCCTTGCAGGAGGTGGGGGGGGGGGGGGGTAGGACCTGACATGCGGGGTGGACTAGCCCTGTGCTGGTCATCCCCCCGCATGTCAGAGTAACTGATCGTAGATGTGCTAAATTTAGTTGAATTTTAAGTTTTGTTTTTTTTTAGATGGAGGGAGCTCAGTCTCCATCTCTACAGTGAGCTGTGGAAATGATCAGAGCTGTGCATGCTCCGCAGGCAGAGAGGTGTGTTGCACATTAACAAGCTCTAGCACAAAAGAAGCTTTACTGGTACGTCCTTATATGTCAGTACCAGGAGAAACATGCGGTGCGGCTTTCTCTTCCGGCGCCTCTAACATGTCCCACTTGTTCACCTAATTCAGCTATCTAGATGCTATCTTGTGCTGAATGCAGGAGGATATGCTCTGTATTGCTCCGCACTGAGGAAGTGTCAGGAGAACTCAGCATGTGGCTGTCTCTAGATGCTGGACTAATCCAAAACAGTTGTGCAAGTTTTACCCCTCTCGCATGGATAGTTTGCTGTCACAGAGCATTTGAAGAAGTTGTGTTTTTCTCTTGCGTCATAAAAATGCTTATTTCAAAAGTAGAGCAACGTGTTAACTTAAGATTTTTAGTTAAATTTAAAAAAAACGCCCACTGAATCTTTCTGTATGTTAACCGAGGCTTATTGGGCAGATTGTATGTCACGTGCACATGTGTTTGAGTGGCACAAAAGATTTAGGGGGTAATTCTGAGTTGATCGCAGCAGGGTTTTTGCTAGCAGTTGGGCAAAACCATGTGCACTGCAGGGGAGGCAGATATAACATGTGCAGAGAGAGTTAGATTTGGGTGGGTTATTTTGTTTCTGTGCAGGGTAAATACTGGCTGCTTTATTTTACACTGCAATTTAGATTGCAGATTGAACACACCACACCCAAATCTAACTCTCTCTGCACATGTTATATCTGCCTCCCCTGCAGTGCACATGGTTTTGCCCAACAGCTAACAAAGATCCTACTGCGATCAACTCAGAATTACCCCCTTAGGGCCTAATTCAGACCTGATTGCCGGACAGCGATTTTTGCTGTCCTGCGATCAGATAGTCGCCAATTACAGGGGGAGGGTATCTGAGCTGTACGAGTGTATGAATGCATGTGTAGCAGAGCTGCACAAACAGATTTTGTGCAGTCTCTGCGCAGCCCAGGATTTACTCAGCCGGTGCGATCACAACAGCCTGTCCGGGACCGGATTTGACGTCAGACCTCCCTCCCTGAAAACGCTTGGACAGGCCTGCATTTTTCCAGACACTCCCAGAAAATGGTCAGTTGCCACCCACAAATGCCCTCTTCCTGTCAATCTCCTTGCGATCGCCCGTGCGATCGCTTTTTACGCACCATCCCGTAGCTATGCACCGATACCCGGTGCAGTCGTCCGATGTGCCTGCACGTTGCAGTGCATACGCATGCACAATTCGGACCTGATCACAGGCTGTGAGAAAACGCAGCCTAGCGATCAGGTTTGAATTACCCCCTTAGTGACGGCCGTAAGGATATCCAAGATGATGAACGTCCTGGAAGGATTTGCACATCAAAAACAAACAAAAATATGGAAACATTTTTGAAAATCATTCAAAATGACCAAATAATAGCAGAACTGGTATTCATTGACAGAGAAACTGTTGGGCAAGTTTTACATCAAGATCTTAACATGACAAAAGTTTGTACTAAGATGGTTCCAAGGCTTCTCACTACTGAGCAGGAAAAAAAAAATCAAAAGCGAATTTGTATAGACATTTTGGAACAAATTCAAGCAGATTTGCACTTTTTCGATAATGGTATTACCTGTGAAGAAACATGGGTCTTCCCATACGATCCTGAGACAAAACACCAGTCCATGCATTGGAAAACACCATCATCATCAAGAATGCACATCAAAGTAAATCCAAGTTCAAAGCCATGTTAATTGTTTTCTTTGATATCAAGGGTGTTATTTTGGAAGACTGGGTACAAGAAGGCGCAACAGTGAATCAACATTACTAGAAAAATGTTCCACAAATGTGAAAATAATCAGAAGAAAGAGGCCAGAGTTGTGGATAAATGGTTTCATCCTCCATCAGGACAACGCACCAGCCCACACAGCTCTCTCTGTGAAGCAGTTTTAGCTAAGAAACAAATTGCAGTGCTAGAGCACCCTCCATACTAGCCAGACCTAGCATCGGGTGACTTCTTTCTTTTCCTTAAAGTCAAATATGTACCCAAGGGAACCCATTTTGCATTAGTTACTGAAGTAAATAAAATAAAACCAAAGGAGCTGTTGAGCCAGCTGAATGGAAAATAAGAAAGCAGTGGTGTGTGTATACAGAAGAGGAGTATACTTTATAGACGGGGAACGGAGTTAAAATGTGCTTAATATAATGAAACATAAATTGTAGCATTAGTTTCGTTAGTAATTATAATGAAAGAAAAATAAATTTTAAAAAATGTTTTAGAACATACAGTGGCATATCAGTACACTAAAGGTGTGTACACACGGTGAGATCCTTGCTATGTCAGATTATGACTATGCGATTTCCCTTGAACTCCCCCAGAGCCAAGACAGCACAGATTTTACCTATCTGTACTTTCGATTTTGTCTATGTACAATTTTGACTAAGTGCCATTTTTGACTATTCTTTGTACTAGATAGTATACTAGATAGTCAAGATTGACTTGCCTGCACAGTCTTTCTAGCCTTGCGATAGCAACCCCACGGGAGCGTGCATCAGGATCAAATCGGTATCTCAAGCTGCCTAAAGGTGCCTAAATGGTACGATATGCACTTAACTTTCCTTCCGATTTTTACTATATATCAAAATTGTAAGAAAAGTTAGTGCATATTGCACTGTGTGTAGACAGCTTGCGATGCCGGTGCGCAGTCCCGCGCAAGAAAAAAGACTGTGCAGGCAGCCCAACATTGACTATATCAGCGGGGCCGGGCTCCAGCCCTGTGGAATAGTCAATGTTGGGCTGTGCCGCACATCGCGCCTTGTGTACACAGCATAACACCTTGAGATGTGCACTAAATTTCCTTAAGATTTTGACTATATAGTCAAAATCTTACAGATTTATCTCACCGTGTGTACACACCTTAAGACTTGCTATTCAGTCAGTGGAGGAGAGACTGGAACGGAGTGGAGCAGAGCAGAACAGAGGAGGGGCAGGGGATCAAACGTGCCTCACAGCCTGTCTGTCATATACAGTATGACAGAAGTGGCTGTAGTTGCTGGCAGAGCTGTGAAGGCGTCTTCTTGCAATGCTTACCATGTTTACCACATTGCGCCGTCCCTGATCACAGCTGAGTTTTGTTTTTCTTTTTTTTGTACTTTATGTAATTGGAATGCTATTCTAGAGTACATGTCACAAAACATAACCATAACAATTTTTGGAATTGTGATGCATTCTATTTGTGTCACATTACACTTTTGGAGTAAAATTATAGTAACAGAATTTGCCATTATTTTCACATATCAATTTCATAATTCTCTTCCATGGTAGGTATAGGTCAAAACCTGATTAAGACCCAATGAATCTCTAGGCAGGCTACTGGTATGGGACGCCCATGGTGCCTCCATTTGTCAAAACAACCCTCATAATAAGTTACAGTAATCATGGTCTGTCAGTGCCCAAGGGAGTCTTGATGGGAAACTAGGTTGCTTACTGGAGGATACAGATTTTTAATATAGGTTGTAAAACATTTTTTCAGAACGGTGTATTCATACAAAATGATTTCTTGTTTGTGAATAACTCCCATGACATACAATAGTTTATATTACTGCAGTTATTCACTTCAACCTCTAGGTGGCATCTTAGGTAAAGTAATCACTATAACTACCTTCACACAGATGGGATGTTTATTATTCTAAGAATTCCTGAAAGGACATAACATTATATGTGTGGTATATTTGTGCTGTTATGCAACATATGTGTGGTAAAGCTGAA
The DNA here is from genome assembly GCF_028390025.1 of Pseudophryne corroboree. Lineage (NCBI taxonomy): Eukaryota > Metazoa > Chordata > Amphibia > Anura > Myobatrachidae > Pseudophryne > Pseudophryne corroboree. The sequence goes on from NC_086447.1 coordinate 409,665,512, forward strand.
TATGCTTCGGGTACTCATATTTGTACTCACATTAATAAATGAATGTTCACTAATTAGATAACAATATGTGATTAAATAACAATTTAAATTAGCAGGATAAAACAATAATGTAGCTACTAAAACACTGTCAAGTATTTATTATTTATTAACAGTTTCTTATATAGTGCAGCATAGGGGGTCATTTCGAATTGATCACTAGATAAAAATGTGCACAGCGATTAAGTGAAAAAGCGGCACTTCTGCGCATGCGTATGCGGTGCAATGCGCACGCGCAACGTACTTTCACAACAGCCAATGTATTTTTACATAAGGTCTAGCGAAGCTTTTCAGTCGCACTGCTGACCGCAGAGTGATTGACATGAAGGGGGCGTTTCTGGGTGTCAACTGACCGTTTACAGGGAGTATTCGAAAAAATGCAGACGTGCCAGGAAAAATGCAGACGTGGCTGGGCGAACGCAGGGTGTGTTTGTGACGTCAAAACAGGAACTGAACAGTCTGAAGTGATCACAAGCGCTGAGTAGATCTTGAGCTGCTCTAAAACTGCACAATTTTTTTGTAGTCGCTCTACGATCCTTTCGTTCGCAATTCTGCTAAGCAAAAATACACTCCCAGAGGGCGGCGGCTTAGCGTTTGCACGACTGCTAAAAACTGCTAGCGAGCAATCAACTCGGAATGACCCCCATATTCCGTTGCGCTTTACAATTGGAACAAAAGTAATAGAACAAAACTGGGTAAAAACAGACAGACATGGAAGTAGGAAGGCCCTGCTCGCAAGGTGGCCAGTAGCTAGTTAACCTACACTATTCACTACCTGTACCAATGATGCACATACAGCATACTGTACATCTACATCCCCCCTTTTCAACAAACAACAATAAAAAGGTGTGTGGATGTAAGTCAGAGTAATAACTGATGGATGCAGGAACAGTGTGCAACATAAAAAAATAAACATAAACTGAAACAAAAATGGAAGATTAAGTAACATACTGTAGTACTGGAATTTTGACTTAGGCCTGCAAATTCCCCCAGACCTGGTGACAAAGAAAGGGTATAGTGATATGGCTGGTGTATGAATAGGCTCACTATTGCGCCAGGCATGGGACTGTCCTAATGCCCAATAGATGTTTCTTCAAGGACTTTCATTGTCCATGACCATGAGTGTTCTGACACCCTCAGTCGGTGTCAGATGAGGTGTAGGTGTTGGCTCACACATCCCTAAGAGGTGGCGTCTGTTGCGCTCATACAAATCACTGTCAGATTTCACCACATTGCTGTTGGACCTAATGGAATACCAGGAGACAACGGTCTTCAGTGATGAGATATTTTATCATGATTGGTTTTGAGCTGTAACCTAAACTTCTGCAGAGCATCTTGCATGTTGTTCTCACGTTGTCTAAGTTTGAACTTGGTGGTAGGAATAGCAATGTGGGTGCAACTGGACATAAGGCATTGAGCAGGAGAGGGAAGTTTATCTGTCGGAGTGTTTCACAAATTCAAAAGAGCCATATACACATCATAACATCTGAACCAACTCTATATATATTTGTCTAACAGGTGCTTCGCAGGAGGTACTGCCCTTTCTGCTATTCCATTGGACTGTGGATAGCAAGGACTGTTGGTGACATGTTAGATGTCCCATGCACAGGTGAAAGTCTGAATCTCACCAATTATGAACTGCATGGCATTGTCAGTAAGAAGCTTGGTATGCCATGTGCAGAATTGTGTCTTTTCATTTTGTTGATGACAGTTTAGGAAGATAATCTATCTCAAACCACCGGAATATATGTCCACTAACACAAGTTGCTCTTTCCATTCCAAGAGATCTGCTCCAATGATGGACCAAGGGATGTCACAATATGAAACAGCCATTGGCATAGGGTATCCCTGAGTATGGCATCATGAAGCTCATCTGTGCGCCTGGAGGAGAGGACATCAAACTCCATGGCATCTAGGTCATTATTAGCATCAGTGACACCTGAATCCGGGTGTGATAAGTTATCAGCATCATGGAGGTCCTTTCCAAATTTGTACACCACATATGAAGGGTACTGTACCCCAGAAACTTAAGAATGAAATGTTGAATTCATGCTGAGACAGTAAGCAGGGTTTAATAGTAATCAAATCAGTTGGTGGACTGTCTAAACCGGTACTGGATGCCAATAGATGAACTTGTGAAACCTTTGCCAAGCAAATATTAGAGCCAACAGTTCCTAATTTAACTAGTGTAACGTGACTCAGTCTCAATAAGGGCACTGGAAGCAAAACTGATGTGTTTGTTACACTGCGTGCAGACAGCATCAAGACAATGCTGGGAGGTATCAGCAGAGATCACAACATGAACAATACATGCACATCAAAAAATTGGAGTATCGGACTGGAAGTGAGCATAGGGCCTGATCATATTTGTATGAACAACCCAATGGTTTGCGTACAAATATTATGTTTGTGGGTCTGCACAGGCGCAAATCCAGTTCTGCGCATGTGGAGAATGGATGCTCACAGCCCCCCTGTAAACTGCAGCATTATTGACAAGCTTCTGCATTTGAAGGGCAAAGCGGGGGCGGCACCAGGCCATTGACGCAGACTTACAAATCCTACAACCAGCCTGAGCAAGCTTCAGGTTATGCATGCTGGCCGGTGCCCGTAACCATTGCGAACTGCAGATAATGGTTGCAATGGTGATTTGAGACTGTGTCCAGAGACGCTGCACTCCCATCCTAGCTAATGCAAACAGGAGGCGTCTACTACAGAATCCTACTGCTGCCTTGAAATTTTAGTCAGATGTAATTGCACAGCCGCTTCCTTGTGGCCGTGCAATTCCTTACAAACATGAATCAGGCCCCTAGCCAGGGTCGAGGAAAAGCAGCATCAGTGCAGTTCAACCATCACTATTGAATGTCATTGTGCAAAAGCTGGCAGAACGGGGCTGTGACCTCACCGTAGTGTGACAAAAAATTTTAAAGGTAGTTGGTCATACCCAAAAAACACCACAGACTCAAGTTATCTGTGGGGTTAGGCATGTGTTGGACAGCCTATGTCTTGGCAGAATCTGGCTTAACACCCTCTGAAGATAGGAGATAGATAGCCAATGACTCTGAAGCGACACTTGTCAGAGCTGCATGTTGATTTCACGGATTCTTTGGAGGTCCTTGTGGAGGTGAATATCATGTTCTTCCGTAGTGCGACCTTAAACAAGGATATTAGCCACAATCTCACAAGAGTATTATGCTACCCATACACCTAAAGATTTATTGTCAGACCAGGGGTGTTTTAAGAGAGGAGAGGACCCGTGTGCAGCCTCCATCACAGGCTCCCTCCTCTCCAGCAGCAAGTAGACTCTGGCATACTGTCAGAGTCTACTGCACATGCGCGGGTGCCATGTTCCCGGGGACATTTCCAGCGCACATGCGCAAACCACTTGGAAATGGCCACGGCGGCCATTTTCCAAGTGATTTATGCCCGCACTAGAGGGCCGTCGCTGCGGGACTCCAGAATGGTAAGTATATTATATGGGTGCAGTGTGTGTGGTGTGGGCCCCCCTGGACCCATGGGCCCGTGTGCACCGCACACACTGCACCCGTTATAGAAATGCCAATATGTCAGACCTGGCTGGTTGGAATGAAAACCTGGTAATGGATGAGAGCAAATGACAATTGACCATTTGCTCCTAAATTCTATAAAACTAACAAAAACGGTCTTTCAGACAAATTGGTTAAATCAAATGGATCTAACCAATTTTTCTGATTAACCATTTTTGGGCCTATAGATAGAGCCAAGCTCATCTGAGGCGGCTCCGTCGCAGGCATGCACTCCCGGCATGACTAGGCGATCCGTCTGTCTAGTCAAGCCGGGAGTGCACAGAGACTCTCTCCCATTAATATAATAGGAGAGCGTCTCCATCTGGGCGCGCGCGCCTGCTGGATGGAGACGCTTTCACATTATAGTGAATGGGGCGCATCTCCATCACGGGTGCACGCCCTAGTGGAGACGGAGACACCTAGTCCTAGGTGCACCAAGGCGGGCGCGCCTAGGCACAGATGGAGCCACGACTGACTGACGAGTGACACCCAACTGACTTTTCAAACAATTGAATATCCCCCATAGACTTGATTAACTGCCCACCGTAAGCATTATTTGTCACCTTGGCAGGGCCATTTCTAAACAATATGGCTCCCAGTTCTAACAGTAAAAATGTTGTGTGTTTTGGCGCACCAGGTGTCACTCTGAGATTAAGTCAAGATCACATTTTATGACCAATTATTGCAGAAATCCAAGTCATTCCAAAGGATTCAGAAGCTTTTTCTTCCCACTTTGGTTAGGGCTATGTATTATTTCTTACCACTCAGCTGTACATGGTCAACTCACAGAACCAGTCACACTCACTTGGATCTTCAGGCTTGGACTCACCTATCTTTACCACTTTATAAAAATAAAGCTTTCCTGTGTGCTATGAATACACTTTGCTGATTTGAGAATCCTCGAGTGCCGCTGTCATCTATTTGGGAGTCTGCAAAACGCTATCAGAGGGCACTCTGCTATACATATATATATGTCATAGTGATATGCAGGGAGAACAGACTTCAATACATTAATAATCCATACCGTGATTACAGCAAATGTGTTCTAAAGTTTCTGAATTTTATTCCTTCAGGTTCTCTGAAGAAGAAATAAAATTCAAATATGTTAGAACACATTTGCTCTAATCACAGTATGGATTATTAATGTATTGAAGTCAGTTTAAATGCCACCTCCCTACATATTACTATATTACAATTGTTGTATTATCTTTGGATGGCATCGGGGCACCTTTAAACTTGACCATAGTGCCGGATTCATTGGATTGTAATGTGCATAAGTGGCACTACTTTGTGGTGTCATTTGTTTTTGGGGTACTATTGTGTGGCAATACCCCTTTTTCAGCACCTTCCCTATTTCAATTAATGAGGGGGGGGGCACCAGACCCTTATTTTGCCAGGGGTGCTCGGACCCCTACATACACCCGAGTGTCAGGTGCGAGCTGGGGGCCAGGAGAGAGTGCAGCTGTGGGCACACATAGTAACATGAGATGAGCGGATTCGGTTTTACTCGATTTACTCGGTTCTCAAAAGGCATCTTATTGGCTCACGGATGTCACGTGTTTTGGATAGCCAATCAGATGCCGTTTTGAGAACCGAGTAAATCCGAGTAAAACCGAATCCGCTCATCTCTAATAGTAACACCCCCCACCCTGGTGATATGTGTGTGGGGTCAAGATGTCACCACTTCCGCCTCTGGTCACAACCACAAGGCCTCCCATAGTTTAAGGGTCCCCGCGAGACTAGCAGCAGGCTCAGCGCACTGCCCTATCCGCGGCACCCCCGGTCCCCATCCCCCATCCGCGTCTCCACCGCACCCGCCACTCCCCCAACCACAGCACCTACTAGATGATTCATTGGGCACTGCGTGCACTGTTCACACCATCGCAAGGGGCTACGGCCCCTTAACCATCGCAAGCCCTTTGTCCGTGCAATATTTAACCACTCACAAAATTATGATTGGAGGTAATACTCAATATAATAAAAATATTGCACGCCACAAGGGCGTGCAAGGGTTATGGGGGCGTACCCCTTGCGACGGTGTGAAGAGCGCCCATAAGGCACGATGAATCATCTAGTGTATATATATATATATATATATATATATATGTATATATATATTTATATATTAAAAATATACACAGTACTCACTGTCCTACCTACTGTATTCAGAAATGGAATAATGCAACACAATTCTTTGTTATTATATTGCATCAGCCTGCAAATAAAGTATATTAAAAAGAAAAAAGGAAAAAAAAAGGTCTACTAATTAATTTAGAGATGTGCGGCTGGCACTTTTCGTGTTTTGTGTTTTGGTTTTGGTTCTAATTCCACTTTCGTGTTTTGGTTATGGCTTGGTTTTGAGAAAACCACCCTTTCGTGTTTTGGTTTTGGTTTTGGGTCTGGATGATTTTTGAAAAAAACATAAAAACAGCTAAAATCACAAAATTTGGGGGTAATTTTGCTCCTACGGTATTATTAACTTCAATAACATTCATTTCCACTCATTTCCAGTCTATTCTGAACACCTCACAATATTGTTTTTAGGCCTAAAAGTTGCACCGAGGTGGCTGTATGACTAAGCTAAGTGACACAAGTGTGCGGCACAAACACCTGGCCCATCTAGGAGTGGCACTGCAGTTGCAGACAAGATGGCACTTAAAACTAGCCCCCAAACAGCACATGATGCAAAGAAGAAAAAGAGATGCAAGATGGACTTGTCCTTGGGCCCTACCACCCACCCTTATGTTGTATAAACAGGACATGCACACTTTAACAAACCAATCATTTCAGCGACATGGTCTGCCACACGACTGTGGCTGAAATGACTGGTTTGTTTGGGCCCCCACCAAAAAGAAGCAATCAATCTCTCCTTGCACAAACTGGCTCTACAGAGGCAAGATGTCGACCTCATCATCATCGTCCGATTCCTCACCCCTTTCACTGTGTACGTTCTCCTCACAGAGTATTAATTCATCCCTACTGGAATCCACCATCACAGGTCCCTGTGTCCTTTCTGGAGGCAATTGCTGGTAAAGGTCTTCACGGAGGAATTTATAATTCATTTTGATGAACATCATCTTCTCTACATTTTGTGGAAGTAACCTCCTACGCCGATCGCTGACAAGGTTACCGGCTGCACTAAACACTCTTTCGGAGTACACACTGGAGGGTGGACAACTTAGGTAAAATAAAGCCAGTTTGTGCAAGGGCCTCCAAATTGCCTCTTTTTCCTGCCAGTATACGTACGTACGGACGGACTGTCTGACATGCCTCCTTGGATGCTGTCACTCATATAATCCTCCACCATTCTTTCAATGGTGACAGAATCATATGCAGTGACAGTAGATATTTCAGTAATCATTGGCAGGTCCTTCAGTCCGGACCAGATGTCAGCTTTCGCTCCTGACTGCCCTGCATCACCGCCAGTGGGTGGGCTAGGAAATGTTATCCTTTTCCTTGCAGCCCCAGTGGTGGGAGAAATTGAAGGAGGAGCTGTTGACGGGTCACGTTCCGCTTGAGTTGACAATTTACTAACCAGCAGGTCATTGCACCTCTGCACACTTGTGTCTGCCGGAAAGAGAGATACAACGTAGGCCTTAAACCTAGGATCGAGCACGGTGGCCAAAATGTAGTGCTCTGATTTCAACAGATTGACCACCCTTGAATCCTGGCAAAGCGAATGAAGGGCTCCATCGACAAGTCCCACAAACTTTGTGGAATCGCTCCGTCTTAGCTCCAGCTTCAATTTATCAAGCTGCTTCTGCAAAAGCCTGATGAGGGGAATGACCTGACTCAAGCTGGCAGTGTCTGAACTGACTTCACGTGTGGCAAGTTCGAAGGGTTGGAGAACCTTGCACAAGACGGAAATCATTCTCCACTGCGCTTGAGTCAGGTGCATTACCCCTCCTTTGCCTATATCGTAGGTGGATGTATAGGCTTGAATGACCTTTTGCTGCTCCTCCATCCTCTGAAGCATATAGAGTGTTGAATTCCACCTCGTTACCACCTCTTGCTTCAGTTGATGGCGGGGCAGGTTCAGGAGTGTTTGCTGGTGCTCCAGTCTTCGGCACGCAGTGGCAGAATGACGAAAGTGGGCCGCAATTTTTCGGGCCACCGACAGCATCTCCTGCACACCCCTCTCATTTTTCAAAAAATTCTGCACCACCAAATTAATTGTATGTGCAAAACATGGGACATGCTGGAATTTGCCCAGATGTAATGAACGCACAATATTGGTGGCGTTGTCCGATATCACAAATCCCCAGGAGAGTCCAATTGGGGTAAGCCATTCTGCGATGATGTTCCTCAGTTTCTGTAAGAGGTTGTCAGCTGTGTGCATCTTATGGAAAGCGGTGATACATAGCGTAGCCTGGCTAGGAACGAGTTGGCTACTGGTGCCGCCGCTGTTGTTGCTGCGGGAGGCCATACATCTACCCATACATCTACCCAGTGGGCTGTTACAGTCATATAGTCCTTAGTCTGCCCTGTTCCACTTGTCTACATGTCCCTGGTTAAGTGGACACTGGATACAACCGCATTTTGTAGGACACTGGTCACTCTTTTTCTGACGTCTGTATACATTCTCGGTATCGCCTGCCTAGGAAGTGGAACCTAGATGGGATTTGATACCGGGGACACAGTACTTCAAACAATTCTCTAAGTCCCACTGAACTAATGGTGGATACCGGACACACCTCTAAAACCAACATAGTGTCACGAACCGGTCTCTCACCTTTGCGGGTACTGGGGTTCATCCGTTGCCAGTGCGGTTGCTCGCGGTGCTGTGAGCCCGTGTGGGGACGCGGCGTGATCAGTGGCACAGGTAATGCAGAGTCTGGGAACTGTGAGTGCGGGGACCAAATGGCCTAAGGCACTGCGGTGTGTCTGCTGTATAGGAGGTGGCCATGTTGGAGACCAAATAGGTAATTCAGAGCACTTGTGAAAACACCTGTGGGCAGGTGTAAGCCAATCCCGTGCTTGTGCTGCCTTTAAGTAGGCTGGGATTATGTTACTCTGGGCCAGTGCTTTGTTGTATCAACGCTGTGCTCTAGCTCTGAGCTCTCTCCGTGCATTCCTGTGTGATTCCCGTGGTCCAGATATCGCCTCCGTTCCCAGAGGTTCGTCTGCAGCCATCACTGCTAAAGATCCACCGGCTCTCCGCTGTGCTATCAGTTAATTGCACTCCTACTGAAAATAGTTGGATTCCCAGAGTCCTGCATGAGGTTACCTTGTCTGCCTGTCTTCAACCATACAAAGTTTGGAGGATTCCACTACCCTCAGCTGTTCGTTTGTTCTACTCTGCATTTAACCCGTTCATCACCTTGTCATCTGCTACAGTTTTCACAGTGATCTCCGGGACCCGCAAGTAACCCAATTAAGTACTTTTATTTTCTATGTTACCATAACAAAGATAATTCTTCACAGCCTCTCAGTTAACTCTCAAAACTTCATTGCAAATCTTTACAGTTATTTCTTCATGTCTGCATTATCCAGTTAAACACATTCTGCCGTTCAGCATCAAAGCTTGTTTATATTTGGACAATTCAACATTTATTCATCAGCTTGTTTCATATACAGTTCCATGAACATTTCTTTTATTTGTCTTTGAGATTCATTCTGCGTATTATTTCTGCCATTCCTGCAATACTTCAGTATAATATGATGATTAACAACTTGTCATTTAACTCTTTACTGAATTGTTATTTTTAATAAATATATGAAACGGAACTTTCTTCGTCCTCCCTGCTTTCTTCATACCCCAGCACCTACACCTGTGGTTGGTCCCGGGTTAACGGATTCACAAAAACACCCGGACCTGACAGTAAGCACTGGCCACATGGATCCGTCAAGTGACCAATTCGCAGGAGGCGGTGCTGCGTCAGATATCCTTTCCCGTCTGGAAAACCAGGAGTCTATACAGACACAAATAGTACAGTTTATGCAAACTATGGCAGACCGTTTAGAGACTCTTCATACGGCTATTAAAACGTCTCAAATCCTGATTCCAACTCCGGTTGTCCCAGTTACCACTACAGCTTCTCCTGTGACGCTGCCTACGTCCCGCTTGCAGTTACCTTCTCCGAGTAAGTTTGACGGAACTCCAAAACTTTGCAGAGGATTCCTGAATCAATGCGAGATCCAGTTCGAACTGTTGTCCGCCAGTTTCCCATCAGCTCGTTCTAAGGTTGCATATATTATTGCCCTCCTTTCCGGTCAGGCTCTGGAGTGGGCATCACCATTATGGGAAAGAGGTGATTCTATCCTCTCTAATTACAAGGAGTTCGTATCATCCTTCCGGAGAATCTTTGACGAACCAGGCAGGACCACCTCAGCATCTTTGGAGATTCTCCGTCTACGTCAAGGTTTACGTCCTGTCAGTCAATATATTATTCAGTTTCGCACGTTGTCTTCAGAGTTAAACTGGAATGAGGAGGCCCTGATCGCCGCGTTTTGGAATGGACTTTCAGAGAAAATCAAGGATGATTTAACTATCCGGGATGTGCCAACTAAACTGGATGAATTGATTTATCTCTGTAACAAACTTGACCTACGCTACAGGGAGCGATGTTTAGAGAAATCCAGGGCAGAGCGATCCAGTCCACGTTATCATCCTAGGCCTCGACAAGATTCTTCATCACAGTCTCCGGTAACGACAGAAGAACCTATGCAGATTGGGCGCTCTCGCCTCACAGAGGAGGAACGACTTCGTCGTCGACAGGGTAACCTCTGCATGTACTGTGGGTCCTCCGAACACTTAGTTAAATTCTGCAAACTCCGACCGGGAAACTCTCGCTCCTAGCTTATTCAAGAGAGGTTAAGCTAGGAGTTACTTTAGAATCACGTTCTGGGAAAGAGCCGACCTTGTCTATTCAATTAGAAGTTCCAAGTTCTACAGTGAAAGTTTCAGCTCTCCTAGATTCCGGGGCAGCCGAGAACTTCATCTCCTCAGCCTTTGTCTTACGGTTTAAAGTTCAAACCATGCCTCTGGAAGCAGCAGTTGCTGTTACAGCAGTGGATGGAAGTCGAATTCCAGATGGTATAATTACTCATCGAACCGTATGTCTCAAGATGAAAGTTGGTGTGCTCCATTCCGAATACGTCTCCTTCTACGTGATTCCCAAAGCCTCTCAAGATGTGATACTTGGTTTACCTTGGCTGCAGAAGCATAATCCTCAACTTAATTGGCAAACCATGGAAGTCCTTTCGTGGGGTAAATCTTGTACCAAGGACTGTTTAGCCTCAATTGTACCTCTCCGGTCAATTAGCCTTCCCGACCTACCTCCGGTGTATCAATCTTTTGCAAATGTTTTCAGTAAACAAGCAGCAGACTTTCTACCTCCTCATCGCGAATGGGACTGCCAAATCGTCCTGGTTCCGGGTAAAACACCTCCTAGGGGACGAATTTATCCGCTATCCATCCCAGAGACGCAAGCTATGTCTGATTATATACAGAAAAATCTAACCAAAGGATTTATCAGACCATCTTCTTCACCTGCAGGAGCCGGATTCTTCTTCGTTAAGAAGAAGGACGGTGGGTTACGACCATGCATAGATTACCGTGGACTCAATGAGATCACTGTGAAAAACAAGTACCCATTACCCTTAATTCCAGAATTATTTGACCGGGTAAAGGGAGCTACTGTGTTTACAAAATTGGATCTCCGAGGGGCCTACAATTTAATCCGCATCCGGGCAGGGGACGAGTGGAAGACTGCTTTTAATACCCGGGATGGGCATTACGAATACCTTGTAATGCCTTTTGGTCTTTGTAATGCACCTGCAGTTTTTCAAAGCTATGTGAATGAACTTTTTCGTGATCTTCTCTACAAGTGTCTAGTAGTGTACTTGGATGATATCCTAATATTCTCTAAGGATCTAAAGGCTCACCGTCACCAAGTTAAAGAGGTACTGACACGTCTGAGGAAAAATCAACTTTATTGTAAGCTAGAGAAGTGCACTTTTTAAGTATCTTCCATACCGTTCCTTGGTTACATCATTTCTGGATCAGAGCTATGTATGGATCCCGGTAAGGTACAAGCTATCCGAGATTGGTCCACTCCTACAACTCTCAAGGGGATTCAGCGATTTCTTGGCTTTGCTAATTTCTATAGGAGATTCATTAAGAATTATTCTTCGTTAGCTGCTCCCATCACAGCCCTAACTCGCAAGGGAGCAAATCCTACGAACTGGTCTTCTGAAGCAATCAAAGCCTTCTCTGATTTAAAGCAAGCCTTTGGGTCAGCTCCCATTCTTCGACAGCCTGATTTGAATCGTCCCTTTCTACTAGAGGTGGATGCATCTACAGAAGCAGTAGGAGCTGTGTTATCACAAGTCTTTGAAGATAAAAAGGTCCATCCCTGCGGATATTTCTCCCGTAAGTTCCTCCCGGCAGAACGTAATTATGCAATCGGTGAGCAAGAATTACTTGCCATCAAGTTGGCATTTGAGGAGTGGAGATACCTTCTAGAAGGAGCACAACATCGCATTACAGTTTATACTGATCATAAGAATCTTCTGTATCTGCAGTCAGCTCAGTGTTTGAATCCACGACAAGCTCGATGGGCGCTTTTCTTCACACGATTTGATTTCAAGCTCACCTATCGTCAAGGGTCTGTGAACAGCTGAGGCAGACGCCCCCACTTCACGGGGCTGAACAGCTGAGGCAGACGCCCCCACTTCACGGGGCTGGGCTGAGGCAAGAGCCCCCACTTCACGGGGCTGGGCTGAGGCAAGAGCCCCCACTTCACGGGGCTCACTCCTCTTCCTTCATGGGTCATCCTGGGCTTCTAAAGACTCTCAAATTTATTCAACAGTCTTATTGGTGGCCACGTCTCAAAGCCGATGTCCAAGAGTTTATAGCAGCATGTCCTAAATGTGCCCAACATAAGAGTCCAAGAAGTTCTCCACCAGGTTTATTACATCCATTATCCATACCCAAACAACCATGGACTCATATCTCAATGGATTTCGTGACCGATCTACCTCCATCAAAAGGGCGAAATACCATTTGGGTGATAGTGGATCGATTTTTCGAAAATGGCACATTTCATTCCATTAACTGGGTTACCATCAGCCCCTTTACTAGCCAGATTGTTCATCTCTGAAATCTTCAAGTTGCATGGCCTTTCTCGAGAGATTATCTCTGATCGGGGAACACAGTTTGTGGCCAAGTTTTGGAGGTCGCTTTGTTCATCTTTAAATGTCAAGTTGAATTTTTCTTCTGCATATCATCCTCAGACAGATGGACAAACTGAGAGAGTCAACCAAAACCTTGAAACATTTCTCCGGCTATATATATCGTCCTCACAGGATGACTGGGTTGACTACCTTCCATTGGCAGAATTTGCTCATAATAATCTCTTCCATTCATCTTCAGAATCTACGCCCTTTTATATTAACTTCGGCTTTCATCCTCGTGTGCCAGAGTTCCATCCATTGCCAGCCCTAGAGGTTCCAGCGGCAGATCAAGAGCTTCAACGTCTATCTAGAATCTGGAGTTGTGTACGTAAGTCCTTGGTCAAAACTTCCGCTCGTTATAAATCTTTTGCAGATAGAAAACGTAAAGCTGTACCGAATTACAAAGTGGGAGACCAAGTTTGGATTTCTACGCGCAATCTCAGGTTCATAGTTCCTTCTAAGAAATTTGCTCCCAAGTTTATTGGTCCATTTCCCATTGTAAAGGTACTCAACCCTGTGTCATACAAAGTCAAGTTGCCACCGTCTTTGAGAATTCCTAACGCCTTTCATACATCTTTACTGAAGCCTTTGATTCTCAATAAGTTCCGTACTACCCAGTCCAAATCTCCTAAAGTTCACTCTTTGCAGAATGAGGAATTTGAAGTTAAAGAGATTGTGGACTCACGTTCCCGATATGGACGTTTACAGTTTCTGGTCGACTGGAAGGGTTACGGTCCGGAGGAGAGATCCTGGGTTTTCTCTGAAGATGTTCATGCTCCAAGACTGGTACAGAAATACTTCTCCAAAAATTCTGACAAGGTTCAAAGGTGTTCGGAGACCACCCGTAGAAGAGGGGGTACTGTCACGAAACGGTCTCTCACCTTTGCGGGTTCTGGGGTTCATCCATTGCCAGTGCGGTTGCTCGCGGTGCTGTGCGCCCGTGTGGGGACGCGGCGTGATCAGTGGCACAGGTAATGCAGAGTCTGGGAACTGTGAGTGCGGGGACCCAATGGCCTAAGGCACTGCGGTGTGTCTGCTGTATAGGAGGTGGCCATGTTGGAGACCAAATAGGTAATTCAGAGCACTTGTGAAAACACCTGTGGGCAGGTGTAAGCCAATCCCGTGCTTGTGCTGCCTTTAAGTAGGCTGGGATTATGTTACTCTGGGCCAGTGCTTTGTTGTATCAACGCTGTGCTCTAGCTCTGAGCTCTCTCCGTGCATTCCTGTGTGATTCCCGTGGTCCAGATATCGCCTCCGTTCCCAGAGGTTCGTCTGCAGCCATCACTGCTAAAGATCCACCGGCTCTCCGCTGTGCTATCAGTTAATTGCACTCCTACTGGAAATAGTTGGATTCCCAGAGTCCTGCATGAGGTTACCTTGTCTGCCTGTCTTCAACCATACAAAGTTTGGAGGATTCCACTACCCTCAGCTGTTCGTTTGTTCTACTCTGCATTTAACCCGTTCATCACCTTGTCATCTGCTACAGTTTTCACAGTGATCTCCGGGACCCGCAAGTAACCCAATTAAGTACTTTTATTTTCTATGTTACCATAACAAGGATAATTCTTCACAGCCTCTCAGTTAACTCTCAAAACTTAATTGCAAATCTTTACAGTTATTTCTTCATGTCTGCATTATCCAGTTAAACACATTCTGCCGTTCAGCATCAAAGCTTGTTTATATTTGGACAATTCAACATTTATTCATCAGCTTGTTTCATATACAGTTCCATGAACATTTCTTTTATTTGTCTTTGAGATTCATTCTGCGTATTATTTCTGCCATTCCTGCAATACTTCAGTATAATATGATGATTAACAACTTGTCATTTAACTCTTTACTGAATTGTTATTTTTAATAAATATATGAAACGGAACTTTCTTCGTCCTCCCTGCTTTCTTCATACCCCAGCACCTACACCTGTGGTTGGTCCCGGGTTAACGGATTCACAAAAACACCCGGACCTGACACATAGCTGTCAAGGCCTCAGTTATCCGCTTTGCAAAAGGATGACTTCTGTCATATTTCATCTTCCTCACTAAGGACTGTTGGACAGTCAATTGCTTACTGGAAGTAGTACAAGTGGTCTGCCGACTTCCGCTCTGGGATGACGATCGACTCCCAGCAGCAACAGCAGCAGTGGCAGCAACAGCAGGCGTACCACTCAAGGATCCTACGGAGGAATCCCGGTTAGGAGAGGACTCACCAGTCTTGACTGTGACATGGCCTGCAGGACTACGGACGTTCCTGACTGAGGAGGAAGTTGACGTTGAGGGAGTTGGTGGTGTGGCTTGCAGGAGCTTGGGTACAGGAGGAAGAATGGATTTAGGTGTCAGTGGACTGCTTACGCTCTAACCCAAAGTTTCACAACTTGACACTGACTTCCAATGAATGCGCAGCAGGTGACGTATAAGGGAGGATGTTCCTAGGTGGTTAACATCCTTACCCCTACTTATTACAGATTGACAGAGGCAACAGATGGCTTGACACCTGTTGTCCGGATTTGTGGAGAAATAATTCCACACCGAAGAGGTGACTTTTTTGGTAGTTTGCCCAGGCATCACAATGGGCTTCTTCATCCCAAGGACAACAGGTGTCTCCCTCATCGTCAACTTCCTCAGCGCCAGCAACACCCATATCCTCATCCTGGTGTACTTCAACAGTGACATCTTCAATTTGAATATCAGGAACTGGACTGTGGGTGCTCCTTCCAGCACTTGCAGGGGGCGTGGAAATGGTGGAAGGAGCCACATCTTCCCGTCCAGTGTTGGGAAGGTCAGGCATCACAACCGCCGACACACTTGGACTCTCCTTGGGGATTTGTGATACCATCTCAGAACCCACAGTTATTTTATGTGATCTTTCCAACTTAACTCTTTTTTTTTTCCCCAGCTGGAGGATGAGGGCTTCCATCGTCATGTGAAGCTGAACCACTAGTCATGAACATAGGCCAGGGCCTCAGCCGTTCCTTGCCACTCCGTGTCGTAAATGCCATATTGGCAAGTTTACGTTTCTCCTCAGACGATTTAAATTAATTTTTTGGGTTCTTTTTCCTGAACTTTGGCTTTTTGGATTTTACATGCCCTCTACTATCACATTGGGCATTGGCCTTGGTAGACGACGTTGATGGCATTTCATCATCTATGTCATGGCTAGTGGCAGCAGCTTCAGCACTAGGAGGAAGTGGTTCTTCTTGATTTTTCCCTATTTTATCCTCAAAATTTGGGTTCTCATAATTTTTTGGGAGTTATATGAGACAATATGCGGCACAGGAATGACTGGAATGACTGATGAGACAGGACACTACCACTGGTCTGATGCAGCACAACACAACAATACTGTAAGGGACTTGTGGTTGTTTTTATTATTATTATACGGCAGCAGTGGACATATAGCAGCAGCGTATATCGTCACTGGAATGACCGATGAGACAGGACACTACCACTGGACTGATGCAACACAACAATACTGTAAGAGACTTGTGGTTGTTGTTATTATTATTATTATACGGCAGCAGTGGACATATAGCAGCAGCGTTTATCGTCACTGGAATGACCGATGAGACAGGACACTACCACTGGTCTGATGCAGCACAACACAACAACACTGTAAGGGACTTGTGGTTGTTGTTATTATTATTATACGGCAGCAGTGGACATATAGCAGCAGGGTATATTGTCACTGGAATGACTGATGAGACAGGACACTACCACTGGTCTGATGCAGCACAACACAACAATACTGTAAGAGACTTGTGGTTGTTGTTATTATTATTATTATACGGCAGCAGATGACATATAGCAGCAGCATACATCATCACTGGAATGACTGATGGACAGGACACTACCACCGGTCTGATGCAGCACAACACAACAACACTTTATACAGCTACACTGGATATATGGCAGCAGAGAACACCAACACTGTGACTGGCTGGACTGATGCAGCACAATACACTGACTACACTGGACTGAACAGCACAACACAGCACCACTTTATACAGCTACACTGGCAGGAGAGGACACCAACACTGTAACTGCCCGGACTGATGCAGCACAATACACTGTGACTACACTGGACTGGACTGAGCAGCACAACACAGAACAAGACTTGCCACCCCACTTTCCCACCCCCACACAGACACTGGAGGACGGAGACATGTCCTTTCACTGCACTCTCCATGACTGGAGTGAAAATGGCCGCGACGCGCGGCTCCTTATATGGAATCCAAATCCCGCAAGAATCCGACAGCTGGATGATGACGTCTTGCCATGTTCGAGTTTCCGAGTCAGGCAGGAAAACCCAAGCCTGACTCGGATCCGGGCTCGGAAGGCAAAGTCCGGTAGGGTTCAGTTCTCTGAGAACCGAACCCGCTCATCTCTACTAATTATGGGGGTAATTCAGAGTTGATCACAGCAGCAAATTTGTTAGCAGTTGGGCAAAACCATGTGCACTGCAGGGGGGCAGATATAACATGTGCAGAGAGAGTTAGATTTGGGTAGGGTATGTTCAATCTGAAATCTAAATTGCAGTGTAAAAATAAAGCAGCCAGTATTTACCCTGCACAGAAACAATATAACCCACCCAACTCTAACTCTCTCTGCACATGTTATATCTGCCCCCCCTGCAGTGCACATGGTTTTGCCCAACTGCTAACAAATTTGCTGCTGCGATCTACTCTGAATTACCCCCTATACTAGGTTCTTCAACTGCTTTACCAACCATAAGATATGTATCATTTTTAAAATCATTCATTACATACTGTCAAACACGTAGCATTATATAACAAAGCAAACTAGTGAGCTTCCATGGTGATGTCACTGGGGGACTTGAGCTGAGACAGTGTGTTCTATTTATTTAGTATATACTAAGTATATAGAACACACTGTTAATATATTGTTTAAAGTAGAATTATCCTTTACAATGTAAATGCTGGATATGTAGCACAACAAACTCCCAGACAGAAACCCAGAATATCTCCCTTACTGGCCAGCCATGTATTTTACTTTCCTCTGTGGACTTTAGTGGTAGGATATAAATCCTTTGTGAACAACTAATGCTTTGCTCTGGATAATGATGGGTAGATCTGGGTAGATTGGGATCTTCCAGATTCATAAGAATTGATCGTTGCTCGGGTACAAAGCGGATCGTTGCTCGGGTACAAAGCGGATCATTGCTGTGCGATGGATTTTACGAAGAAGCCATTCGCACAGCCGATCGCAAGAAGATTGACTGAAAGAAGGCTTTTGTGTCAACTGACCGTTTTCTGGGAGTGGTTGGAAAAACGCAGGCGTGTTTAAGCGTTTGCAGGGCGGGTGTCTGACGTCAATTCCGGTCCCAGACAGGCTGAAGTGATCGCAGCGGCTGAGTAAGTCCTGGGCTACTCAGAAACTGCAAAAGATCTTTTTGTACTGCTCGGCTGCACATGCATTCGCACACTTGCACAGCTAAAATACACTCCCCTGTAGGCGGTGACTATCTGATCGCAGCGCTTCAAAAACCTGCTAGCGAGCTATCAGGTCTGAATTAGCCCCCATGTGTGCACTGTGATGTTGAGACAGCAAAAATTAGCTTTCATTGTGCACACTCAGTTACATGCATAGATGTCGGAATGGGGTGGGTTGCAGCTTTGGTGCTCCTAAAATACTGCATGACGCTTTCTCTGAGGTAGCTGGACTCACCTGTCACACCACCTACGTGATGGTGGATATAGGGCCTGATTCACATTGGATCGCAATCGCGATCACATGATTTACATGACTCCCATGGCCACAAGATTTTGAGTTAATGCTAGTTTAGCTCATTCAAAACGGGCACTGTCAGAGCCGGACTTAGCTATAGGCAGGCTAGGCATTTGCCTAGGTCATCCAAGCATATCTAGGGGCATCCAAGCATGTCCCTGCAGTATCTCATGCTGGCAGGGACAGTCTGCTAACTAACTGTTACTTTCTAAATGTATTCAATCATTACTTGTATACACTGAATTTAACATTTATCAAATAAAATGCACACTGTCCCTTAAACTCCCTCCGACATGCTTGAATGCCCCTGACTTGTGAGAACTCAGACAGACAGCAGAAGCCCAGTAACTGAAATTCCCGGACCGGTGACATTTTCATTGACTATATAAGGTTATTACTAGATGGCTCCTTAGGATACCACATGTGTATTTTGGAAGACTGCTTCACATAAATCTGACATCACCTATACTGCTTGTGCACATGGGGGAGGGGGACCCTGCCATCCTGTGTGTGTGTGTCCCTTATCCCTATGCAAACACAAGTGTCTGCAGGGACATAACATGGGCAGTGTTTCGCCACACATTATTTCCTAGTCAGTCCATGCCGTAAAATTCCCCTGCCATCCAGCACTGTAACGTGGTCAGTAAGTTGCGTTGCGCTATTTCTATATGAAACATCAGTGCAGTGTGACTTTCGGACACATCAGACTGGAGGGCAGGGCATATCATTCCCACAGTATAAAATAAAGGGCATACAGTTGCCAGGAGCAACAGACACCAGCAAACACACTGAATAGTGAAGAGAATGGACAGTTGCTACATGTTTGATACTGGTCTTTTTGTATAACCAGCAAGTGTGGCAGTATCTTGACATTGCTGCTATCTGTTTCCAACGAGCAAGCGAAAATAAAAGCAAGCTTGCAAAGGACGGCATACCCTGTGAGGTCACATCCCTTGTATGGGTGCCCCTTTAACGGGTGCGTGCGCAAGCACCCATCCACCTACCCATCCTGCCACCCCATCTCACAAAATGGAGTCACGGATCCAGGGAGCTGCATGGGCGCACACACTGACCGCAAGCACGCCAGCAAGCAAAAGTAAGTTTTATAAAAAAAAAAAAGCTACTAGCATTACTAATGTGGAGCATATGTGTAAGGTGCATTACTGTGTGGAATTATATGTATTATGGGCATTACTAATGTGGGGCATATGTGTAAGGTGCATTACTGTGTGGAATTATGTGTATTATGGGCATTACTAATGTGGGGCATATGTGTAAGGTGCATTACTGTGTAGAATTATGTGTATTGTGGGCATTACTAATGTGGGGCATATGTGTAAGGTGCATTACTGTGTGGAATTATATGTATTATGGGCATTACTAATGTGGGGCATATGTGTAAGGTGCATTACTGTGTGGAATTATATGTATTGTGGGCATTACTAATGTGGGGCATATGTGTAAGGTGAATTACTGTGTGGAATTATGTGTATTATGGGCATTACTGTGTGCCATTATGCAGGGTTGAACTGGCCCACAGGGTAACCCCCTGGTGGGCCCCACTGCCTGAGTGTTGCTGGGTCAGATGCAGAACGCTAGGGGGCACCAGACAAAATTTTGCCTAGGCCTTCAAATTGGCTAGGGCGGCTCTGGGCACAGTAAATGCAATTTTAAACCTAATTTGTGCCAAATGTGGAGATTTAATTAATAAGCGGAAACAGTGGCAATAGAAGAAAATACAGTATAGGTTCTATATTTGAAACACAGCGCTGGATGTATTTAAGTCCAAGTTGGCCGGAGGTGTCTGTTCTCGGTGGAACACGGACGTTTTATTTTTAAACCGCAATCATGTACAAGGAAAAACCATGCCTTGTAAATTATTGGCACTTTAAAAAAATGTCAGAGTTTGGCCGGGAACCGGCACCACTTGGACTTCATAACATCCAGCCCCGTATGTTTAACCATTTAAATAAAAAAATAATTCATTCGGTGAACAACATGGTCATATAATGCAAGCAACAGAAAACATTTAGTTTTCGCAGGCTTCATGTGTTTTCCATTTTCAAATCCTGATTGAGTCAACTAAGCAGTAACGATTAAAAGTGAATTCTTATAATGTACAGGATGAATCTATTTATTGCTGTTTAAACATTCTGCCAAATAACTGTCAGCACTGTCAAGCATCTGTGGAAGTCATATAAGCAACAATGATTAAAGCAACGTTTCTAGAGCTTCCTGTCGGCCTACAGTATGCATTAATACTTTGCTTTCAGTAAAGCAGGTACTTTCTGCAATTCATGTTGTCTGAAGTGACTTCTCTGGATAAAGATATGATGATTATGATGGGTATGGATCGATGGGTCGACCCAACTTAGGTCGACAGTCATTAGGTCGACCACTAAATGTCGGCAGGGACACTAGGTCGACATGTACTAGGTCGACAGGGCAAAAGGTCGACATGAGTTTTTGGACTTTTTGTGTCATTTTATTCGTACAGTGATGGGGAACCCCGATGTTATGCACACCAGTGCCTGCAGGAATGTACTGGTGTTTGAACTGTTATGCAAAACAAATGGACTCACAGACAAACTGGGGAATATGACATAACGTACACAGAAGGTGATAGGGTAACAAAATACACACACAGTGAACAGAGAAGCCCAGAGGCTAAGGAACTGGGTATCTCCCTTGTATTAGAACTGCTCAGATGTAAAAAGCAAGATGTTGTGTTTTAATATGTAGAGAACCCGAAATGCTGTTGCTAAGGGCAACAGCAAAACCCTAAAGGGTTACCAACGGGTGTGGCAGTAAACTCCTTGGTCAGAGATGGAATGATAGACACAAGGAGAGCCTCCACAATCCTGATTCTCACTTGCAGTGCACAGGTTTAAGCTTACTGCCACTAAACTGACCCCTGACACCTAGCACAGTGAGACAGGATTAGACAGGCAAGTGTTAGAATACAGCCGCAAACTTGCTAAGTTCACAGAGTAATAACAGAACCCCAGCAAGCTAAACGACTGACTCCAGTCTTACTGCTAGGTCTGGATTGGCAGAGTGTAATACCAAATCCCCAGGCCTATTTGCAGTAAGCAACAAACAAATACAAAGCTACACAGTACTGGCTAACTTTCATGAACTGACTAACCAACAGAGATTCAGCAGCATCTGCTTACCCTGAAAAGAGGCCTTATAAAGCAGGTGCTGTCCACGCCCCACTCAGACCTCACAGACTGTGAGCACAAAAACCAGCACCGGATCCCCTGCCGTGCACAGAGCCTATAACCACTGCACAGCAAAAGACCCGAACCGGAGTATCAGCTGCGCTCAGGTTACTCCACTAGCACTTGTCTCCCGGTTGCCATGACGACGTGGCAGCACAGGGCAGGAGACCCTAACAGTACCCCCCCTCTGACGAGGGGTCAAAGAACCCCTACCACCGGGTTTATCGGGGAACTGCGAGAAGAAAGAGCGTATCAGTCTGGGGGCATGAAGATCACAACTGCGCACCCACGACCGCTCCTCCGGGCCATACCCCTTCCAGTGCACCAAAAATGACAGCCGACCCCGAACCACCTTGGAGTCAAGAATCCTTTCAACAACAAACTCCCTCTGGCCACGTATCAGAAGAGGGGAAGGTCTTCCACTGGAAGAAGGATTACTAATCGCCCGTTTTAAAAGGGAACAATGAAATGTTTTATTGATACCCAAAGAACGGGGCAGATCTAACTGAAATGCCACCGGATTGATAACCCTGGTGATCTTATAAGGGCCGATGAACCGGGGCCCTAACTTATGAGATGGCTGTCTCAACTTCAAATTCTTGGTAGACAACCAGACGAAGTCTCCTAATTTGAAGCTGCAGGGTCTTTTCCGCTTATCAAAAACCCTTTTGGTCACTAATGACACAGACACAAGGGCTTTCTTCACTTTCCGCCAAATACCTCTAAGGACCGAAACCACAGAGGAACCACCAGGCGTGGAGTCCAGGGGGTCAAAAGAATTGGCCTTAGGATGATGCCCATACACACAAAGGAAGGGAGAGATCCCTGTAGCAGAGTGAGCCGCGTTGTTATAGGCAAACTCCGCCATGGACAGATGAGCAACCCAGTCAGTCTGACACTTGGAGACATAACACCTGAGGAACTGCTCCAAGGACTGGTTCACCCTTTCAGTCTGCCCATTAGACTGCGGATGGTAGCCTGACGACAAGCTGACAGAAATCTGGAGATCGGAACAAAATGCCCTCCAGAATTTGGCCACAAACTGGGATCCGCGGTCAGAGACCACATCAAGTGGCAACCCGTGGAGACGCACAACATGCAGCATAAATAATTCAGACAGGCGTCTGGCTGATGGCAGCCCAACCAGTGGAACGAAGTGCGCCATCTTCGAAAACCTGTCAACGACAACCCAGATGGCTGTCATCCCCGAGGATTTGGGCAAGTCCACCACAAAATCCATTGAAATGTGGGTCCATGGCTTAGATGGGATAGAGAGTGGATGTAATGGGCCAACAGGAACCCCTCTAGGAGTCTTATTTCGGGCACAGATGTCACATGCCCGAACCCACTGATCCACATCCTTAGCCACCGAGGGCCACCACACCGCCCTAGATAGCAACTCCCGAGTTCTGGCAATACCCGGGTGACCTGCCGACTTCTTGGCATGGAATTCCAGGAACACTCGCTGTCTTAACCTAGGAGGCACAAACAAAAGACCTACCGGAAGGTCTGGAGGAGCCTGCTCCTGTGCTCTAAGGACTAATGATAAGAGGTCCTGGGTAATGCCCACTTTAATACATGATGGGGAAACAATGGGCAACGGCTCCTCGGTGGTCTCCTGGATTGGAGCAAAACTCAGCGAGAGCGCATCAGCCTTGATGTTTTTTGACCCAGGGCGATATGTTATCAAAAAATTAAAGCGAGCAAAAAACAAAGCCCATCGTGCCTGCCTGGCATTGAGACGCTTCGCTGACTCTAAATATGCCAGATTCTTATGGTCAGTGAGAATTGAGACCACAAACTTAGCCCCCTCAAGCCAGTGTCTCCACTCCTCGAGTGCATCCTTAATAGCCAACAATTCCCGGTTACCCACGTCATAATTCATCTCGGCAGGCGAAAATTTACGGGAAAAGTAAGCACAGGGATGAAGGCGATTATCAGACACTCCCATCTGAGAAAGCACTGCCCCAATACCCATCTCAGAGGCATCCACCTCCACCACAAAAGGACGCTCTGGATCTGGGTGTCGCAGCACCTTGGCCGAAACAAATGCCCTTTTGAGACGGGCAAAAGCCGCTTTAGCCTCACAAGACCAGTGAGCAACATCCGCCCCTTTCTTAGTGAGTGCCACCAAGGGCGCCACTATAGACGAAAATCCAGCGATAAATCGTCTATAAAAATTCGCAAAGCCCAGGAAACGCTGAAGCGCCTTCAAACTAGTGGGCTGCACCCAATCCAGGACTGCCTG
The DNA here is from genome assembly GCF_028390025.1 of Pseudophryne corroboree. Lineage (NCBI taxonomy): Eukaryota > Metazoa > Chordata > Amphibia > Anura > Myobatrachidae > Pseudophryne > Pseudophryne corroboree. The sequence continues at coordinate 409,689,480 of NC_086447.1, forward strand.
TACCTTGGAACCCTCCATTTGGAAACCTTCTGGGGAGATAATATATCCTAGAAATGCGATTTGCTGAACTTCAAATTCGCACTTCTCCAGCTTCACCCCAAGCCGGTGGTCTCTGAGTTTCTGGAGGACTAAGCGTACATGCTTCCGATGTTCCTCCAGGGAATGGGAGAAGATTAGGATGTCATCTAAGTATACAACTAAGAATCTATCCAAATATTCCCTGAGCACATCATTCATGAAATCCTGGAAGACTGCCGGGGCATTACAGAGCCCAAAAGGCATCACCAAATATTCATAATGCCCTGAGTGGGTATTAAAGGCAGTCTTCCATTCATCCCCCTCTCTTATTCGGATTAGATTGTACGCACCGCGTAGGTCAATCTTAGAAAAAATGGTGGCAGTACAAAGCTGGTCAAACAAGACCGAAATGAGAGGCAGTGGGTATGAGTTTTTAATCGTGATACGGTTCAATTCCCTGAAGTCGATGCAGGGTCGCAACGAACCGTCCTTTTTACCCACGAAGAAGAACCCCGACCCAACTGGAGACTGTGAAGGTCTGATAAATCCCTTAGCCAAGTTCTCCTGAATGTACTCTGCCATAGCCTGAGTCTCAGGACGTGACAGGGAGTACAACCTGCTCTTGGGAAGCTTAGCATTTGGCAACAAATCAATGGCACAGTCATAGGGGCGATGGGGAGGTAGTACCTCTGCAACTTTTTTGGAGAACACGTCCGCAAAATCTGCATAACACCCTGGCAATCCTGGCAAACTTAGCTGCGAGAGCCTGACTGGAAGGCTCAAGCAACTCCTGAAACAATCAGTACCCCAACTAAGAATCTCCCCAGAGACCCAGTCAAATTGAGGATTGTGGGCCCTTAACCAGGGTAACCCCAACACCAATGGGGCAAAAGTACAGACAGTCACATAAAAGGACAACTCCTCAGAGTGTGTGGCTCCAATAAACAAAGAAATCTGGCTAGTGCAAGAGGTAATTTTACCTTGGGATAATGGTTCCCCGTTTAACCCACAAATCTCAATTTCCGATGCCAAGGGTACTAAGGGAACAGAGTGTTTTAGGGCGAATTGGCGGTCCATAAAAACCCCGTCGGCCCCACTGTCCACAAAGGCCTCAGTCTTGACAGTTTGACCGAGGATCTTCAAGGTCACCGGAATGATAAAAGTCTTCTTGGGAAATTCTGACTTCTGGCCTGACAGGATATTTCCCATCACCCTCAGGCCCTGAAGTTTTCCGGCTTTTCTGGGCATGATACTACCACATGACCTTTATTCCCACAGTACAAACACAACCCCTGCTGTCTCCTCCGCGTCTTCTCACGCGAGGAGAGGCGGGTAGCCCCAATCTGCATAGGCTCCTCAGAAAATTCCTCAGAGTCTGAGGTTCCCTTGGGAAGGAAGGAAATCTCAGTCTCCCTTTCAAGCCTACGCTCTCTCAGCCGTCTATCCACCCGGATGGATAACTGCATGAGCTGATCCAAGCTATCAGGCAAGGGATATTGTACCAGTTGGTCCTTTATCTGGTTAGAAAGACCTCTTCGGTACTGGTGTCTCAGGGCTGGGTCATTCCACTGGGTATCATGGGCCAACCTCCGAAACTCCGTACAGTAAACCTCAACTGGCCTTCGCCCTTGCTTAAGGATCGAAATCTGAGCCTCGGCTGAGGCCGTCTTGTCAGGGTCATCATACAACATGCCCAGTGCCGTAAAAAAAGCATCAACACTTTTAAGCGACGGACAGTCAGGTTGCAACCCATATGCCCAGACCTGTGGGTCTCCTTGTAGCAAGGAAATCACTATGCCCACCCGCTGAATCTCCGACCCAGAAGACTGAGGCCTAAGCCGGAAGTATAGCTTGCAGCTCTCCTTGAAACAAAAGAACTGCGAGCGATCTCCAGAAAAACGATCCGGAGATTTACTTTCGGCTCCTTAACCCCTGCAGGTGCTGCTGCTGCGGGAGCTCCGCCAGCAGCCTGGGAGGTGTGCATTTTAATGGACAAATCATTAAATTGCCGAGTCAGGACCTGCACCTGATCGACCACCTGTTGCAACGTATTTTGAGGGGTATGCTCCATATTCCCACAAAATTTCAACAGGAGTATTAGGCTGCTGAATATGTTATGCACACCAGTGCCTGCAGGAATGTACTGGTGTTTGAACTGTTATGCAAAACAAATGGACTCACAGACAAACTGGGGAATATGACATAACGTACACAGAAGGTGATAGGGTAACAAAATACACACACAGTGAACAGAGAAGCCCAGAGGCTAAGGAACTGGGTATCTCCCTTGTATTAGAACTGCTCAGATGTAAAAAGCAAGATGTTGTGTTTTAATACGTAGAGAACCCGAAATGCTGTTGCTAAGGGCAACAGCAAAACCCTAAAGGGTTACCAACGGGTGTGGCAGTAAACTCCTTGGTCAGAGATGGAATGATAGACACAAGGAGAGCCTCCACAATCCTGATTCTCACTTGCAGTGCACAGGTTTAAGCTTACTGCCACTAAACTGACCCCTGACACCTAGCACAGTGAGACAGGATTAGACAGGCAAGTGTTAGAATACAGCCGCAAACTTGCTAAGTTCACAGAGTAATAACAGAACCCCAGCAAGCTAAACGACTGACTCCAGTCTTACTGCTAGGTCTGGATTGGCAGAGTGTAATACCAAATCCCCAGGCCTATTTGCAGTAAGCAACAAACAAATACAAAGCTACACAGTACTGGCTAACTTTCATGAACTGACTAACCAACAGAGATTCAGCAGCATCTGCTTACCCCGAAAAGAGGCCTTATAAAGCAGGTGCTGTCCACGCCCCACTCAGACCTCACAGACTGTGAGCACAAAAACCAGCACCGGATCCCCTGCCGTGCACAGAGCCTATAACCACTGCACAGCAAAAGACCCGAACCGGAGTATCAGCTGCGCTCAGGTTACTCCACTAGCACTTGTCTCCCGGTTGCCATGACGACGTGGCAGCACAGGGCAGGAGACCCTAACACCCGATTAGTGCACTGTGTCCCCTCGCATGGCTTTCTTCACTCACCATGCTTCGGGTAAGGTTACCGTTCCCAGTTGTAGTCCACGTGGATCATAAAGTATGAAAAAGTAAAAAAATAATAAGAATTTACTTACCGATAATTCTATTTCTCGGAGTCCGTAGTGGATGCTGGGGTTCCTGAAAGGACCATGGGGAATAGCGGCTCCGCAGGAGACAGGGCACAAAAGTAAAGCTTTCCGATCAGGTGGTGTGCACTGGCTCCTCCCCCTATGACCCTCCTCCAAGCCAGTTAGGTACTGTGCCCGGACGAGCGTACACAATAAGGGAGGAATTTTGAATCCCGGGTAAGACTCATACCAGCCACACCAATCACACCGTACAACTTGTGATCTAAACCCAGTTAACAGTATGATAACAGCGGAGCCTCTGAAAAGATGGCTCACAACAATAATAACCCGATTTTTGTAACTATGTACAAGTATTGCAGATAATCCGCACTTGGGATGGGCGCCCAGCATCCACTACGGACTCCGAGAAATAGAATTATCGGTAAGTAAATTCTTATTTTCTCTATCGTCCTAGTGGATGCTGGGGTTCCTGAAAGGACCATGGGGATTATACCAAAGCTCCCAAACGGGCGGGAGAGTGCGGATGACTCTGCAGCACCGAATGAGAGAACTCCAGGTCCTCCTTAGCCAGGGTATCAAATTTGTAGAATTTAGCAAACGTGTTTGCCCCTGACCAAGTAGCTGCTCGGCAAAGTTGTAAAGCCGAGACCCCTCGGGCCGCCGCCCAAGATGAGCCCACCTTCCTTGTGGAATGGGCATTTACATATTTTGGCTGTGGCAGGCCTGCCACAGAATGTGCAAGCTGAATTGTATTACACATCCAACTAGCAATAGTCTGCTTAGAAGCAAGAGCACCCAGTTTGTTGGGTGCATACAGGATAACAGCAAGTCAGTTTTCCTGACTCCAGCCGTCCTGGAACATATTTTCAGGGCCCTGACAACATCTAGCAACTTGGAGTCCTCCAAGTCCCTAGTAGGTGCAAGGCACCACAATAAGCTGGTTCAGGTGAAACACTGACACCACCTTAGGGAGAGAACTGGGGACGAGTCCGCAGCTCTGCCCTGTCCGAATGGACAAACAGATATGGGCTTTTTTGAGAAAAAACCACCAATTTGACACTCGCCTGGTCCAGGCCAGGGCCAAGAGCATGGTCACTTTTCATGTGAGATGCTTCAAATCCACAGATTTGACTGGTTTTAAACCAATGTGATTTGAGGAATCCCAGAACTACGTTGAGATCCCACAGTGCCACTGGAGGCACAAAAGGGGGTTGTATATGCAATACTCCCTTGACAAACTTCTGGACTTCAGGAACTGAAGCCAATTCTTTCTGGAAGAAAATTGACAGGGCCGAAATTTGAACCTTAATGGACCCCAATTTGAGGCCCATAGACACTCCTGTTTGCAGGAAATGCAGGAAACGACCGAGTTGAAATTTCTTTGTGGGGCCTTCCTGGCCTCACACCACGCAACATATTTTCGCCACATGTGGTGATAATGTTGTGCGGTCACCTCCTTTCTGGCTTTGACCAGGGTAGGAATGACCTCTTCCGGAATGCCTTTTTCCCTTAGGATCCGGCTTTCCACCGCCATGCCGACAAACGCAGCTGCGGTAAGTCTTGGAACAGACATGGTACTTGCTGAAGCAAGTCCCTTCTTAGCGGCAGAGGCCATAAGACCTCTGTAAGCATCTCTTGAAGTTCCGGGTACCAAGTCCTTCTTGGCCAATCCGGAGCCATGAGTATAGTTCTTACTCCTTTACGTCTTATAATTCTCAGCACCTTAGGTATGAGAAGCAGAGGAGGGAACACATACACCGACTGGTACACCCACGGTGTTACCAGAACGTCCACAGCTATTGCCTGAGGGTCTCTTGACCTGGCGCAATACCTGTCCCGTTTTTTGTTCAGACGGGACGCCATCATGTCCACCTTTGGTATTTCCCAACGGTTTACAATCATGTGGAAAAAACTTCCCGATGAAGTTTCCACTCTCCCGGGTGGAGGTCGTGCCTGCTGAGGAAGTCTGCTTCCCAGTTTCCATTCCCGGGATGAAACACTGCTGACAGTGCTATCACATGATTTTCCGCCCAGCGAAAAGTCCTTGCAGTTTTTGTCATTGCCCTCCTGCTTCTTGTGTCGCCCTGTCTGTTTACGTGGGCGACTGCCGTGATGTTTTTCCCACTGGATCAATACCGGCTGACCTTGAAGCAGAGGTCTTGCTAAGCTTAGAGCATTATAAATTTACCCTTAGCTCCAGTATATTTATGTGGAGAAAAGTCTCCAGACTTGATCACACTCCCTGGAAATTTTTTCCTTGTGTGACTACTCCCCAGCCTCTCGGGCTGGGCTCCGTGGTCACCAGCATCCAATCCTGAATGCCGAATCTGCGGCCCTCTAGAAGATGAGCACTCTATAACCACCACAGGAGAGACACCCTTGTCCTTGGATATAGGGTTATCCGCTGATGCATCTGAAGATGCGATCCGGACCATTTGTCCAGCAGATCCCACTGAAAAGTTCTTGCGTGAAATCTGCCGAATGGAATTGCTTCGTAGGAAGCCACCATTTTTACCAGGACCCTTGTGCAATGATGCACCGTTTTTAGGAGGTTCCTGACTAGCTCGGATAACTCCCTGGCTTTCTCTTCCGGGAGAAACACCTTTTTCTGGACTGTGTCCAGAATCATCCCTAGGCACAGCAGACGTGTCGTCGGGATCAGCTGCGATTTTGGAATATTTAGAATCCACCCGTGCTGTTGTAGCAGTATCCGAGATAGTGCTACTCCGACCTCCAACTGTTCCCTGGACTATGCCCTTATCAGGAGATCGTCCAAGTAAGGGATAATTAAGACGCCTTTTCTTCGAAGAAGAATCATCATTTCGGCCATTACCTTGGTAAAGACCCGGGGTGCCGTGGACAATCCAAACGGCAGCGTCTGAAACTGATAGTGACAGTTCTGCACCACGAACCTGAGGTACCCTTAGTGAGAAGGGCAAATTTGGGACATAGAGGTAAGCATCCCTGATGTCCCGGGACACTATATAGTCCCCTTCTTCCTGGTTCGTTATCACTGCTCTGAGTGACTCCATCTTGATTTGAACCTTTGTAAGTGTTCAAAAAAATTTTTAGAATAAGTCTCACCTAGCCTTCTGGCTTCAGTACCACAATATAGTGTGGAATAATACCCCTTTTCTTGTAGTAGGAGGGGTAATTTAATTATCACCTGCTGGGAATACAGCTTGTGAATTTTTTCCCATACTGCCTCCTTGTCGGAGGGAGACCTTGGTAAAGCAGACTTCAGGAGCCTGCGAAGGGGAAACGTCTCGACATTCCAATCTGTACCCCTGGGATACTACTTGTAGGATCCAGGGGTCCTGTACGGTCTCAGCGCCATGCTGAGAACTTGTCAGAAGCGGTGGAACGCTTCTGTTCCTGGGAATGGGCTGCCTGCTGCAGTCTTCTTCCCTTTCCTCTATCCCTGGGCAGATATGATCTTATAGGGACGAAAGGACTGAGGCTGAAAAGACGGTGTCTTTTTCTGCAGAGATGTGACTTAGGGTAAAAACGGCGGATTTTCCAGCAGTTGCCGTGGCCACCAGGTCCGATGGACCGACCCCAAATAACTCCTCTTCCTTTATACGGCAATACACCTTTGTGCCGTTTGGAATCTGCATCACCTGACCACTGTCGTGTCCATAACATCTTCTGGCAGATATGGACATCGCATTTACTCTTGATGCCAGAGTGCAAATATCCCTCTGTGCATCTCGCATATATAGAAATGCATCCTTTAAATGCTCTATAGTCAATAAAATACTGTCCCTGTCAAGGGTATCAATATTTTTAGTCAGGGAATCCGACCAAGCCACCCCAGCTCTGCACATCCAGGCTGAGGCGATCGCTGGTCGCAGTATAACACCAGTATGTGTGTATATACTTTTTATGATATTTTCCAGCCTCCTGTCAGCTGGTCCTTGAGGACGGCCCTATCTATAGACGGTACCGCCACTTGTTTTGATAAGCGTGTGAGCGCCTTATCCACCCTAAGGGGTGTTTCCCAACGCGCCCTAACTTCTGGCGGGAAAGGGTATACCGCCCATAATTTTCTATCGGGGGGAACCCACGCATCATCACACACTTTATTTAATTTATCTGATTCAGGAAAAACTACGGTAGTTTTTTCACATCCCACATAATACCCTCTTTTGTGGTACTTGTAGTATCAGAAATATGTAACACCTCCTTCATTGCCTTTAACGTGTGGCCCTAATAAGGAATACGTTTGTTTATTCACCGTCGACACTGGATTCAGTGTCCCTGTCTGTGTCTGTGTCGACCGACTAAAGTAAACGGGCGTTTTAAAACCCCTGACGGTGTTTTTGAGACGTCTGGACCGGTACTAATTGTTTGTCGGCCGTCTCATGTCGTCAACCGACCTTGCAGCGTGTTGACATTATCACGTAATTCCCTAAATAAGCCATCCATTCCGGTGTCGACTCCCTAGAGAGTGACATCACCATTACAGGCAATTGCTCCGCCTCCTCACCAACATCGTCCTCATACATGTCGACACACACGTACCGACACACAGCACACACACAGGGAATGCTCTGATAGAGGACAGGACCCACTAGCCCTTTGGAGAGACAGAGGGAGAGTTTACCAGCACACACCAAAAACGCTATAATTATATAGGGACAACCTTATATAAGTGTTTTCCCTTATAGCATCTTTTTTATATATTTCTAACGCCAAATTAGTGCCCCCCCTCTCTGTTTTAACCCTGTTTCTGTAGTGCAGTGCAGGGGAGAGCCTGGGAGCCTTCCCTCCAGCCTTTCTGTGAGGGAAAATGGCGCTGTGTGCTGAGGAGATAGGCCCCGCCCCTTTTTCGGCGGCCTCGTCTCCCGCTCTTAACGGATTCTGGCAGGGGTTAAATATCTCCATATAGCCTCCGGAGGCTATATGTGAGGTATTTTTAGCCAAAATAGGTATTCATTTGCCTCCCAGGGCGCCCCCCTCCCAGCGCCCTGCACCCTCAGTGACTGCCGTGTGAAGTGTGCTGAGAGGAAAATGGCGCACAGCTGCAGTGCTGTGCGCTACCTTTAGAAGACTGAGGAGTCTTCTGCCGCCGATTCTGGACCTCTTCTTACTTCAGCATCTGCAAGGGGGCCGGCGGCAAGGCTCCGGTGACCATCCAGGCTGTACCTGTGATCGTCCCTCTGGAGCTGATGTCCAGTAGCCAAGAAGCCAATCCATCCTGCACGCAGGTGAGTTCACTTCTTCTCCCCTAAGTCCCTCGTTGCAGTGATCCTGTTGCCAGCAGGACTCACTGTAAAATAAAAAACCTAAGCTAAACTTTTCTAAGCAGCTCTTTAGGAGAGCCACCTAGATTGCACCCTTCTCGGCCGGGCACAAAAACTAACTGGCTTGGAGGAGGGTCATAGGGGGAGGAGCCAGTGCACACCACCTGATCGGAAAGCTTTACTTTTGTGCCCTGTCTCCTGCGGAGCCGCTATTCCCCATGGTCCTTTCAGGAACCCCAGCATCCACTAGGACGATAGAGAAAGATTTTTTTTTTTTAAAAACTCATGTCGACCTTTTGACCCGTTGACCTAGTACATGTCGACCTAATGACCATGTCAACCTAGTGACCATGTCGACCTAATGCATGTTGACCTTTAGTGGTCAACCTAAGTTGTGTCGACCTGACGACCGTATCCCGATGATGATGATGATGAAGATAGATAGATAGATAGATAGATAGATAGATAGATAGATAGATAGATAGATAGATAGATAGATAATACATGGAAATTAAGTTATAAAAATTGTTAGAACTGCTCCAATTAAGGGCCTAATTCACTAAGGATTGCAATTGCAAAACATACCACCTCCTCCCTGCATTTGTGATGCGATCGCATCTGAGATGGACATTGTCATCTGCAATGGCAGGCTTAGTAAATTTAAGGTTTTTCAGCCTTACCGTCGCAGAGCGGCTTCCGAGGCCAAGGAAACTGCTTCTCGTGATGCAGTCCTTTGCCTTGCCACTCCCAGAAAACAGTCACCATTTTCCCGAATGCTGGCCACCCCCATCCCCGTTCCTTCGAATGCCTTTAACTGTCAATCAGACAATGGCATTTGCATACCTGCACCACAATTGCAGGATCCATTCTGCACATGCCCTGGACCTCACCATCGTGGAAATGCAGTAAGGATTGCATCAGCGATACTAACTGAATCACCCCCTAAATCCACAGACAGAAGGGGGTATATTTACTAAAAGTCGATTTGGGTCGATGTTCATCAATTTTTTGATTGATGTTGGGTCGATTTTTAATCGATTTTTGTGTTTCAGGGTCTAAATCACAATACTAACAGATGTTTTTTAACATCCTTTTAAAAAAATATGTAAAAAATCATCTTTTAGTAAATGTGGGATTTACGACTATATTTACTAAAAATCGATCTGGATCAATTTATGGTCGATGCTTGGTCGGTGTTTGTACTTCAGGATCTAAATACCACATTTACTAACAGATGATTTATGACACTTCATCACGTCATCTGTTAGTAAATGGTGATTTAGACCCTGAAACACAAAATCGATCAAAAATCGACCAAACATTGACCATAATCGACTTTTATTAAATAGAACTAAAAGTCCTTAAGGCTATCAAGTTTGTAAGTTTTGCTGCACACAGACCCCAATGTCACTTACATCCCTGACCAACAATGAGCTCTCAGAATCTCTGAGACAAGACTTAATTCTTTTTTTTTTTTTCCTTAATACATTGTAAATTGCAAGGTCAAAAAAGACGGCATAGACCAAACGCCACATTTTCTTGAAACATTGGCAGTACACTGTATGGAGGTCATCCAGAGTTGTAATTGATATATTGACAGGTTTCTGACTTCAGGTAATTGGTTGTAATACATGATTAAATTCTGTAACTACGAAAATATATGAATACTTGCTTTTATGCTCACAAACTAATTCCATACAATATGAATAGCGTAGTATTATGTTATTTGTACTAGAGTTAAACAGAAGGCTGCATACTCATGTGGTAGGCATGTCCATTTACCAGGTGAGATTAGGTAAACTATACACACTTAGCAGTATATGGGGGAATATTTTCCATGTAGGAGCTATGACAAGTTGGTGAGACTATAACAGGGAAACAAGTATTACAGGGTGGCCCTACCGTAATGTCACTTATTCCTTGCCTTTTTCAGCTTGGGATGAATTCCATAGGGAAATGGGGCCCATAAAACTTAAGTGAAACCACTCCCACCCCATTTCAGACAAGATTTTTTTTTTTGTTAACAAAATCTATTTTTTATGATTGACAACAACTAAATTATGCCCCTAGTTTATTCTCTTGACCTAGTATAAATCTCCATAGGGATGTTTAATCTGTCAAGGAATTACATTTTTCCAGTATTCCTAATCACCATCTAAATCCTGAATCAATACATCTCCTGTACTGAACACATTCTCTAGAAATGATTTCCCTTATTCCACAGTGCGTAAGACGCACATTTTCCAGGCACCTCTGTGTATTTAGAAACTGATGCTTACAATGTTTTGACAAGCATCTAAAATGTACTATATGCATTGGTTTTCCTGGGATATATAGTATAGGTTATATAAGGATATTCAAAATTCAAACATAACGGCAAACAAAAAAAAATTAAACAATGCTTATTATTTCTTGTATTATTTAATCACTATCCTTTCATTAGCAGTGCTGACTATTATGTCAATGGAAGATAAAGCTGTAGCAATAAAACAATCTATCGATCACGCATACGACTAACCATCAATATTGGATTTCCATCTCTTTTGCCACCCTCTGTGCAGCTGCGTGCTCCCAACCATTCACTGTAGCCCTCCATTGGTGCAGAGTGAATAATGTCACCCCTACTGTCATGCCGACTTAGGACAGCCGCATATGTCTTCTTGCAAATTTGGGCCTACTGATCCTGTTTTATGACCTTATTTTTTCAATAAAAATAAAGGATTATCATTTTATCCAATTCAGAAGTTGGTCTAGGGTTTAGCTGCAGATTTGTAGATGTCACGCTAGGCGGGTGTTGGGAATCCGACAACTGAGGTTGGGCTTTGGAGACTGGTGCCTGAAGAGGGGAAAGGCGAGGAGGCTGAATGTAGTTCTTTCTCATGTGATGGGGAGTACAAGGAAAGACTCAAGCCAATGAGGAAGATATAATTATGTGGTTTAATGAAATAACGATGATTCACAAAGACTGGGGTTGTCCAATAGCAGAACTAAAGAATGATGTTAATGAGACTGAAGATCACTGATGAAAGAACTGAAGACTGTGGATGTGACTTTAAGACGAGGCTGAAGAATGCTGAGTGAGGAATTGAAGACTGTGGCTGGGACTTTAAGATGAGGCTGAAGCATACTTAATGATGAATTGAAGACTGTGGCTGTGACTTTAAGACGAGGCTAAAAAATACTGAATGATGAATTGAAGACTGTGACTGTGACTTTAAGACAAGGCTGAATAATGCTGAGTGAAGAACTGAAGACTGTGGCTGTGACTTTAAGACGAGGCTGAAGCATACTTAATTATGAATTGAAGACTGTGGCTGTGACTTTAAGACGAGGCTAAAAAAATACTGAATGATGAATTGAAGACTGTGACTGTGACTTTAAGACAAGGCTGAATAATGCTGAGTGAAGAACTGAAGACTGTGGCTGTGACTTTAAGACGAGGCTGAAGCATACTTAATGATGAATTGAAGACTGTGGCTGTGACTTTAAGACGAGGCTGAAGAATGCTGAGTGATGAACTGAAGACTGTGGCTGTGACTTTAAGACAAGGCTAAAAAATACTGAATGATGAATTGTAGACTGTGACTTTAAGACAAGGCAGAAGAATGCTGAGTGATGAACTGAAGACTGTCACTGTGACTTTAAGATGAGACTGAAGAATTCTGAGTGACGAACTGAAGACTGTGGCTGTGACTTTAAGATGAGGCTAAAGAATACTGAATGATGAATTGAAGACATTGGCCCTCATTCCGAGTTGTTCGCTCGGTATTTTTCATCGCATCGCAGTGAAAATCCGCTTAGTACGCATGCGCAATATTCGCACTGCGACTGCGCCAAGTAACTTTACTATGATGAAAGTATTTTTACTCACGGCTTTTTCTTCGCTCCGGCGATCGTAATGTGATTGACAGGAAATGGGTGTTACTGGGCGGAAACACGGCGTTTCAGGGGCGTGTGGCTGCAAACGCTACCGTTTCCGGAAAAAACGCAGGAGTGGCCGGAGAAACGGTGGGAGTGCCTGGGCGAACGCTGGGTGTGTTTGTGACGTCAACCAGGAACGACAAGCACTGAAATGATCGCACAGGCAGAGTAAGTCTGGAGCTACTCTGAAACTGCTAACTCGTTTGTAATCGCAATATTGCGCGTACGTCGGTCGCAATTTTAAGAAGCTAAGATTCACTCCCTGTAGGCGGCGGCTTAGCGTGTGTAACTCTGCTACATTCGCCTTGCGAGCGAACAACTCGGAATGAGGGCCATTGGCTGTTACTTTAAGACGAAGCTGAAGAATGCTGAGTGAAGAACTGAAGACTCAGGCTGTGACTTTGAGACGGGGCTGAAGAATACTGAATGAAGAATTGAAGACTGTGACTTTAAGACGAGGCCGAAGAATACTGAACACCTCCCGGATCCCCTCTACGGTCAGGGATCCCAAGGTTTCCCGACAAGCGGAGACAGGCTGTTGGCAACAGGCAGCTGCAGCGAAGGGGTACCCACTGGGCAATAGCGGATGAGAACAGGATACTAGGAGTAACCTGGGAGCTCAGAGCTAAGCAACTTTTCCTGTGAAAGTAACTTGAAGCACTGGCATCATCACTCTAAACCAGCCCCTTTTTATAAGGGAAGACTGCCACGGATTGGCTGGACACAGAGTGAACACAATTGGCCTGGCTTTGATCTCCAACATGGCAGCCCCCTGCACTGAGGACACACCTGCACTCAATAATCAGCACACTGAGCTGTGGACAATGAGCTATGGCAACCAAGCACTACACCAGGGACTCACTGCAGCAGCTTCCTACTGCTGCACCCTGATTACCCAGACCCCAGCCTCCGGCTCCTGGACGCCGCATACTCTGCCTGGCGGCCCCCGCTGTTGCAGCCCTCCCTCGCTGCAGACCTGCCAGCCGCCGTACCCCGCAGCCAAGCTCCGGAGGTTAGACTCCGGAGTGTGACAGAAGACATATTTTGGCTTAAACATATTTACATATTTTGCATGAGAAACTTTTCAAGACATGGGAAAGTTAAACAGATAACCTCTCACACTCACCCAAGGATCAGATTTAGAAGTGTTTTAGGATTAAGCTATGGTATGAGACATGTGTATATGCTCAAGATTCCCTGAATTCCCTTAGTGATGATTCGATCATGGTTGATTTTCGCCTCGGTAAACTATTTTTCCTTAAACATGGATAGAAGGAAAGTGAAGTACATGGATCTGGGATCACACTATTTTTTCAGTCCTATTTATCGGTTGATACCATTGTGGAACATACTGTTCATTTAATCTTGTTATACATTGGATAAATGCTCCTGGTGCATGTTAAACTGTACTCACATTGAAAGTACTTTTTGATTATGTATATTTGTCATGCTTCAATAAAGAAAAATTTGCTTTCAAAATAAAAAACATATTTGCACATTTTGTGCACCAAAGGGCTGGTTCTCATGTTGAATACACCATAAATGTTAAGTTTGTTGATACCTTTGGAGAACAGATCCTTCAGATGCAGGTGTTCTAGTTGGATCAAGGGTGCAATAAAATAGATCCCCAATCCCTAATGTTTGCTGTATTCCAGCGGTCTGTTCACGTTCAAAGGGCTCCTCAGGGAAGAGTGTTTTGGAGCATTTTTTAAACATAATCTACAGACCTGCAATCAAAGACCTGCAAAACTTGAACAACAAGATGAAATTCAGCAGTAAAGCAGAGATTGTATAAAACTAATGGTACTTTCTAATTAAAAGCTTCCTAAAATACTGTGTTCCATCATATGTAACCATATGAAACATCTCTGTTTCGGTCTATGCTACATTTAACTGATTTATAAGGTCTCTTGGCAAATAGTCATTCTATTTTTCCCCTAGTAATATTCCTTGATATTTCTCATTATTGAAATGACTGTATCTTGTACCATTGAAGTATGGCACAAGAAATTTCTTCTAACAGTTTTCTGCCTGCAGCCGTTAGCAAAGAGGTATCTGAGGTGCATATTGAATCCCTTTTCAGATATACAGTAGATACAGTAGCCTACAGATAGTTTAATATTAGAGAAGAACATATCAGCAGTTTGAATACATTCAGTATGATAATCAAAATTAATACAGGCAAGCTGACTTTTCCAATAACTTCCAGACAGGTGGAGTCAAAGCATTCCCTTTTCCTTCCCCTGTCGCCGGCTTGCTTAGCGGTTAGCATTACTGCCTCACAGCCCTGAAGTCATAAGTTCAATTCCCTGCCAAGGCACAATATGTTGAACTCTGTATGTTCTCCCCAGGTTTTTCTGGGTTTTCACCATATGCTCTGGTTCCTACCACTCTCAAAAACATATTGGTAAGGTAACTGGCTTCTGTCAAACAAAATTTGCTATAGCTGTAGGGGCGGATCTAGGGGCTGGCAAGCAGAGCAATAGCCTGGAGCGATGTGGCCTGAGGGCTGGGCCACAGTCACCCTGACGGTGCCAGCAATCTGACTGTACCTGCCCACTCTCGCCCACCACCAGCACTATATGAATTTTAAATGTGGTGCCGGCCATCAGCCATTCAAAGCACACGGTCCAGCAGCTGCCGCTCCTGATTGACTGCCGGACCACGAGCTTTGATTGACTCATGAGCCAACATCATATTTAAAATGACCGCCGGGGACTGGACTCAGCGACGGAGTAGGAGAGGCATGCGCTGCGCTCTCCTGCCCCAAAACACGAATGGCAGCCATCTAGTGGAGGCAGCCCAACAGCAGTGCAGTGGAGGAGGAGGCCCAGAGTGGTGAGAACTGCTGGGGAGGGCCAGTATGTATCTGGAACTATACTTGGAGTAGTATTCATATCTGGCACCAGACTGGGGGCAGTATGTATATCTGGCCTATATTGGGGGCATTACCTGTATCTGGCACTATACTGGGGACATTACCTCTGTGGCACTATACTGGAGCATTACCTGTATCTGTCACTATATTGGGTGCACTACATGCATCTGGCACTATACTGGGGGCATTACCTGTATCTGGCACTATACTAAGGGCAGTACGTGTAAATGGCACTATACTGAGGGTATTATGTGTATCGGGCACTATACAGGGGACAGTATGTGTAACGGGCACTATACTGGGGGCATCACCTGTATCTAGCACTATACTGGGGGCATCACCTGTATCTGGCACTATACTGGGGGCATCACTATGTTATTTTTTATTTTTTTTGAGGGGGAATCAAAGGAAGTTTTCACCCTGGGCTCTGCTTGGTCTAGAACCGACCCTGCATGGCATGTACTTTGTATGTGGCCTTGTAATTGAGTATATAGAGTAAAATATAGACTGAAATATAGACTGAAATATTCTCTGTAAAGCGCTGTATAATATGTGTGCACTATAGAAATAACTGTTATATAAATAAGCAGCGCAAACTGGAAATTGCTTGACACATTATGCTTGCAAAATGATAGTGATGACAACTGTACACTGTGGGCCTGATTTCGATTTGTATGCAATGTCGAGGTACGCACAATTCTAGGTTGTGTGTGCATGTGGCGCGATTAAACTGCGTATGCACCATGGTTTCTTTGCGATGCCCCTCACTGTGAGGCTTTAATCACAAAGTGATTGACAGGAGGAACCATTTGGGGCAGGGCCGGCAACAGAAATCTTGGGGCCTGGTACACTTATGTTTTTGGGGCCCCCATCCCTCCCCATTAGATACAGGTGGGTCGGCTATTGGCTCATCCCCCATCTCTTTCCAGCCTTACCCCCTTATCTCCACCCTCACACCTCACTTGTATCGCTCCAGTCTCATCTTCTCCTGTGTCTACCCAGCACCATCCCTGTGTCTCTAGCCTCACCCCCCTTCCTGTGTCTCTCCAGCCAAACACTCATCTCATCTACAGTATGTCTCTCAGCCCCATCATCCTCCCCCCCCACACACACGTTTCTCTCAGCCTCCCCTGTATCTCTCAGCTCCCCCCCACTATGTCTCTTAGCAACATTCCCCCCTCCCATGTCTCACATCCTCCTCATCCCTATGTATCTCAGTCTACCCACCTGTGAATATCAGCCTTCTTCCGTGTCTCTTATTCCCTCTACCCGTTACACTGTTTCCCATTGTGTATCTCAGGGGGACATTTACTAAGCAGTGATAAGAGCGGAGAAGTGAGCCAGTGGAGAAGTTGTCCCATCAACCAATCAGCAGCTCTGTATCATTTTGTAGTATGCAAATTATAGATGGTACGTCAGTGCTGATTGGTTGCCATAGAAAACTTCTCCACTGGCTCACTTCTCCACTCTTATCACTGCTTCGTAAATGTCCCCCATAGTCTCTAATACCCTCTCCTAACCCCCTCCTCATGTCTCTCAGTCTTTTCTCAGCTGCCCCCACAGTTTCTTTCAGCCCCACACTTACTTCCTGCTGTTCCATATTCAGTTCTTGGACAGACGAATGGGCGGCTTGGTCGACTCCTCTGCTGTGCTGTACCGGCGCAACATCATGACATCATGCGCGCTAGTTAGCCCAAAATAAACTTTATTGTGCTACCGCCGTTCACCACTAATACAGCGCGGCTCTGCTGCAGTGGCACAGACAGGCAACGGGGACACAGGAACTGGTCCGGGGCCCCTCTGAATCTTGGGGCCCGATACAAGTGTCCCCTTTAACCCCCCCTGTCGCCGGGCCTGATTTGGGGGAGGTAATATGAAGTGGTGACAAAATGCATGGTTTTTGGTGCATGTTTCTGCCTTCAGCCATGATCACACATGCAGAAAACATGGCGGCAGTGTCACTGCTCCAGCAGACAGTCTGCGCGACCACACAGACTCACTCGGGGAGTTGGTTTTCCTTGTTTCTGCGCCAATGCTGCGTGTATGTGTATGCGTTGCTGAGGACCTTGCAGTTGCTTAACCACTTGCCTGGCATAGTCGTATAGATGAGATTACACCAGCAAGTCTTTTATCTGACCTGGTCGCTCAGGATGTGACAAGTCAGATAGACAGCGTGGGCAACTGCATGGGAGAGAAACTTCCCTCAGATACAGCTCTCAGCCTCCAATCCCCCCCACCCCCACCCATGTCTGCCTGTGCTGCCAATCACAGCTGATCGGTCAGCACGACTGGACCCCCCACTCGGTGGCTGCAGACAATAGCAGCCACTGGGGAACTGTAAATGATCCCTCACAAGTTCCCCTGTCTACCTGGTGGCTGTCCCGGGCTATTGAAATCGAGTTCGCAATGTTTTCGATGTTTCCGATGTTCCGATGGTGCCTGTCGATATTCTGATGTTTGGGGGGAAACCTTTTTTTTTTTTTCAAATATAAAAAAAGTGTTTCTTTTTTTTTAATAAAATCATTTTGGATAAGCTCAAATACCCCCAAAAAAATTCTGAGCTTTTTTGGAAATAAATTTGTCCATTAAGTGGTTAAGTGGGTGTCTCTATTATTTTCTGGGAATTGTTTCACATGTTCATAGGCTGTAAAATCGCAGCTGTGCAGGTAAGTACATACTGTACAAATCAGAATCAGGCCCAATGTCTGCACATGAAGGCCCAATACACTGCACATGAAGAATTGGTGCATCTTGTGATTTTGACACCTTTTCAGGGTGCACAAACTGCGTCTTTTCTTCCAGATGTATCTTATACTAACGGTTTAAATAAAATCTGCAACCAACTCGACATGAACTCCTTGGCATCCATGTACATGTTAGAAGTCACAGAATAAACACACAATATTTTTGCTGTGAATTACCACTGTTAAAGTAACTAAGTTAATAATGATAAAGAACATTTAAAAAAAAAAAAATCCCTGTATTATACTCATAAATTAAAACTCATAAATTAAAAGTTTTTTCACTCCCTGACGTCACCCGGCACCATAGCCCTGCATGCTAATATGGACGATATTGTCCATATTGGCTTGCATGCATAAATGAGCCAGCACCAACGATGAACAAGTGCAGGGCCGCGCATCGTTCCTCATTGGTGCCTACACACTGAAAGATGAACAATTTCTCGTTCATTACCGAATGTGATTGTTCATATCGGCCGCACACATCGGCAAGTGTGTAGGGCCCTTAAGAGAAAGCCTAATGTGTCCCAAGTACAATATAAAAAATAATTTTCCTGGATAGTGTAAAGAAATAAAGGCCGTTCCCTTTAGAAAACGCTGCAGCTTAGAAAATGCAAAATATGGTGGGGCCTCTTAGTGTACAGTGCATTTCTGGCACAGGCTGCTGGCAACAGACGTGTAGCTGTAACCAATAGTAAGGAACTGTCTGCTATACTATGCCTTGCACCTGCTATATTCAGAAAGCCAATCGTGCACAATTCTAAATTACACCAACAACTTTGACAACACATAAGGTGGCAGAGTTTTATTGTTTTATTTTTTACAGTGATTTACACCCATTTTGCAAACAACTGTGTATCAGCCCTTGAACATTGTGAAGAAGGGGCAGTTTTACATTGATATAAGCATAGATAATGAAAGCCATCTCCTGTTACCAAAATTTCAATAAGGCAGATAGCAATAATAATAATAATAATAATAATAATTCTTAATTTATAGAGCTTGGAAGGCGAGACCTGCGCTTCCCACCAATAGGAGTCTTTTATCAAATAATTACTGTTTCAATTTACAACCATATGATAGGTAGAAGAATTTCCAGCTGCCCTTCAATATAACAAAACTGAAAGAAATCCCTTTGGTGCAGATAAACTGGAAAAAGGCAATTGAAAAAATAAGCAATAGTGCATAGTGTACAGGGACAAAACTAGGATTTTTGTCACCTGGGGCAAGGCAGTAATTTGGCACCCTTGCAGTAGCAGTACTGAGGTGCCCCCTTAAGCTATGCAACCATGTTTATTGCTTCTTCCCCTACTGTGGCTGCCCCCCTTCTTCAGTGGTCACTGTGATATCTGTAGTGTTTATTTTCTTCCCTATACTTGGAAAATAAAAATAATGACACTGGTGTCCCCTTCCCCATGACACAAGACCCTGCCACCACCTGAAATATGGTGAGCAAATAACAAGACTCAGGCATACAATAAATAACAGGGGGAAAAGGGAGGACTTGAAATACTGGCTCTTACTGGACTGTGCATGTAGTGGACGGGAGAGCCAGACTTGGAGAACCTCTCCTCCATAGATACATGTGTTTACTGTCAGCGCTGGGCCGACAAAGGGGTATTTTTTTACTAAGATTCATGTTTCAGTCGATTTGGTTCGAAATTTAACTGGACTGTTATCGTCCGTGTTTTACTGCAACTTTTTGAGGCCAAAATCGGTAATTAACTAAGCTACCGCGATTATGTTTTTCGAAGTCGATGTTATTCGTATTTACGAAGATATATTTACGGTCGAATTTGTATTTTCCAGTTGAACATGGGTGGGTGTTCGCATTTTTTACAATCGCGGAAGTTTTTTCAATCTCGTTTACACTTATACGGCACTTTCGTTTTCCTCACTCGGTCATGATTGGTTGTCTTTAATATATAGGTGTGTCATAGCGCAACCATATAAATATGCTCCAAACCGTCCGAACCTCATAGGTTTAGTTAGTGGAGAGGTGAGAGGTTGTGGCCTGAGGAGTTGGTGAGTTGTTTGGAGTGTTATTTTGGAATTTCTGAGTGCTGTATTGTGTTTGTAAGTTGTCTTGTCATTCTTGTGGTTTTGTCATTTAGTAGTTTGTCTGAGTTTTGGTCCTTGTATATTTTTTTTTAGTCTCTTATCAGTGTGTGTGTGTGTGTGTGTGTGTGTGTGTGTGTGTGTGTGTGTGTGTGTGTTGTGTAGAGGTAGTGGAGGAGTGTGTTTTGTGTGTCTTTATTTTTCAGTGATCATTGTTTGTGTCAAGTATGTCCCAGTCTGAGGTGAGTAAGGTGGAGGAGGTTAGTGTGAAGGGGGAAGGTGAGTGAGGTAGAGGAAGTTAGTGAGAGAGGTGAGGTTAGTGAGGTGGAAGAGGTTAGTGAGGTGGAAGAGGTTAGTGAGGTGGAAGAGGTTAGTGAGGTGGCAGAGGCGGATGCAGAATCATTTAGTGAAAGTGATGTAGCACCGCAGCCACGCACCATAACCAAGACAGGCCACAATGTCAATTTTACCTTTGCTGAAAATGTGGCTTTGGTTTGTGAGCTGATGAAGTACCATCGCCAGCTTTTTGGTCCAGAGTCAGCAAAGGTGTCGAGCCGCAAAACAGGCAACTTGTGGAAAAAAGTTGTGGCTGCTGTCAACAGTGAGGGCTTGGTCAAGCATACAGAGGACACATGCCGCAAAAGATTCTACGACATCAAGCGCCGTGTCAAGGCCAAAATAGCGAAGGAGGCCAAGTCCGCACATCAGACAGGAGGTAGACATCCCTTTGTTGAGCTCATGCAGAGCCTTATCCCTCCAGAAGTTGTGAGGGTTACTTATATTGTGGATTCTGATCAGCCCAAGCAGGCTGGTAAGTGTGTAGCTTTGTTTTAAAATCCCCTTTGGTGGTGTTTTAATATTTAAAGTAAAATATATAATTATGCAGTATATTCTGTTTTTATTTCGCATTTGTGAATTGCTTTTCCTGCATGCTTTTAAAATAATTTTTAAAATGCAGACAATAAGTTCCTGGATATGTGTGTCATTGTTATTCTGGTTTAAAAATGCTGTTTGTCCCCATTTTTTATTTTTTTTCATAAAGGCATTAATAAGTACATTTTAATAACTGTTGTAGTGTATTGTGGACTTATGCGTACATGCCAATACTGTATAGTTCTTTGTATGGGCCATGAGCCTGAGCGCCTTACTCTAGGTGACAAGAGTGGTGTTTTTTGGGCCAATGGGTGTTTGTGGCATATTTTCTGAATTTGTTGGTTTGCTGGTTGAGTAATACCCCTTTTCCACTAGCTCAGAAAACACGGGTAAATGCACTGGTGGGGGGGGGGGAGGGGGGGGGCGCATTTACCCATGTTTTTTGCTAGTGGAAAAGGGTCAACCGGGAATCAGTGTAAACGTAAGCCGTGTCGATGGAAGGGCGGTGCTGGGAGATCATGTGATCTCCCAGCGCCGCCCCTGCCACG
Source organism: Pseudophryne corroboree (assembly GCF_028390025.1). Taxonomy (NCBI): domain Eukaryota; kingdom Metazoa; phylum Chordata; class Amphibia; order Anura; family Myobatrachidae; genus Pseudophryne; species Pseudophryne corroboree. The sequence goes on from NC_086447.1 coordinate 409,710,890, forward strand.
TCGCCAGCAGCGTCACCAACTCGGAAATATGCCGGGTTGGTGAGCGCAGTGGGAAAGGGGGCTGAGCACGGGCCGCAGCTGGGTAGCACACGTGTCAGACACCCCAGCTGCGGCCCGTGCTTAGAGGTGGAAAAGGGGTATTAGTCTCTTCACCTATGTACTGGGACTCATTTAGCTACAATTTAACTTAACTTTGTTTGTAGTTCACCAACATCACCTCTTATAATGTTTTTGTTGTTTGGCTGCATTTCAGTACTGTATGTTGAAGTCACTAATACCCCTTCCACACCGCACAAATAACCCGGTATCGACCAGGCATATTGCCGGGTCGATACGGGTTGGCGTGCGGTGTGAAAGGGGCATAGCCAAAATCCCGGGTCGCCTGACCAGGCAATTCAACCCGGGTATAAACTAAAGCAGTGTTATACCCGGGTTGAATACCGGGTCAGTGGCTGTGTAAACGCACTCCCGGGTCGATGCGACCCGGGACCCGTTTACTAGATAGGGAGAGGCGGCGCGGAGATGAGCTCATCTCTCAGCGCCGCCTCCGCCTCCACCGCCCCCCCCCCCCCCCCGCCCCCCGCTGCTATGGCAACCCACCCAGCATATTACCGGGTCAGGAAAGCCTGCAGCAGCTGCCAATGCCGGATCCCACCCGGGACGGACCCGTTTCCAATTCCTGGGTGGGATCCGGCATTGGCAGTGTGAAAGGGGTATTACTAAATCATCACTTTATATGTAGATGTTGGCTTTGCTGATTTTAAAATTATTTTATACTGTATATTGTTAGTGTACAGATTGTCTATTACATGTGTACTCTTGTTTTTTTGGATATGTGGTAGTCCAATACTTTGCCTCAGTTTTAACATTTGTAGTGTTGTGTTGTATTGTTGTGGCAAATGAGGTCACACAAAATTTGTAATTAATTTGTGTTGCAAAATAAAAACATACAGCAAATAACAATTATGTCCACATGTTTTGTTAATCTTATGCTTATTTATGTTAATATTTTTTTACCATTTAAACAATGTCAGTGATGTACTGCCAATGTCTCAATGTGTGTGAATGGAATACACAATTGTGACATATTGAGTAAAAATGTTTGCAATAACAATTTGTGTTCTAATCAAATGTTACATATCAATTTTCAGTGAGCCAAAAGTCCACAACAGTGGTCCATGCCCCCATTCAGTATGAAGATGAGGATGTTGGGGATGCTGGTAGGTACATTAGCTTTGAGTTTTTAATGGTAAAAATTGTGTTGCATAATATTAATTTGTCCTTAATTTCTAGGAACATCCACACAAGTGTTTCCTCCGAGGTAAAGAATGACAGATGTGTCATCCAGGCCAACACACATGCACAAAAAACATCGGAAGTCAGATGTCTGAAGTAGGTCACATGTGTCCCCACCAAGATGCCGCATCTCAGAGGTGTCATCCAGGCCACCACTACAGCTTCTGGGGAGTCCACCGCCAATGTCACCACAGTCACCACAGCTGCCTGGTGAGTAAAATTAAAAAATACACATTAGGACTAGAGATGAGCGGGTTCGGTTCCTCGGAATCCGAACCCCCCCGAACTTCACGCTTTTTACACGGGTCCGAGGCAGACTCGGATCTTCCCGCCTTGCTCGGCTAACCCGAGCGCGCCCGAACGTCATCATCCCGCTGTCGGATTCTCGCGAGGCTCGTATTCTATCGCGAGACTCGGATTCTATATAAGGAGCCGCGTGTTGCCGCCATTTTCACACGTGCATTGAGATTGATAGGGAGAGAACGTGGCTGGCGTCCTCTCCGTTTAGATAGAGAGTGAGACACTTGATTTACTGGAGCATTAGGAGTACTCAGAGAGTGCAGAGTTTTGCTGATAGTTATACTAGTGGTGACCACCAGTTTTATTTATTATTTAATATAATCCGTTCTCTGCCTGAAAAAAAACGATACACAGTCACATACCATATCTGTGCTCAGCCTCAGTGTGCTGCATGAAAATATCATCTATGTATATCTGACTGTGCTGAGTAGTGCTCACTGCTCACACAGCTTAATTGTGGGGGAGACTGGGGAGCAGTTATAGCAGGAGTACATATTTAACAGTGCACACTTTTGCTGCCAGAGTGCCAGTGTGACTGACCAGCAGTGACCACCAGTATATTGTCTGTCTGAAAAAGTTAAACACTCGTGTGGTGTTTTTTTTTTTTTATTCTATAAACGCATTCTGCTGATAGTGTCCAGCAGGTCCGTCATTCATTATATTTCTATCTTCTTCATACTAGTAGTTTAGGAGTCTGCAGTGCTGACAGTGTCCAGCAGGTCCGTCATTATACAATATATACCTGTCCTGCAGTAGTGATATATATATATTTTTTATATCATTATCATCCAGTCTATACTAGCAGACGCAGTACGGTAGTCCACGGCTGTAGCTACCTCTGTGTCGGCAGTCACTCGTCCATAATTGTATACCTACCTGTGGTGAGGGGTTTTTTTTACTATCTTCTTCATACTAGTAGTTTAGGAGTCTGCAGTGCTGACAGTGTCCAGCAGGTCCGTCATTATACAATATATACCTGTCCTGCAGTAGTGATATATATATATTTTTTATATCATTATCATCCAGTCTATACTAGCAGACGCAGTACGGTAGTCCACGGCTGTAGCTACCTCTGTGCCGGCAGTCGCTCGTCCATAATTGTATACCTACCTGTGGTGGGGTTTTTTTTTTTCTATCTTCTTCATACTAGTAGTTTAGGAGTCTGCAGTGCTGACAGTGTCCAGCAGGTCCGTCATTATACAATATATACCTGTCCTGCAGTACTGATATATATATATTTTTTATATCATTATCATCCAGTCTATACTAGCAGACGCAGAACGGTAGTCCACGGCTGTAGCTACCTCTGTGTCGGCAGTCGCTCGTCCATAATTGTATACCTACCTGTGGTGGTTTTTTTTTTTCCATCTTCTTCATACTAGTAGTTTAGGAGTCTGCAGTGCTGACAGTGTCCAGCAGGTCCGTCATTATACAATATATACCTGTCCTGCAGTAGTGATATATATATATATTTTTTATATCATTATCATCCAGTCTATACTAGTAGACGCAGTACGGTAGTCCACGGCTGTAGCTACCTCTGTGTCGGCAGTCGCTCGTCCATAATTGTATACCTACCTGTGGTGGGGTTTTTTTTTCTATCTTCTTCATACTAGTAGTTTAGGAGTCTGCAGTGCTGACAGTGTCCAGCAGGTCCGTCATTATACAATATATACCTGTCCTGCAGTAGTGATATATATATATTTTTTATATCATTATCATCCAGTCTATACTAGCAGACGCAGTACGGTAGTCCACGGCTGTAGCTACCTCTGTGTCGGCAGTCGCTCGTCATCCATAAGTATACTAGTATCCATCCATCTCCATTGTTTACCTGAGGTGCCTTTTAGTTGTGCCTATTAAAATATGGAGAACAAAAATGTTGAGGTTCCAAAAATAGGGAAAGATCAAGATCCACTTCCACCTCGTGCTGAAGCTGCTGCCACTAGTCATGGCCGAGACGATGAAATGCCATCAACGTCGTCTGCCAAGGCCGATGCCCAATGTCATAGTACAGAGCATGTAAAATCCAAAACACAAAATATCAGTAAAAAAAAGGACTCAAAAATCTAAAATAAAATCGTCGGAGGAGAAGTGTAAACTTGCCAATATGCCATTTACCACACGGAGTGGCAAGGAACGGCTGAGGCCCTGGCCTATGTTCATGGCTAGTGGTTCAGCTTCACATGAGGATGGAAGCACTCAGCCTCTCGCTAGAAAAATGAAAAGACTTAAGCTGGCAAAAGCACAGCAAAGAACTGTGCGTTCTTCGAAATCACAAATCCACAAGGAGAGTCCAATTGTGTCGGTTGCGATGCCTGACCTTCCCAACACTGGACGTGAAGAGCATGCGCCTTCCACCATTTGCACGCCCCCTGCAAGTGCTGGAAGGAGCACCCGCAGTCCAGTTCCTGATAGTCAGATTGAAGATGTCAGTGTTGAAGTACACCAGGATGAGGAGGATATGGGTGTTGCTGGCGCTGGGGAGGAAATTGACCAGGAGGATTCTGATGGTGAGGTGGTTTGTTTAAGTCAGGCACCCGGGGAGACACCTGTTGTCCGTGGGAGGAATATGGCCATTGACATGCCTGGTGAAAATACCAAAAAAAATCAGCTCTTCAGTGTGGAAGTATTTCAACAGAAATGCGGACAACATTTGTCAAGCCGTGTGTTGCCTTTGTCAAGCTGTAATAAGTAGGGGTAAGGACGTTAACCACCTCGGAACATCCTCCCTTATACGTCACCTGCAGCGCATTCATCATAAGTCAGTGACAAGTTCAAAAACTTTGGGCGACAGCGGAAGCAGTCCACTGACCAGTAAATCCCTTCCTCTTGTAACCAAGCTCACGCAAACCACCCCACCAACTCCCTCAGTGTCAATTTCCTCCTTCCCCAGGAATGCCAATAGTCCTGCAGGCCATGTCACTGGCAATTCTGACGAGTCCTCTCCTGCCTGGGATTCCTCCGATGCATCCTTGCGTGTAACGCCTACTGCTGCTGGCGCTGCTGTTGTTGCTGCTGGGAGTCGATGGTCATCCCAGAGGGGAAGTCGTAAGACCACTTTTACTACTTCCACCAAGCAATTGAATGTCCAATAGTCCTTTGCGAGGAAGATGAAATATCACAGCAGTCATCCTGCTGCAAAGCGGATAACTGAGGCCTTGGCATCCTGGGCGGTGAGAAACGTGGTTCCGGTATCCATCATTACTGCAGAGGCAACTAGAGACTTGTTGGAGGTACTGTGTCCCCGGTACCAAATACCATCTAGGTTCCATTTCTCTAGGCAGGCGATATCGAAAATGTACACAGACCTCAGAAAAAGACTCACCAGTGTCCTAAAAAATGCAGTTGTACCCAATGTCCACTTAACCACGGACATGTGGACAAGTGGAGCAGGGCAGACTCAGGACTATATGACTGTGACAGCCCACTGGGTAGATGTATGGACTCCCGCCGCAAGAACAGCAGCGCCGGCACCAGTAGCAGCATCTCGCTAACGCCAACTCTTTCCTAGGCAGGCTACGCTTTGTATCACCGCTTTCCAGAATACGCACACAGCTAAAAACCTCTTACGGCAACTGAGGAAGATCATCGCAGAATGGCTTACCCCAATTGGACTCTCCTGTGGATTTGTGGCATCGGACAACGCCAGCAATATTGTGTGTGCATTAAATCTGGGCAAATTCCAGCACGTCCCATGTTTTGCACCTACCTTGAATTTGGTGGTGCAGAATTATTTAAAAAACGAGAGGGGCGTGCAAGAGATGCTGTCGGTGGCCAGAAGAATTGCGGGACACTTTCGGCGTACAGGCACCACGTACAGAAGACTGGAGCAACACCAAAAACGCCTGAACCTGCCCTGCCATCATCTGAAGCAAGAAGTGGTAACGAGGTAGAATTCAACCCTCTATATGCTTCAGAGGTTGGAGGAGCAGCAAAAGGCCATTCAAGCCTATACAACTGAGCACGATATAGGAGGTGGAATGCACCTGTCTCAAGCGCAGTGGAAAATGATTTCAACGTTGTGCAAGGTTCTGCAACCTTTTGAACTTGCCACACGTGAAGTCAGTTCAGACACTGCCAGCCTGACTCAGGTCATTCCCCTCATCAGGCTTTTGCAGAAGAAGCTGGAGACATTGAAGGAGGAGCTAACACAGAGCGATTCCGCTAGGCATGTGGGACTTGTGGATGGAGCCCTTAATTTGCTTAACAAGGATTCACGGGTGGTCAATCTGTTGAAATCAGAGCACTACATTTTGGCCACCGTGCTCGATCCTAGATTTAAAACCTACCTTGGATCTCTCTTTCCGGCAGACACAAGTCTGCAGGGGTTCAAAGAACTGCTGGTGAGAAAATTGTCAAGTCAAGCGGAACGCGACCTGTCAACATCTCCTCCTTCACATTCTCCCGCAACTGGGGGTGCGAGGAAAAGGCTCAGAATTCCGAGCCCACCCGCTGGCGGTGATGCAGGGCAGTCTGGAGCGACTGCTGATGCTGACATCTGGTCCGGACTGAAGGACCTGCCAACGATTACGGACATGTCGTCTACTGTCACTGCATATGATTCTCTCCCCATTGAAAGAATGGTGGAGGATTATGAGTGACCGCATCCAAGTAGGCACGTCAGACAGTCCGTACGTATACTGGCAGGAAAAAGAGGCAATTTGGAGGCCCTTGCACAAACTGGCTTTATTCTACCTAAGTTGCCCTCCCACAAGTGTGTACTCTGAAAGAGTGTTTAGTGCCGCCGCTCACCTTGTCAGCAATCGGCGTACGAGGTTACTTCTAGAAAATGTGGAGAAGATGATGTTCATTAAAATGAATTATAATCAATTCCTCCATGGAGACATTCACCAGCAGCAATTGCCTCCACAAAGTACACAGGGAGCTGTGATGGTGGATTCCAGTGGGGACGAATTGATAATCTGTGAGGGGGGGGATGTACACGGTGATGAATCGGAGGATGATGATGAGGTGGACATCTTGCCTCTGTAGAGCCAGTTTGTGCAAGGAGAGATTAATTGCTTCTTTTTTGGTGGGGGTCCAAACCAACCCGTCATTTCAGTCACAGTCGTGTGGCAGACCCTGTCACTGAAATGATGGGTTGGTTAAAGTGTGCATGTCCTGTTTATACAACATAAGGGTGGGTGGGAGGGCCCAAGGACAATTCCATCTTGCACCTCTTTTTTCTTTCATTTTTCTTTGCGTCATGTGCTGTTTGGGGAGTGTTTTTTGGAAGGGCCAGCCTGCCTTACACTGCAGTGCCACTACTAGATGGGCCAGGTGTTTGTGTCGGCCACTAGGGTCGCTGAGCTTACTAACACAGCTACCTCATTGCGCCTCTTTTTTTTCTTCTTTGCGTCATGTGCTGTTTGGGGAGTATTTTTTGGAAGGGCCATCCTGCCTGACACTGCAGTGCCACTCCTAGATGGGCCAGGTGTTTGTGTCGGCCACTTGGGTCGCTGAGCTTACTCACACAGCTACCTCATTGCGCCTCTTTTTTTCTTTGCGTCATGTGCTGTTTGGGGAGTATTTTTTGGAAGGGCCATCCTGCCTGACACTGCAGTGCCACTCCTAGATGGGCCAGGTGTTTGTGTCGGCCACTTGGGTCGCTGAGCTTAGTCACACAGCTACCTCATTGCGCCTCTTTTTTTCTTTGCGTCATGTGCTGTTTGGGGAGTATTTTTTGGAAGGGCCATCCTGCCTGACACTGCAGTGCCACTCCTAGATGGGCCAGGTGTTTGTGTCGGCCACTTGGGTCGCTGAGCTTAGTCACACAGCTACCTCATTGCGCCTCTTTTTTTCTTTGCGTCATGTGCTGTTTGGGGAGTGTTTTTTGGAAGGGCCATCCTGCGTGACACTGCAGTGCCACTCCTAGATGGGCCAGGTGTTTGTGTCGGCCACTAGGGTCGCTTAGCTTACTCACACAGCTACCTCATTGCGCCTCTTTTTTTTCTTCTTTGCGTCATGTGCTGTTTGGGGAGTATTTTTTGGAAGGGCCATCCTGCCTGACACTGCAGTGCCACTCCTAGATGGGCCAGGTGTTTGTGTCGGCCACTTGGGTCGCTGAGCTTAGTCACACAGCTACCTCATTGCGCCTCTTTTTTTCTTTGCGTCATGTGCTGTTTGGGGAGTGTTTTTTGGAAGGGCCATCCTGCGTGACACTGCAGTGCCACTCCTAGATGGGCCAGGTGTTTGTGTCGGCCACTTGGGTCGCTGAGCTTAGTCATCCAGCGACCTCGGTGCAAATTTTAGGACTAAAAATAATATTGTGAGGTGTGAGGTGTTCAGAATAGACTGAAAATGAGTGGAAATTATGGTTATTGAGGTTAATAATACTTTGGGATCAAAATGACCCCCAAATTCTATGATTTAAGCTGTTTTTTAGGGTTTTTTGAAAAAAACACCCGAATCCAAAACACACCCGAATCCGACAAAAAAAATTTGGTGAGGTTTTGCCAAAACGCGTTCGAACCCAAAACACGGCCGCGGAACCGAACCCAAAACCAAAACACAAAACCCGAAAAATTTCCGGTGCACATCTCTAATTAGGACACATATTTACACAGGGGAGGTTATGATTTTGCTGGTTGTTAAGATCCCAGCAGTCATGATACAGATGCCGGAAGACCAACACCCAACAATGCAGACAGTAGGAATAGGGGCTCACAGGCGTTATTCCCACTGGTGGGTGTCCATGACACCCATAGCGTGCCAATATAACCTGTAGTGGTTGCTGCAAAACCACAAGGGGCCTCTTAGTGTTCACCCTGCTGTCACCATTCTGGGTGTGGTGATGGCGCTGTGGTAAAAATGTCAGCCACACACCAAACACACAAAAAATAGGATTTTAATACCTACCGGTAAATCCTTTTCTTAGTCCATAGAGGATGCTGGGGACTCCAAAAGGACCATGGGGTATAGACGGGATCCGCAGGAGACATGGGCACTTTAAGACTTTAAAAGGGGTGTGAACTGGCTCTTCCCTCTATGCCCCTCCTCCAGACCTCAGTTATAGGAACTGTGCCCAGGGAGACGGACATTTCGAGGAAAAGGATTTTTGTTAAACTAAGGGTGAGCTCACACCACCACACACCGTACAACATGGCTTTTAAGAAAAGACCAGTTAACAGCATGAACCAAAAACAGCAACAGGCTGAACATAACCAAAAACACAACCTTTGTGTAACCAAAGCAATAACTATCAACAAGTACTGCAGATAGAGTCCGCACTGGGACAGGTGCCCAGCATCCTCTACGGACTAAGAGAAAAGGATTTACCGGTAGGTATTAAAATCCTATTTTCTCATACGTCCTAGAGGATGCTGGGGACTCCAAAAGGACCGTGGGGTTTATACCAAAGCTCCAGACCGGGTGGGAGAGTGCGGACGACTCTGCAGCACCGATTGAGCATACATGAGGTCCTCATCAGCCTCATCAAACTTGTAGAACTTAGCAAAAGTGTTTGAACCCAATCAAGTAGCTGCAAGGTAAAGTTGAACCGCCGAGACTCCTTGGGCAGCCGCCCAAGATTAGCCCACCTTCCTAATAGAATGGGCCTTCACCGAATCCGGTAACAGCAATCCAGCCGTAGAATGAGCATGTCGAATCGTATCAGAGATCCCGCGTGCAATAGTCTGCTTAGAAGCAGGAGCCCCAATTTTGTTGGGAGCATACAGGATAAACAGAGGCTCTGTTTTCCTAGTACGAGCCGTTCTTGCTACATAGATTTTCAAAGCTCTGACTACATCGAGAGACTTTGAATCAGCCAATGCTTCAGTAGCCACAGGCACCACAATAGGTTGGTTCATGTGAAACGAAGAAACCACCTTTGGCAGAAATTGTTGACGAGTTCTCAATTCCGCTCTATCCTCATGAAAGATCAAATAGGGGCTCTTGTAAGACAAAGCCACTAATTCCGACACCCGCCTTGCGGACGCCAAGGCCAAAAGCATGACCACTTTCCAAGTGAGAAATTTTAACTCAACCTTTCGTAAAGGTTCAAACCAGTGTGACATAAGAAACTGCAACATCACGTTAAGGTCCCATGGTGCCACCGGGGGCACAAATGGAGGTTGGATGTGCAGCACTCCTTTCACGAAAGTCTGAACCTCTGGAAGGGCGGCCAATTCTTTTTGAAAGAAAAATAGATAAGGCCGAAATCTGCACTTCAATGGAGCCTAACTTTAGGCCCACATCCACACCTGCTTGCAAAAAATGGAGAAAACGACCCAGCTGAAATTCTTCCGTAGGAGCCTTCTTGGATTCACACCAAGACACATATTTTCTCCAAATACGGTGATAATGCTTCGCCGTTACTTCTTTTCTAGCTTTAAGTAGAGTGGGGATGACTTCACCGGGAATACCCTTCCGAGCTAGGATTTGGCGTTCAACCGCCACGCCGTCAAACGCAACCGCGGTAAGTCTGGGAACACGCACGGCTCTTGCTGCAACAGGTCCTCTCTTAGAGGAAGAGGCCAGGGATCTCCTATAAGTAATTCCTGAAGATACCATCTGGAACAATGAGTATCGCCTGAACCCTTGTTCTTCTTATGATCCTTATCACCTTTGGAATGAGTGGAAGTGGAGGGAACATATATACCGACCGAAACACCCACGGTGTCACCAGGGCGTCCACTGCACTGGCTTGAGGGTCCCTCGACCTGGAACAATATCTCTGAAGCTTCTTGTTGAGGCGAGACACCATCATGTCTATTTGAAGAATTCCACAATGATTTGTCACTTCTGCAAAGACTTCTTGATGAAGACCCCACTCTCCTGGATGGAGATCATGTCTGCTGAGGAAGTCTGCTTCCCAGTTGTCCACGTCCGGAATGAAGACTGCTGACAGAGCGCTTGCATGTTTTTCCGCCCAGCGGAGAACTTTTGTGGCCTCTGCCATCGCCGCTCTGCTCTTTGTTCCACCCTGGCGGTTTATGTACGCCACTGCTGTTATGTTGTCCGACTGAATCAGGACGGGCAGACCGCGAAGAAGATGTTCCGCTTGTAGAAGGCCGTTGTAGATGGCTCTTAATTCCAGAATGTTTATGTGCAGACAAGCTACCTGGCTTGACCATTTTCCCTGGAAATTTTTCCCCTGTGTGACTGCTCCCCAGCATCGGAGACTTGCATCCGTGGTCAACAGGACCCAATCCTGGATCCCAAACCTGCGTCCCTCTAGGAGGTGAGAACTTTGGAGCCACCACAGGAGAGATACTCTGGTCCTGGAAGATAGGCTTATTTTCCGGTGCATGTGCAGGTGAGACCGGACCACTTGTCCAACAGGTCCCACTGAAAAACCCTGGCATGGAACCTGCCAAACGGAATGGCTTCGTAGGCTGCCACCATCTTCCACAGCACCCGAGTGCATTAATGAATCGACACTCTTGCCGGTTTCAGAATCTCCTTGACCATGTTCTGGATTTCCAGAGCTTTTTCCCCTGGGAGAAACACTATCTGCAGTTCCGTGTCCAGGATCATGCCCAAGAATGACAGCCGTGTTGTCGGGACCAACTGTGACTTTGGCAAACTTAGGATCCAACCATGTTGTTGCAGGACTGTCAGGGAGAGCGCAACGTTTCTTAGTAACTGCTCCTTTGATCTCGCCTTTATCAGGAGTTCGTCCAAGTACGGGATAATTGTGACACCTTGCTTGCGCAGGAGCACCATCATTTCCGCCATTACTTTGGTGAAAATCCTCGGAGCCGTGGCAAGACCAAACGGCAACGTCTGAAATTGGTAATGAATCCTGAACAGCCAACCTCAGGTAAGCTTGATGTGGAGGATATATCGGGACATGTAAGTAGGCATCTTTTATGTCGACTGATGCCATAAAATCCCCCCCCCCCCCCGTCCCCACTGCTCTGAGAGATTCCATCTTGAATTTGAATTTTTTTAGAAAGAAATTGAGAGATTTTAGGTTCAGAATCGGTCTGACCGAGCCATCCGGCTTCGGGACCACGAACAGGCTTGAATAAAAGCCGTCTCCCCGTTGTGACGGGGGGACCGTGATAATAACGTGCTGCAGACACAGCTTTTGTATCGCAGCGCATACTACTTCCCTTTCCGGAAGAGAAGCTGGCAAGGCCGATTTGAAAAATCGGTGAGGGGGCACGTCTTGAAACTCCAGTTTGTACCCTTGGATCACTATTTCTAGCACCCAAGGATCCAGGACCGAACAAGCCCAGACCTGACTGAAGAGTTGAAGACGTGCCCCCCACCAGTGCGGACTCCAGCAGCGGATCCCCAACGTCATGCGGTGGATTTGGCAGCGGCTGGGGAGGACTTCTGCTCTTGGGAGCTTGCCCCAGCCGGCGACTTTTTTCCCTTCCCCTACCTCTAGCAGCAAGGAAGGAGGACCCTCATCCTTTTTTTACTTTATTAGACCGAAAGGACTGCATCTGATAAAGAGGCATCTTCTTTTGTTGTGCAGGGACATATGGTAGAAAAGATTACTTACCCGCGGTAGCTGTAGATACCAGGTCCGCGAGGCCCTCACCAAACAAAACACCACCTTTATATACGGCAGAGCCTCCATAGCAGTGGCGTAAGTTTGTCCCAGTTGCCCGGAGGCAAGAAAAATATTGGTGCCTCCCATACACATATATATATATATATAGAGAGAGAGAGATAGATACAACAGATCCGGCACTCATCAGTAAATAGCTGCTGGTATACGTGCTCCGGTGCCCTCCTTACAGACCTTACAGACTATATATGCAGTGGAGATCAGTAGTGGCGGCAGTCAGGAGACGAATAAGTACTTATTTGTCTCCTGAGTGCCGTTATCACTGATCTCCACTATATATATAAATATATATATATATATTATATATACACACACACATATTTGCTCCTGCATAGCAAGCCTGCAGATTCTAACTACATGAAGCTACCACAACACCGTTGCAACTAGGCAGATCTATGTAGGGGTCCAGCCACACACTACATAGATCCAGGGGCAAACGCAGGATTTAGTGAGGGGGGTTTCTGGGTGGAGAGGGGGGCGAGTGGTGTCTATGTATATGTGTGTGTGTGTGTGTGTGTGTGTGTGTGTGCGTGCGCGCGCGTGTGTGTGTGTGCATATATATATATATATATATATATATATAGATACACACACACATATACATATATATATATGTATATACATTTAGCCATATATAAACTAACACACACATACATACATAAACACACAGGCACACATACATACAGACATGCATACATATATAACTACAAATATATACATACTGTACACACATTGTTTGAACACTGTTTTCCCCACCAGGGGCTGGGACTGGAGCAGATGGGCAGCAGCGTGAGGACGGAGGGAGCTGCTGTGGCTGAGCATGCGCAGCCAGCAGCTCCCTCCGGGCAATTTGTAAGAAGAGTAGCTCTCCGTTGCTGCAGCAGGGCAGGCTTTAGCTGAGACGGGGACAGCTGTGTCTCCGTCTCAGAAATAGAAAATTCGGCTCATCAGGGGGGATTTCCAGGTACTCGGAAACCCCCCCTGCGTGCGCTACTGAGATCTGCTCAGTCACTCACAATGCTGATTATTTCTCTGACAATTATTTTACAAGTGTCATACCCAGGATTAGAAACCACAACCTATAATGCTGGAAGCATGCACCTTACTGATGGAGATATCTGCTCTTGCACAGGAAGTTTGAGAATTCTAACTATATGAAGTTACGTGTAATTGTCAGTGAAATAACTTCATATAGTTAGAATTCTCATGTTTCCTTTATAGGAGCAAATAGCTTCATCAGTAAGGTGTCTGCTTCCTGTGTATCTATAATAAAGAGGGTGTGATTTGTAAGGTGCAGTGAATAGTGGGGAAGTCGGCTACGGAAGAGATACCGGCTGCTGTCAATTAACTTAATTGATTAATGTCGCTGAACACATGTAACAGGAGGAGAGGTGCCCCCCTTCAAAGCAGGAGCCCGGCGGCAGCTGACTCCCAGAGTTCTGCCTCTGCTCCATAGCCCTCTTAGAGTCAGCATCACCATTCCATTGATGAGTCCACAATGCTCTCCTAGCCGAGATTGCCATGGTATTGGCCCTTGATCCCAAGAGGCCAATATCACTCGCAGCCTCCCTTAAATAGACTGCATCGTCCCTGATATGACCCAGTGTCAAAAGAACGCTATCCCTATCCAGGGTGTCCAAATCAGATGATAAGTTATCTGCCCACTTTTCAGTTGCACTACTCACCCATGCCGATGCCACGGCAGGTCTGAGCAGCGTACCCGTAGTAACATAAATAGATTTCAAAGTAGTTTCCTGCTTACGATCCGCAGGATCCTTTAGGGCCGCCGTGTCAGGGGACGGAAGTGCCACCTTCTTGGACTGCCGTGCTAGAGCCTTGTCCACATTAGGTGTTGACTCCCACCTTTTCCTATCCTCAAAGGGGAACGGGTATGCCATAACAATTCTCTTGGGAATCAGCAATTTTTTGTTAGGAATTTCCCAAGCCTTTTCAAAAAGAGTGTTAAGTTCATGAGAGGGAGGAAATATTACCACAGGTTTCTTTCCTTTAAACATACAGACCCTTGTCTCCAGAGCAGCAGGGTCTTTCGTAATATGTAACACTTCTTTTATTGCCACAATCATATACTGAATGCTCTTAGCCAGTTTAGGATTCAACCTGGCATCACCATAGTCGACACTGGAATCCGAATCCGTGTCGGTATCTGTGTCTGCTATTTGGGTCAACGGATGTTTCTGTGACCCTGAGGGATTCTGCGTTTGGGATAAAGCATCTTCCATGGATTGTCTCCATATTTGGTTCTGAGCCTCAGATTTATCCAATCTCTTATTTAATAAAGCCACATTTGCATTCAAGGCACTCAACATATTTACCCAATCAGCAGTCAGCGGTGCAGACAGATACACTCCCCCACACTGTTCTGTCCCCACTCCAGCCTCCTCCTGGGAAGAGCCTCAGACATGTCGACACACTCGTACCGACACCACTTTCACACTGGGCTATAGGAGACAGACCCACAATAAGGCCCATTAGAGAAACACAGAGGGAGTTTGCCAGCTCACACCCAGCGCCTATCCCGGTCTGAAAGTATATATAATGCCCCAGACCTGTCAGCGCTTTTTATAAATGATAATCAACACCAAATTTGCTGTGCCCCCTCCCCCCCCTGTTTAGCACCCTGTTACTTGTCATAGAAGTGTAGCAGGCCAGGACCAGCGTCTCTGCAGCTCACTGTGGAGAGAAAATGGCGCTGATTTGAGCTGGGAGGACCAAGCCCCACCCCTGCAATGGCGCGCTTATGTCCCGCTATTTTTTTATACTGGCGGGGGTCTATATACAGTGCCTATGCACTGTATATTACTTTTGCCAGGCTGAACTTGAGGTATTATTGCTGCCCAGGGCGCCCCCCCTGCGCCCTGCACCGTTGTAGTGCCGCTTGTGTGTGGGAGCAATGGCGCGCAGCGCGACCGCTGCGCGGTACCTCTGAGACTGAAGTCTTCTGCCGTCTTTAGTGAAGTCTTCTGTACTTCGGTTACTCACCCGGCTTCTTTCTTCTGGCTCTGTGAGGGGGACGAGCAGCTAGGCTATACCAAGTGATCAGACCCTCTGGAGCTAATGGTGTCCAGTAGCCTAAGAAGCAGAGCTTTTAACTCACAGAATGCTTCTCTCCCCTCAGTCCCACGAAGCAGGGAGTCTGTTGCCAGCAGTGCTCCCTGAAAATAATAAACCTAAAAAAAAGTATTTTCCAGAGAAACTCAGGAGAGCTCCCCTAGTGTGTATCCAGTCTCTCTGGGCACAGAATCTAACTGAGGTCTGGAGGAGGGGCATAGAGGGAGGAGCCAGTTCACACCCCTTTTAAAATCTTAAAGTGCCCATGTCTCCTGCGGATCCCGTCTATACCCCATGGTCCTTTTGGAGTCCCCAGCATCCTCTAGGACGTATGAGAAATATGTATGATTCAACTTACACACAACCACTTAAAAGAAAATGAAACAGTGGTGGCAATATGGTAAATTCCTAAACTGGTGAAGTTGTCCATAGCAATCAAGCACATGCTATCTATGAGATTATAGAAGCAGCTACATAATTAATCCAAAATTTATGTTTATGTGATATTGGCAACATCACCACTTCACATTTTTATGAATTATTAGTGAATTTTTAATTTAGGTGACTTAAAGCATTATTAAAACAACTTATTAAAAAAACACTTACACACAAATGAGGATTCATTACATGGGACCCCATTCTTGATGACAATAAGGCTGCACAAGATCTAAGAACAAAAATGGAGGAAACATTTGTACTAAATTTAAGGGAAATTACTCCACCTCCAAACATACCAACACATGTGTGTACACCACCAAGTCAGCCAACACCTGCACCCCAAATCAGACCCCCATCACCACAAGCATAAACACAGGATCAGGTATTTTGGAGCAGTGGTCCACCCGGCAGGCTAATAACCTGGATTGTCGGCGAAGACAGACACAATTTATTGGAAGTCTGGCCCATCACCTACCCAGATTGAGCCGTAACACAAGCAGGCAAAATATCCAACTTACAAGAATAGGCAACACACTTGAATTAATGAGACCAGACAACAGTTGAATGATGGGCACATTTCAGCGCATTATGGATGAAAACCAGAGGATGCACCAAAGTTACCTCCACATATTGGGCAACAACCAAATGACACTCCAGAGCATCGCACGCATTATGGAGAGCCACACAACAGCTACAGGAGACCTCTACACAACACTCACTAACATGAGCCAGCACAACACAACAAAGTGAGCTACCAAGCATCAGTTCTGCCGGGACAACACCATTAATCTCACCGGTAACCTCCCCACCAAGGCGATCCTCCCATACACGGACAGACGCAACTGGAAAAGGAGCGTCCGCCTCCAGAGGGTGCAAGGGGAAATAAGGCTACACAAAATGTCACTCTGTAATGAAAATCATTAAAAAAAAAATGGAATATGCCTAATCAAGGCCAGTGATAATGCCATGTTTTGTTTTTGATTTTTGGTGCCTACAAAATCCACAAAAAAATAAAAAAAAGTTGCGTGAATAACACACATTTGTTTGCCAAATTTTCCTACCAATTAAATACAAATTTATCATGTAATTGTATTTACACAAACACATATATTACACATGCAGCAGCTGAAACTGTAATTAAGTGTAATTTGGGAAAATTAGAGATGTTGGGAAAACAATAACATATAGGTTGCATGTCCTAGAAGGTACAAGATGATTGTTAAGAAGAATGTGATTGGTTGTTAGGTACTACATCTCCACTTCCAAAATTTACAAACAAATAGAAACCTTCGCTTAAGTCCACTGGTTAAGAAGCAGTTTCCTAAACAAAACACCTAATTATTAAGAGCAACACATTGATATTGTGTAAAGTACATGATTTAAAAAGAACAATCTTGGCCACATATAAATTAAGGTAAGGTTTTTAAATATACAAATTGGATATTGTGAGACTAATGTTTCACAACAACATACATAGCTGTTATGATATAGTGAAATGCGAAACACTGATTAATCGGACTGTTGTTTGTAGAATAACAACACAAAGTAATAAGTCTTTAATTACACTAATTTATAATACATTACAGTGGTGTAAATATACTTACCAGAGAAATGTTGGTCTATTACTTGCTGCCTTACCTGCCTCCCTACATCTGTACTCCAACTGTAGCCAGATGGTACGAACTCCTCTACTTGCTGTTTTCTTCAAAGTCAATTGGCAGATGTCGTTGCAAACACATGTTATGAAGAAAACAGCAGCAGAACACAATTCTAGTCACCTTTAAGGGATTATACAACAAAAGGCCTGCAGACTTATCCAGATACCGAAACCTGGTGTGCTATATTTTAGCACACCAAAACATCATCCTATCACAGTCGAAGTGACCTTATGTGTATGATTGTAATTGTGTTCAGCAGGGGAATCAGGATTTCAGGATTCGACAATGGAATCAGAAGCTAAGAGAAACAGCCATACCCTGCATCACCTGAAAGACATAGATAGTCTAGACCAGTGTTTCCCAACCTCGGTCCTCAAGGCACACTAACAGTCCTGGTTTTAGTGATATCCAGGCTTGAACACAGGTGACTTAATTAGTACCTCAGTTATTTTGATTTAACCATCTGTGCTGAAGCCTGGATATCACTAACACCTGCACTGTTGGTGTGCCTTGAGGACCGCGGTTGGGAATGCCTGGTCTAGACTCTAAAGTAGGTATACAGCAACATATTGGTTACATAGTAGGTATTTTGTGTCTGCAAAACTAAAACAAAATAATAAGAATTTACTTACCGATAATTCTATTTCTCGTAGTCCGTAGTGGATGCTGGGGACTCCGTAAGGACCATGGGGGGATAGCGGCTCCGCAGGAGACTGGGCACAAAAGTAAAGCTTTAGAACTACCTGGTGTGCACTGGCTCCTCCCCCTATGACCCTCCTCCAAGCCTCAGTTAGGATACTGTGCCCGGACGAGCGTACACAATAAGGAAGGATTTTGAATCCCGGGTAAGACTCATACCAGCCACACCAATCACACCATATAACTTGTGATCTAAACCCAGTTAACAGCATGATAACAGAGGAGCCTCTAGAAAAGATGGCTCACTACAGCAATAACCCGATTTTTTGGTAACAATAACTATGTACCAGTATTGCAGACAATCCGCACTTGGGATGGGCGCCCAGCATCCACTACGGACTACGAGAAATAGAATTATCGGTAAGTAAATTCTTATTTTCTCTAACGTCCTAAGTGGATGCTGGGGACTCCGTAAGGACCATGGGGATTATACCAAAGCTCCCAAACGGGCGGGAGAGTGCGGATGACTCTGCAGCACCAAATGAGAGAACTCCAGGTCCTCCTCAGCCAGGGTATCAAATTTGTAGAATTTTACAAACGTATTTGCTCCTGACCAAGTAGCTGCTCGGCAAAGTTGTAAAGCCGAGACCCCTCGGGCAGCCGCCCAAGATGAGCCCACCTTCCTTGTGGAATGGGCTTTTACAGATTTTGGCTGTGGCAGGCCTGCCACAGAATGTGCAAGCTGAATTGTACTACAAATCCAACGAGCAATGGTCTGCTTAGAAGCAGGAGCACCCAGCTTGTTGGGTGCATACAGAGTAAACAACGAGTCAGATTTTCTGACTCCAGCCGTCCTGGAAACCTATATTTCCAGGGCTCTGACAACGTCTAGCAACTTGGAGTCCTCCAAGTCCCTAGTAGCCGCAGGCACCACAATAGGTTGATTCAGGTGAAACGCTGAAAACCACCTTAGGGAGAAACTGAGGACAAGTCCTCAATTCCACCCTGTCCGAATGGAAAATCAGATGAGGGCTTTTACAGGATAAAGCCGCCAATTCTGACACGCACCTGGCCCAGGCCAGGGCCAACAGCATGACCACTTTCCATGTGAGATATTTTAACTCCACATATTTAAGTGGTTCAAACCAATGTGACTTTTGGAACCCAAAAACTACATTTAGATCCCAAGGTGCCACTGGAGGCACAAAAGGAGGCTGTATATACAGTACCCCTTTCACAAACGTCTGAACTTCAGGGACTGAAGCTAGTTCTTTTTGGAAGAAAATTGACAGGGCCGAAATTTGAACCTTAATGGACCCCCATTTCAGGCCCATAGACACTCCTGTTTGCAGGAAATGTAGGAATCGACCTAGTTGAAAATTCCTCCGTCGGGGCCTTACTGGCCTCGCACCACGCAACATATTTTCGCCAAATGCGGTGATAATGTTTTGCGGTTATATCTTTCCTGGCTTTGATCAGGATAGGAATGACTTCATCCGGAATGCCTTTCTCCTTCAGGATCCGGCGTTCAACCGCCATGCCGTCAAACGCAGCCGCGGTAAGTCTTGGAACAGACAGGGTCCTTGCTGGAGCAGGTCCCTTCTTAGAGGTAGAGGCCACGGATCCTCCGTGAGCATCTCTTGAAGTTCCGGTTACCAAGTCCTTCTTGGCCAATCCGGAGCCACGAATATAGTGCTTACTCCTCTCCATCTTATAATTCTCAGTACCTTGGGTATGAGAGGCAGAGGAGGGAACACATACACTGACTGGTACACCCACTGTGTTACCAGAGCGTCCACAGCTATTGCCTGAGGGTCCCTTGACCTGGCGCAATACTTGTCGAGTTTTATAAACATGTGGAAGACTTCTGGGTGAAGTCCCCACTCTCCCGGGTGGAGGTCGTGTCTGCTGAGGAAGTCTGCTTCCCAGTTGTCCACTCCCGGAATGAATACTGCTGACAGTGCTATCACATGATTTTCCGCCCAGCGAAGAATCCTTGCAGCTTCTGCCATTGCCCTCCTGCTTCTTGTGTCACCCTGTCTGTTTACGTGGGTGACTGCCGTGATGTTGTCCGAATGGATCAACTCCGGGTGACCTTGAAGCAGAGGTCTTGCTGAGCTTAGAGCATTGTAAATGGCCCTTAGCTTCAGGATATTTATGTGAAGTGATGTCTCCAGGCTTGACCATAAGCTCTGGAAATTCCTTCCCTGTGTGACTGCTCCCCAGCCTCGCAGGCTGGCATCCGTGGTCACCAGGACCCAGTCCTGAATGTGCGGCCCTCTAGAAGATGAGCACTCTGCAACCACCACAGGAGAGACACCTTTGTGCTTGGTGACAGGGTTATCCGCTGATGCATCTGAAGATGCGACCCAGACCATTTGTCCAGCAGGTCCCACTGGAAAGTTCTCGCGTGGAATCTGCCGAATGGGATTGCTTCGTAGGAAGCCACCATTTTTCCCAGAACCATTTCATTGATGTACTGAGACTTGGCTCGGTTATAGGAGGTTCCCGACTAGCTCGGATAACTCCCTGACTTTCTCCTCCGGGAGAAACACCTTTTTCTGGACTGTGTCCAGGATCATCCCTAGGAACAGAAGACGAGTCATCGGAATCAGCTGCGATTTTGGAATATTGAGAATCCAATCGTGCTGCCGCAACACTACCTGAGATAGTGCTACACCGACCTCCAACTGTTCCCTGGATCTTACCCTTATCAGGGAATCGTCCAAGTAAGGGATAACTAAAATTCCCTTCCTTCGAAGGAGTATCATCATTTCGGCCATTACCTTGGTAAAGACCCGGGGTGCCGTGGACCATCCCTACGGCAGCGTCTGAAACTGATAGTGACAGTTCTGTACCATAAACCTGAGGTACCCTTGGTGAGAAGGGTAAATTGGGACATGAAGGTAAGCATCCTTGATGTCCCGAGACATCATGTAGTCCCCTTCTTCCAGGTTCGCAATCACTGCTCTGAGTGACTCAATCTTGAATTTGAACCTCCGTATGTAAGTGTTCAAGATTTTAGATTTAGAATCGGTCTCACCGAGCCGTCCGGCTTCGGTACCACAACAGTGTGGAATAATACCCCGTTCCCTGTTGCAGGAGGGGTACCTTGATTATCACCTGCTGGGAATACAGCTTGTGAATGGCTTCCAAAACTGCCTCCCTGTCAGAAGGAGACATCGGTAAAGCCGACTTTAGGAAACGGCGAGGGGGAGACGTCTCGAATTCCAATTTGTACCCCTGAGATATCACCTGAAGGATCCAGGGGTCTACTTGCGAGTGAGCCCACTGCGCGCTGAAATTCATTGAGACGGGCCCCCACCGTGCCTGATTCTGCTTGTAAAGCCCCAGCATCATACTGAGGGCTTGGCAGAGGCGGGAGAGGGCTTCTGTTCCTGGGAACTGGCTGATTTCTGCAGCCTTTTTCCTCTCCCTCTGTCACGGGGCAGAAATGAGGAACCTTTTGCCCGCTTGCCCACGAAAAGACTGCGCCTGATAATACGGCGTCTTCTTATGTTGAGAGGCGACCTGGGGTACAAACGTGGATTTCCCAGCTGTTGCCGTTTCGTTCGGGCACAAAAATCTAACTGAGGCTTGGAGGAGGGTCATAGGGGGAGGAGCCAGTGCACACCAGGTAGTTCTAAAGCTTTACTTTTGTGCCCAGTCTCCTGCGGAGCCGCTATCCCCCCATGGTCCTTACGGAGTCCCCAGCATCCACTTAGGACGTTAGAGAAATATAATTTACATACCCAGCAGCCACCCATCTGGCATTTGTCCAGCCTCAAATTTGTCATAGAGGGATGACTGACTGAGGATGAAGGGGTCATGACATCCGCCAGGGTAACCGGCAACAACTCTCATAATTTTAAGATTTGCATCACAAGCCACCTGTACATTAGTAGACTGGTCAAGATGTGTATTTGTATAAATGTACTGCCTGCCCCTAGGTGGTCTCAGCTATATGTGTGTGCAATCTATCACACCTAGCACATTGGGCATGGCAGCGATGCTATAGAAAGCTACCCCAACTGCATGCCACTGTGACTCCTGGCTAGGGAAGCAGATAGAGGCATCTATATGGGGTTACAAAGCATCCAACACCTGTGTGAGAAAGTGGAAAAAGGTGGGGAGTGAGATCCCAATAACTAACAGAGACACAGTGAAAGCTTGTCAGACTGGTATTTGTTTGTGAATCCGGAGTCAGGAAATGTCTGTGCAAGTACTTGAAGGTGTATAAGTAAGCTGGCAAATACCATCCCCTGGCCGGGAACCGAACCCGGGTCTCGCAAGAAAATGCCAGATCGTGACCACTAGACCACCAAGAGTTTTGGGGTTGGTGAATGGATGATGTATGAGGGTAGTGAAGAGTGTGATAGTAGTAACCAGGCTAACACTGGGATGAAACAGTAATGAAGTACAACACTCTCCTTACTTGCAACTGCAGTCCAATATGGTGGAGTGGCTGACCTTAGCAGTCTGGTAACCAGCTTTCGGACTGGATGGTCACTGTAGAACTGGATCAGGAAACGCTCTTGAGATGACTTGGACTGGATGCAAACTGAACACTGAACAGGATGGTAGTTTGTGAATAACCGGAGTGGATCCAGGGAACTGGAACAGGCTCGAATCTCAGGTGTTGGCTGGCACCAGCAGTCAGGAGCTTGATGAGATTACCTGTGCAGCCAAAGGAAAGGCCTGCACAGGTGTAGAGCTGGATAACGATACTGTGCCGCACTTAGGGAAGAAACTGCACCTGCAGGGAAATGGAATGCAAGGGAGCACAGTTAACTTCATTCAGCTAGAGCTGAGCTAGACAATGAACTAGCGAAGACTGAGAGCCAGTAACCGAAACATATACCCCTTGGCTAGTTGGGATAGGCTGAGCAGAATCAGATGGTGCAGAGAATCATACTGGTTAATGATTGGCTGAACCACGGTCAGGTGATTGGGACTTGGCACAGCAGTACTCTAGGTCAGGCTTTGATGTAGCTTGTGCCCTAGCAGGCCGGGAAATACTGAATATGGTGAATAGGTGTCTTAATGCACACCTAGCTTGAGTGTATAGATTTTACCTTTTATCTACAAAGAATATCCACAATGAGACGGGGTTATAAAATGTCAATTTATTAGTATAAATAAAATTCAAAAATCTCTAAAAACCTGGTAAGTCAAAAAGTACAGGTATTTATAAATACTGAAGCCTGTATGTCTTGTAAGTGACAGTGGACACGGGTACTTTGTGATGGAGCGAATCTGCATGCGGCAGGAGGGGTAAGTGACCCATCGGCAGAGCAAACTGGACTGAGTTGTGACAAAGCTATCAGTAGTCAAAAAGTACAAGTAACTATAGGAGTTTGTAAGGTATACATAACCTGCATTCAATATTTAGAAAAGGTGGGCTGTGAGATATGCCAGACATAGCCTGAAAGCTGCCAGTAGCCAGAAAGTGCAACACAGCCAGAAGTTTATGCAGGCCTAAGACAGAGCAAGAGCGTTCTGTCTCAGTGTCTAGATCCTGTTTGACAAGGTCCTTCAGAGGGAAAATGGTGTTTCTATTGAGCCGGAACATTTGTATGATCTGGTCATCGGCCAATGCATTTAAGTTCAAACGCCCCCTAAATAAATGAGGCCTGTGCAGCCTCCGCGGTACCTGCACAACCTGCTGACCATGGGGGTCATTCCGAGTTGTTCGCTCGTTGCCGATTTTCGCAACGGAGCGATTAAGGCAAAAATGCGTATGCGCATGGTACGCAGTGCGCATGCGCTAAGTATTTTAGCACAAAACTTAGTAGATTTACTCACGTCCGAACGAAGAATTTTCATCGTTGAAGTGATCGGAGTGTGATTGACAGGAAGTGGGTGTTTCTGGGCGGAAACTGACCGTTTTCTGGGAGTGTGCGGAAAAATGCAGGCATGCCAGAATAAAACGCGGGAGTGTCTGGAGAAACGGGGGAGTGGCTGGCCGAACACAGGGCGTGTTTGTGACGTCAAACCAGGAACGAAACGGGCTGAGCTGATCGCAATGTAGGAGTAAGTCTCGAGCTACTCAGAAACTGCTAAGAAATTTCTATTCGCAATTCTGCTAATCTTTCGTTCGCAATTCTGCTAAGCTAAGATACACTCCCAGGGGGCGGCGGCCTAGCGTGTGCAATGCTGCTAAAATCTGCTAGCGAGTGAACAACTCGGAATGAGGGCCCATGTTCAGTTTCCTGCCACTGGCTTCTTCCAGACTGGTGGCACAGTCTAAGGAATCCCACAGCACCCAGCACATCACTGCAGCATAGCAGTGGGAAGTGAATAATGTGCTTAGTCCCCTTTTAAAGGCATCAGATTTCAGGAGTGATTAATGGATAAGTTGAGACACATGTTAAACACAGCAGGCCAAAGCAGTTCTATTTGAAAGCTCCTTTTTTTTATGATTCGTGGCCTTTTGCGGCCAAATTTAAGCTTTTCCGTTCGATTTTCCAAATACGAACCTTGACCGATGGTGTATTGATTCGTATTTATCTTGACGACTGTGAAAAACAACACGAATTGGCCCAACACTGTTATGTTTACTGTTTAGTAAATTACCAAGATACGTTTTCGGCCAAAAATGCAGTCTCGAATCAAATCGGAACCTTAGTAAATATACCCCATAGTCTCCATTGCTATTAGACAGATGTGCGGTATGTAGGAGTCCCAGCGTTGGTCAGTCAGTTGAGCCATGCTGTGTAAAGTAGCAGCGCCTGTTTGGCAGCAGATACTGTAGCAAGCTTACATGATGCATGTTACTCAGAGTCAATTCAGCAATAGTGTGCCCGCATTGCTTTCTGCTGCTTCCGTCTCACTCGGACAGAGCACAAAGGAAGGTGTCAGGATCCACCCTAGAGCCAGCTGTTACTCACCATTATCCTAGTTTCTGCAGCTCAGAGGTGCTGGCAGACGTCAGCTACGGTGCTGGCAGGGGGTTGCGATACATGTTTCTGTTGCTTCTTAGATTACACTGTTGTGCAATGCTTAGAGTTACAGAACACTAGGCAGCCATGTTCAAAGTCAGCTGACCGCAGTAATGCCCAATGGGAATTCTGGAAGTGCTCAGCTGACTACCTTATCCAACAGCTAGTTGTCTCAGGGTATATAAGTGGGATCCTGGGAACAGGAAGTCGCCAGTATAACTTCTTTCTCCAGTGCATGTTGCTGCTCCAAGTTCCAGGCTCCACTCTGTGTCTCCACATGCTTTCCCAGAGCATTCCTACGTGTATATCACTTAGTGCTTCTCCAAGTGTTTTCAAGTTCACCAATTCTCAATTACCAAGTGCCATTGGTGAAACATTGTTTGTTTCTTCAAGTGCTTTCAAGTTCACCAGTTCTCAAGTACCGAGTGCCATCGGTTAAACATTGTTTGTTTCTTCAAGTGTTTTCAAGTTCACCAGTTCTCAAGTACTGAGTGCCATCGGTTAAACATTGTTTGTTTCTTTAAGTGTTTTCAAGTTCACCAGTTCTCAAGTACCATATTCCATCGGTTGAACATCGTTTGTTTATTCAAGTGTTTTCAGTTTCTCCAGTTCTCAAGTACCGAGTGGCATCAGTTAAACATCATGAACCAAATGTAATAGAGTGAGAGTTTCAGAAAGTGAGAGATTTGGTAAGGTTTTTCAGTTTTTTTTTAAAGTGGCAATCATTTACACTGCAAAACCAGGTTGATCTTGCTGTGTAAATGATTGCCACTTAAAATAAAACTGCAAAACCTTACCAAATCTCTAACTTTTTGAAACTCTCACTCTATTACATTTGGCCCCATCTGTTTCTTCGAGTGTTTTCAAGTTCTCCAGTTCTCAAGTACCGAGTGCCATTGGTTAAATATTGTTTATTTCTTCAAGTGTTTTCAACTTCTTCTGTTCTCAAGTACAGTGTACCTTCGGATAAACATTGTTTGTTTCTTCAAGTGTTTTCAAGTTCTCCAGTTCCCAAATATTGAGTATTATAGTGCTTCTATTTAATTTACCTTCAAGATCTTCTCACCGCTTACTCTTAAAGTTTAGCTTCTGTAAAGACTCTTTCATTACCAGTCTCCCACTAGTTATTTCTTTGTAGGATTCCTCAGCTATTTCCGGGTACCTGTCCAGAGTGCCGCAACCTGCGTATCGGAAGCAGCGAAACCCAACTCCCCATAAGAGGGGGTCACTATTGAAAACCTTTCGGTGGGTTAGACTCTGCGCCTCTGGGCAAGTCTTGCCAACACTCGCTTCCAGCGGTATATGAGGAAGTCCTATTCGTCCTTCTAATTTATTGTGGCATTCTAATCCAGTAACCTCATCTCAGGAATCACCAGCTGAGTACACAGGGATCCAGGATGTGACATCAAGATCTTTAATATTGTTGCACCTTATATAACAAAACAGGGAATCTCACAGCATATCGTGCATAACATTTCATCATTTTGTATTAAGTGCCAGTGTTTAATGATTGTCTTGCAGATGTGCTTAGATACTGCAGAATATGTACTTTAAAAAAAGAGTCAGTCCATTTTGTTTATTAGTACTCAATCAATGCCTGAGTTCTGTCTCTGCTTAGACAACGTATAATAACATATCAATCTCTTTGGCTTAGTATCCATGGGCCTCAAATGTTGGCATTAAGTCGCGAATGTGCTGAAACCGGAAATGGCATCATTTATTATCCCAATTAGACACCACAACTGCCCAAGGGTCAAGGTGGTATAATACATCACCTAGTAAGAAAAAAATAATAATCATGAAGTCCACACTAAAGAGTGTTAACCAAATATGTAAATCAAGGCAGAACACATTGACAATGTATAATATACAGTATGAAGTAAAAAAAAAAAAAAAAAAAAAAAGGCAAACATTATCAGGATAAATCGATTGGCACCACCATACTAAATAACTAGTAACAAGAGAAAATAAGAAAAACTTTGTTCCAAATTGAATTTAATAGGAAATAATTAATTGAAAATGCACCTCAAAAAATCTTCTTTCTGGAGAAGCTTATTGTGATCTCCACTCTTTTTTAAGGCTGTGGTATATTTTGTCAACTTTCATTGAGTCAAAATTCATTATGTTGACATGGTCATAATGTCATCAATTATCACGTCGAGATTCATCATTTTGACACTGATGAAATGTCGACATGATTAGAATGTCTTCAAAACGACCCCCATAGTCTAGTGGTCCACCAAGTCTGGCAGCTCCAGTGGTGTCTTCCAGATCTACACTGTCAGGGTGACTTCTGGCAGATCCAATGTGGCTTCAGTATGACTAACCCAAACCCTTTCCCTCCCCTCCCATTGCCTATCCCAAACCCTAGTCCTAACTTTCCCCACCATTAACCTTACCCTAATCCTCCGCTGCAGATCTGTGCAGAATGTAGATACTTCACATCAACATTGTGAACATGTTGACATTATGAACATGATGACATGTTCTATGTCGACATTTTAACAGTGTCAATGTCATAATTGACAAAATTATGAATATAGACATTATAAATGTCAACATGACTACTGTACATCACCTTTTTAACAGTGGTATTTGATCAATAGCCATGAACCAAAATTTAGCAATATTATGTCCTTTCAATAGATAATGTCTAGCCACAGGTGCAATTGCAGTATTTGAATCCACATTAATCTGAATTGCTGTAGAGTAATTCTCTCTTTCAGTATACAGTATGGACCATTTTGCCAATATATTGTATCACAGACACAAATAGCGAGTTTTAGCATACAGTGAAGTTTTACATACAGTGCAAAAGCAAACTGACACATTTTCACATATCTCCAACAAATTCCTGTCCATATCGCTCTTTGCATGAAATGAGTAGTACTGGGTGGCAACATGAAAACACAAATAACCGTTCCATCTTGGAATGTTGTGTGTTGTGAGAGTGTCGTTGGTGTGCAGTTAAACTTCCCCGATATTGGGCCTAATTCAGACCTGATCGTAGATGTGCGAAAAAACGCACATCTACGATCAAAATCTTTGACATGCAGGGGGAACGCCCAGCACAGGGCAAATCCGCTCCGCATGCCAGAAACAGCCATTCCACCCCCCCCCCTCCCTTCCGCGCAGACGGCTACCCACCATACTTTTGGTCACAGCGGCCCCACCCCACCACTGGTCCGGACACACCTCCGTTTTCCAGACTACACCCTGCAACGCCGCCTCAACGCAGTCGACACGCCCCCGACCGCCTCTGCCTGTCAATCAGGCAGAGGCAATCGCACAACTGTGTGTACACGCGCAGTGCGGCTTCTGCGGGTGCGCACACTTCACCGGTCTTCAGCCTGCGAACGCTGCTGCTGCAGCGTCCAGGTCTGAATTAGGCCCATTGGGGCAGATGTATAAAACCTGGAGAGGGGATAAAGCAGTGATAAGGCGCAAGGTGATAATGCACCAGACAATCAGCTCTTAACTGTCATATTTCAAATCTGTAATGATTGGCTGGTGCGTTATCACCTTGCGCTTATCACTTCTTTATCCCTTCTATAGGCTTAATACATATGCCCCATTGTGAGGCATGCGCACGGAGAAGGGCAGACAGTTTCTGATGGTACTCTTGCACCCAGTCTAGTGCTGGTGCAAGTGCCGATATAAATGATAACAGTTGTGGTTGTAGACGGGAAAACAGTGGGTGGTGCGGCTTACCACTTGAAGTTGCATGGATCTCAATAGCCCTAGGAAAACTTGCATTAGCATACGGAAGTAAACCTGTCTTCTGAGGCTTCACACAGAGCTCGGCTCAGAATCTCACAGATGACATCAGATGGGCAAAAAAATCTAATAAAAATCTAATAAAGATAAATGGCTAGACATTTTGATATATTAGTATATATTTATTATATTTGAGTCATCAATATCTTCTGTCTATACTTAAAAAGTTTTATTTGTAAAAGGTTTATTATTAACCTTTTTTTATGTTTCTCCAATAGAAACAAAGGGTAAAGAAAAACAAAACAAAACATTTACTTGGTTATGAGTGCTTTCATATTCACAAAAATGTCATCCACAAAAATTCTGTTAGTTCTCTAGAGTATATCCATTCTTTGTTCTTTCAGAGCAAGGTATGCAAAGTATGTTGTGCTAATCTCTTTAAAAAATAATATGCCTTTGGCAGAATGGTGGTTTGCCTAGCAGTAAAGGATAAAGGGGGTTATTCAGGTCTGTTAGCAAACCAAAAAAGCACACTAAAGGGCAAAACCATGTGCACTGCAGGTGGCGCAGATGTAACATGTGCAGAGAGAGTTTTGAGTAGGTTATATTGTTTCTGTGCAGGGTAAATACTGGCTGCTTTATTTTTACACTGCAATTTAGATTTCAGTTTGAACACACCCCACCCAAATCTAAATCTTTCTGCACGTTACATCTACCCCACCTGCAGTGCACATGGTTTTGCCCATTGGTGTGCTACTTTTGGTTTGCTGACAAACCTAAAAATAAGGCCCAAAGTCTGCTAACTCACTCCAAGTTACCCTCTGTCAGGGAACATTCTCCTTGCATGATAAATGACTTTACACCTGTATTACTGTTATGATATGTTTACTGTTTCAACACTTTGGCATAATGAAGTTGCACTGGGGCATTGGCATATCAATAATGGTTGCATTGTATGCTGCGCACATGGGTCCCTGGGTCCAAGGACCCCACACAGCATACCCTGCACCCATGTTTAATAATTTACCTCTTCGGAGTCCTGCGTCAGCACCGCAACAGCAGCAGTAGTCACTCGGAAAATGGTGCAGCAGAAATTTTCCTGGGGATTTGTGCATGCGCAGTAGAAGTTAGGAGACCTGGGCATGCGCAACAAACTCTGGCACAATGCCAGAGGTTACTATGCCACAGAGAGGAAGGTGCCCGCACCGAGGCTGCACATGGGCTCCCTCCTCTCCTAAACCGACCCTGCAATTGGGATGCACAGAAATACAAAGTTATAACTGTATCCCTTTCTTTCAGAAGTTGGTGAAAGTAAAGAAGAGTATCAAACTATGTCCTGACCTTTAGGACTCGAGTGTCAACATGGGGACAATAATTCAATTGATAATTTTGCTCCAGAAACATTTGCATGAATGAAGCCATTGACAAATAAAGAACATTTGCAGACACAGATGGAGGTCATGACCAAACCTCCCTATTCCAGGAGAGGGATTCTCATAAGAAGTAAGTAGTAAAATCAGAGTTGAAACAGTTTTGCTACATCTGTCCTCTCAGATGCTAGTGACTGCCTTTATTTCTAGAAAGACTAAGGACATCTTGACACTTTTATAACCACAGTTCATAAATTTGCATTGGCTGTGGCCTGCCCCAAGATTTCCTGTCAAATCAAAACCCACGCTGACCTTTAAAGACCTCCTCATGCTGAAGATATTGGGAACTGAAAGGACAAAATAGACATTTTTGACCATTACTCTCAGTAGCTTACAGTATTAGAGCTGAAGTATTTTCTGCACCCTATAGGTCTCGGAAATTAGAGGTGTGATCAGACACTGTCTCCTATGCTGCATACAAATCGGGCACTAGGACCTATGGACGTCACCACTGGGCTACTGAGCATGTGCTTCTGATACCATCTGTACTGTGTACAGTATCACAGTACTGTACAAACACATGGTACTTAGGTCATATAGGTGAGACCAAATACCTTTGTTATAGCCACTGTTGTGTTAATGCTGGATACAACTATTTACCCCTGTATGGGATCCTGACAGTGAGGATCCTGAGAGTCAGAATACTGATAGCGGCATCCCTGCTATCAGAGGGGGTCATTCCGAGTTGATCGCTAGCTGCCGTTGTTCGCAGCGCAACGATCAGGCTAAAAAATGGCATTTCTGTGCATGCGTATGCCCCGCAATGCGCACGCACGATGTACGGGTACAAAGGCCATTGTGGTTGTGCACAGGTTATAGCGAAGTTTTCAGTCGCACTGGCGGCCGCAAGAAGATTGACAGGAAGGGGGCGTTTCTGGGTGTCAACCGACCGTATTCAGGGAGGGTTTGCAAAAACGCAGGCGTGTCTGAAAAAACACAGGCGTGGCTGGGCGTTCGCTGGGCGGGTGTATGACATCAAATCCGGACACGAATAGCCTGAAGTGATCGCAAGCGCTGAGTAGGTTCAGAGCTACTCAGAAACTGCACAAACTGTTTTTGCAGATCTCGGCTGCACATGCGTTCGCACTTCTGCTAAGCTAAAATACACTCCCCAGTGGGAGGCGGCATAGCGTTTGCATGGCTGCTAAAACTAGCTAGCGAGCGATCAACTCGGAATGACCCCCAGAATCCCAACACTTTTTAGTAAGTACAGTATGCTCACTCTACCCCTCCCCCGCCCTGCCAGCAGTTTAACCATAACCTTCTCCTCCCACAGCAAAACACTAATTCTTCCTCCCCGAAGCCTAACCCTCACCCTAGTGCAGGAGTGGGGAAACTTTGGTCCTCTAGTTGTTGTTGAACTACACATACCAGCATGCTGGGATGTGTAGTCCAACAACAGCTGGAGGGCTACAGGTTCCCCTCCCATTTCTTAGTGCCTAACCCTTCCCATCATACTGGCATTCGGGATGCTGACTGTCGGGACTGTTGGTATTCTTAGCAATGACAGGATTCCGGTGCTGGTCTTCTAACTGCCTGCATCCTAACCGTGGGGATGCCAACTACGGGGGTCATTCTGAGTTGTTCGCTCATTGCCGATTTTCACTATACTGCGATTAGTCGCTTACTGCGCATGCGCAAAGTTCGCAGAGCGCATGCGCTTAGTTATTTTACTCAAAAGTTAGGTATTTTACTCACGGCATTACGAGGATTTTTCATCGTTCTGGTGATCGTAGTGTGATTGACAGGAAGTGGGTGTTTCTGGGCAGAAACTGGCCATTTTCTGGGAGTGTGCGAAAATACGCTGGCGTTTCTGGGAAAAACGCGGGAGTATCTGAAGAAACGGGGGAGTGTCTCGGCGAACGCTGGGTGTGTTTGTGACGTCAAACCAGGAACGAAACTGACTGAACTGATCGCAATGTAGGACTTAGTCTGGAGCTACTCAGAAGCTGCTAAGAAATTTCTATTCGCAATTCTGCTAATCTTTCGTTCGCAATTCTGCTAAGCTAAGATACACTCCCAGAGGGCGGCGGCTTAGCGTGTGCAATGCTGCTAAAAGCAGCTAGCGAGCGAACAACTAGGAATGAGGGCCTACATAAGCTCTGCATTAAAGCTGTGTATCTATTGATAGAATAAACTGGCAACCTGGTTAAGGACTCTCTGTGTGACCTAACAGTCACTTACACATCTGCTGTGCACCTAATGTGAACACTCCAATAGGCTATATCAATAGGCTATGGCACTAAAGAGTGAAGAAAACAAGCACAAACAAAAAGATGCACAGTGCTGATGCAAGCCTATCTTTCCCTAAACTGAGAGGTTCAGAGGTCTGTGCCACAATGGAGATGCAGCTGAAGCAAGAGAAACTGGAAAAAAAAATCAATCTAGGGCCAATATTTACTAAAAATCCGAGTTTGTCCAATTTGTGTTTTTTTTTTCTAAGTCCCAACACGGGAATTCACTAAGCACAAATCTCGGCAGTGTTTGGACTATTCGTAATGGTTTGATTGGCAAAGTTCAGAAATACGAATGAATAGACCATCGGTCAAACGCGGCTGTTATTTCCTACAACACGGGTATTCACTATTCATTCGTATTTCGGTGTTAGTCTCTGAGTGCTCAAGTGCAGGTGTATTTTTTTGCGAATCGTTAAAAAAAGCAGCAAAAAAATAGACCTGCTTTTTCCAGTCGAGTTTGGATAACCATGCACGGATCAGTGAGATCTGTGCATGGTTATCTATGGGAAAGGGTCTGTTTACTGTAAAAACTGGGGGAGGAAATTGCGTGGGGTCCCCCCTCCTAAGCATAACCAACCTCGGGCTCTTTGAGCCGGTCCTGGTTGAAAAAATATGGGGGGGAAATTACAGGGGTTCCCCCATATTTTTTCAACCAGCACCGGGCTCTGCGCCTGGTCCTGGTGCCAAAAATACAGGGGACAAAAAGCGTAGGGGTCCCCCGTATTTTTGGAACCAGCACCGGGCTCCACTAGTCAAAGAGATAATGCCACAGCCGGGGGACACTTTTATCTTGGTCCCTGCGGCCCTGGCATTAAATCACTAACTAGTCACCCCTGGCCGGGGTACCCTGGAGGAGTGGGAACCCCTTAAATCAAGGGGTCCCCCCCTCCAGCCACCCAAGGGCCAGAGGTGAAGCCCAAGGCTGTCCCCCCCATCCAAGGGCGGTGGATGGGGGACTGATAGCCTTGTGAAAAAAATAGAATATTGTTTTTTGTAGCAGTACTACAAGTCCCAGCAAGCCTCCCCCGCAAGCTGGTACTTGGAGAACCACAAGTACCAGCATGCGGGGGGGGAAACGGGTTCGCTGGTACCTGTAGTACTAATACAAAAAAAAATACCCAACAAATAACAGGACACACACACCGTGACAGTAAAACTTTATTACATACATGCACACCTACATACTTACCTATGTTCACACGAGGCTCGGTCCACTTCTCCATGTAGACTCCACGGGGTACCTGAGAAAAAAATTATACTCACATAATCCAGGGTAGCTTCTGTCCTCTTTGTAATCCACGTACTTGGCAAAAAAAACAACCGAAAAAGCCGAACCACGCACTGAAAGGGGTCCCATGTTTACACATGGGACCCCTTTCCCCGACTGCTGGGACCCCCCCTGACTCCTGTCAAAGAGGGTCTCTTCAGACAATCAGGGAGCGCCACGTTGTGGCACTCTCCTGATTGGCTGTGCGCTCCTGTAGTGTGATTGAGGCTGCGCACTGAAGATACAATGTAGCGCATAGGCGTCCATTGTATCCAATGGTGGGAACTTTGCGGTCAGCAGTTGAGGTTACTCGCGGTCAACCGCTGACCGTAAAGTTCCCACCATTGGATACAATGGAGCGCCTATGCGCTACATTGTATCTTCAGTGCGCAGCCTCAATCACACTACAGGAGCGCACACAACGTGGCGCTCCCTGATTGGCTGAAGGGACCCTCTTTGACAGGAGTCAGGGGGGGGTCCCAGCAGTCGGGGAAAGGGGTCCCATGTGTAAACATGGGACCCCTTTCAGTGCATGGTTCGGCTTTTTCGGTTTGTTTTTTTGCCAAGTACGTGGATTACAAAGAGGACAGAAGCTACCCTGGATTATGTGAGTATAATTTTTTCTCAGGTACCCCGTGGAGTCTACATGGAGAAGTGGACCGAGCCTCGTGTGAACATAGGTAAGTATGTATGTATGTATGTATGTATGTATGTAGGTGTGCATGTATGTAATAAAGTTTTACTGTCACGGTGTGTGTTTCCTGTTTTTTGTTGGATATTTTTTTTGTATTAGTACTACAGGTACCAGCGAACCCGTTTTTCCCCCGCATGCTGGTACTTGTGTTTCTCCAAGTACCAGCTTGCGGGGGAGGCTTGCTGGGACTTGTAGTACTGCTACAAAAACAATATTCTATTTTTTTCACAAGGCTATCAGTCCCCCATCTGCCGCCCTTGGATGGGGGGGACAGCCTCAGGCTTCACCCCTGGCCCTTGGGTGGCTGGAGGGGGGGAACCCCTTGATTTAAGGGGTTCCCACTCCTCCAGGGTACCCCGGCCAGGGGTGACTAGTTAGTGATTTAATGCATTATCTCTCTGACTAGTGGAGCCCGGTGCTGGTTCCAAAAATACGGGGGACCCCTACGCTTTTTGTCCCCCGTATTTTTAGCACCAGGACCAGGCGCAGAGCCCGGTGCTGGTTGATCAAATATGGGGGAACCCCTGTCATTTTTTTCCCCATATTTTTTCAACCAGGACCGGCTCAAAGAGCCCGAGGCTGGTTATGCTTAGGAGGGGGGACCTCACGCAATTTTTTTCAGATTTTAAAACAATTTAAACACCTTTTTAAGGTACACAATGAAGCCCTGCACGGATCTCACAGATCCGTCCGGGATTCCTTGTGTTTTGTCAGGCAGTGTTTTACTCATCACTCCCGTAAAACACTGCCTGACATTACGAATGACATCGACATCGGAAAATACGAATTTGGAAAAGTCGGCAGCTAAGTGAATGACCGTATCAGGATTCAAAAAGTTGCAGTAAAATGCACCCGATACCATTCGAGATCAAACACCCTTAAAAACGGCAAAAACACGAATCTTTGTAAATATACCCCTAGGTGAGAATTAAAATCCTGATGAAATGGATAGGGCCATGGGGACCAT
Organism: Pseudophryne corroboree; assembly: GCF_028390025.1. Classification (NCBI taxonomy): domain Eukaryota; kingdom Metazoa; phylum Chordata; class Amphibia; order Anura; family Myobatrachidae; genus Pseudophryne; species Pseudophryne corroboree. Next base: position 409,746,071 of record NC_086447.1, read on the forward strand.
AGGCCTAGCTGTAGAGCAACATGTACATTCCATAAATCACTAGAGTCAGCAAATGACATGTGTATACAGTAGCTCTATGAAGCAGTTTATGATTATAATGCTCTCATGGGTAGAATAAACCTGAGGCACAGCACCAAATTGAGTGTGTGCTTAGTCACGAAGGACGTTATCCATGTCTCAGCAATTCACATCTTTAGGAGTCCAAGTGGATGAACAGGAGGTTGTAGTGGCAATTATGTAGAACCTAATGCCTGAATTCTACTTCTTAGTGGTGGCTTTAGAATCCAATACAGCTAATCTATCAAGGGAGTTCATGAGGGCTAAGCTACTGCAATTCCAAGAATGCATACTGATTGAGACCAATGCTGAGAGTCCTGCATTACTCACAAGGGTCAATAGATCTAAAAAGGCAAAATACAAGTTTCATATGTCTCAAGGTGAGACATAAAGCCTCTGAATCCAGACTGAGGTGCAAATGGCACAAAGCAGAAGAAATGTAGCACGAGAAACTAGTCAGCTTTGAATGTAACAGTCACAGGAAGGATTGCTGGTACATGAATTCAGGAGCTACGAGGCATTTCAGTTACAATCAAGATTGGTTTATAACACTGAGCATGTGTGATCCTATCACAGTCAGAGGGATTGGAGACAATTTGTATAGCCAAAAAGTCAGGATAATCCTAGTGCACTTGAGAATCAAAAACGAGTTTTATGGTAAGAACTTACCCTTGTTAAAACTCTTTCTGCGAGGTACACTGGGCTCCACAAGTCTGGACAATGGGGTGTAGAGTAGGATCTTGATCCGAGGCACCAACAGGCTCAAAGCTTTGACTGTTCCCAGAATGCACAGCGCCGCCTCCTCTATAACCCCGCCTCCCAGCACAGGAGCTCAGTTTAGTTAACCAGCCCAATGCAGTAGCAGGAAAAGAGACGACAACGGTTAGTAGCCACATACACCACACTCTCACGACAAGAGAAATGTCAGCGGCTAATGCCATATCAACTCAAAGAAGCTAAGTGCGTCAGGGTGGGTGCCTTGTGGAGCCCAGTGTACCTCACAGAAAGAGTTTTAACAAGGGTAAGTTCTTACCATAAAACTCGTTTTCTGCTGCGGGGTACACTGGGCTCCACAAGTCTGGACAATGGGGATGTCCTAAAGCAGTTCCTTATGGGAGGGGACGCACTGTAGCGGGCACTAGAACCCGGCGTCCAAAGGAAGCATCCTGGGAAGTGGCAGTATCGAAGGCATAGAACCTTATGAACATGTTCCCGGAGGACCACGTAGCCACCTTGCACAATTGGTCAAGGGTCGCACCACGTTGGGCCGCCCAAGAAGGTCCAACAGACCGAGTAGAATGGGCTGTAATGTGAACAGGAGCTGACAGACCAGCCTTCACATAAGCATGCGCAATCACCATTCTAATCCAGCTGGCCAGGGTCTGCTTGTGAGCAGGCCAGCCACGTTTGTGAAATCCAAACAAAACAAAGAGAGAATCAGACTTTCGAATAGAAGCAGTTCTCTTCACATAGATACGGAGAGCCCGTACCACATCCAAAGACCGCTCTTTGGGAGACAAATCAGGAGAGACATTAGCTGGAACCACAATCTCCTGATTAAGGTGGAACGAATAAACCACCTTAGGTAAATATCCGGGACGAGTCCTAAGAACCGCCCGGTCACGGTGAAAAATCAGATATGGGGAACTACAAGACAAGGCACCCAAATCCGACACTCTTCTAGCAGAGGCAATAGCCAGCAAGAACACCACCTTAAGGGAAAGCCACTTAAGGTCAGCTTGAACCAAGAGGTTCAAATGGAGGCTCCTGCAATGCCTCCAAAACCATCGACAAGTCCCAAGGAGCCACATGCGGGACATAGGGAGGTTGGATATGCAACACACCTTGAGTGAAAGTATGAACAGTAGGTAAAGTCGCAATTTTTCTCTGAAACCACACCGACAAGGCAGAAATATGAACCTTGAGGGAGGCCAGACGCAGGCCTAAATCTAGGCCCTGCTGTAGAAAAGCCAAAAGTTTGGCTGTACTAAACTTGGAAGCGTCATAATGGTTAGATGCGCACCAAACAAAGTAGGAATGCCAGACCCGATGGTAAATCCGAGCAGAGGCTGGTTTCCGGGCCCGCAACATAGTTTTAATGACCTCTTCAGAAAAACCCTTAGCTCTTAAGACGGAAGCTTCAAGAGCCATGCCGTCAAAGACAGCCGGGCTAGGTCCTGGTAGACACAGGGGCCCTGAACGAGGAGGTCTGGGCGTTGTGGAAGTAGAAGTGGACGCTCTGACGATAGGCCTTGCAGGTCTGAGAACCAGTGCCATCTGGGCCACGCCGGAGCTATGAGAAGCAGATTTCCTTTTTCTTGCTTGAACTTCCGAATTACCCTGAGCAGGAGTGACACCGGAGGGAACACGTACGGCAGCCGAAACCTCCTCGGCACTGCCAGCGCATCCACGAATGCTGCTTGAGGATCCCTTGTCCTTGCTCCGAAGACCGGAACCTTGTGATTGTGTCGAGACGCCATCAGATCCACATCTGGAAGACCCCACCTTTCCACGAGGAGTTGAAACACTTCTGGATGGAGGCCCCACTCGCCGGCATGCACATCCTGATGACTGAGAAAATCCACTTCCCAATTCAGGACTCCCGGAATGAATATTGCCGATATTGCCGGTAGATGGCGTTCTGCCCAACGTAAAATCCGTGAGGCTTCCTTCATTGCCAAACGGCTTTGAGTGCCGCCTTGATGATTTATGTAAGCCACTGTGGTGGTGTTGTCCGACTGTACTTGAACAGGAGGGTTCTGAATCAAATGCTGGGCTAGGTTCAACGCATTGAAGAACGCCCGCAATTCCAGAATGTTGATCGAGAGGAGAGATTCCTCCTTGGTCCACCGACCCTGCAAGGAGTGCTGCTCCAGCACCGCGCCCCAACCTCTTAGACTGGCATCTGTCGTCAACAGGACCCAGTTGGATATCCAGAAGGGACGGCCTCTGCACAATTGTCGGTCCAGGAGCCACCAGAGCAGCGACAGACGGACCTCCGGAGTCAAAGAGATCATGTGAGACCTGATCCGGTGAGGCAGGCCGTCCCACTTGGCTAGAATCCGCCTCTGGAGGGGGCGAGAATGGAATTGAGCATACTCCACCTTGTCGAATGCTGACACCATGAGGCCCAGCACCTGCATTGCCGAATGTATCGACACTTGCGGACGAGAAACGAAGCAAAGAATCCTGTTCTGAAGTTTCAGGACTTTCTCCTGAGACAAGAACAACCTCTGGTTGTGAGTGTCCAACAGCGCTCCCAGATGCACCATGCTCTGAGCAGGGACCAGGGAGGATTTATTCCAGTTGATGAGCCACCCGTGGGCTTGTAGAAACCGGACTGTCATATCCAGATGACGCAGGAGAAGATCTGGGGAATTTGCCAGGATTAACAAGTCGTCCAAATACGGCAGTATCCTGACCCCTTGACGGTGGAGTACCACCGTCATCACCGCCATAACTTTGGTGAAGACTCGCGGAGCCGTTGTTAAACCAAAAGGTAACGCCCGAAACTGGTAATGGAGGTTGCCAATAGCAAACCTCAGGTATTGTTGATGTGACACTGCTATAGGAATATGCAGGTAAGCATCCTGCATGTCCAGGGAGACCATGTAGTCCCCAGGTTCCAAGGCCAGAACTATAGAGCAAAGTCTTTCCATATGGTAATTGGAAACCTTCACAAACTTGTTCAGTGCCTTGAGGTTGAGAATGGGCCGGGAGGACCCATTCGGTTTCGGGACTAGAAACAGCGGAGAATAGTACCCCCGGCCCCTCTGAGCAAGAGGCAACTGTACTACGACTCCTGTATCCAGGAGGCTCTGTACCACCGAATGCAGAGTGTTTGCCTATGTCTGGTCCGACGGGACATCTGTCTGGCAAAATCTATGAGGGGGTCGGTTTTTGAAGGCTATGGCGTAACCTCGAGTGACGACTTCCCGTACCCAGGCATCTGAAGTGGTCTTGAACCATTCCTGGGTATACTCTAGAAGCCGGCCCCCCACCCTGGGATCCCCCAGGGGGAGGCCCGCCCCGTCATGTGGCAGGCTTATCGGTCTTGGCTGCTGGCTGACGGGCAGCCCAGGCTCTTTTGGGCTTCGGCTTACCAGGTTTGGAAGTGCGGGCCTGCTTGTTGTACGCCTGACCTTTTGCTTTACCTGAAGGACGAAAGTGGCAAAAGGACATGCCTTTGGCCTTCGACACAGAAGGAGCTGTATTAGGCAGACAGGCAGTTTTGGCAGTAGCCAAGTCAGCCACTATCTTATTTAAGTCCTCCCCAAACAGAATATCCCCCTTGAAAGGGAGTACCTCCAGGGTTTTTCTAGAGTCCAGATCCGCAGACCAGGATCTCAGCCACAATATCCTGCGAGCCAGGACTGACGTAGTAGAGGCCTTGGCTGCTAGGATACCGGCATCAGAAGCCGGCTCTTTAATATAGCGAGAAGCTGTGACAATATATGACAAGCATTGTCTAGCATGGTCAGAGGAGATTTCAGCCTCTAACTCCAAGGCCCATGCTTCAATAGCCTCTGCCGCCCATGTAGCTGCAATAGTGGGCCTTTGTGCAGCACCCGTGAGGGTGTAAATCGCTTTTAGGCAACCCTCGACACGTTTATCCGTAGGCTCTTTTAGAGACGTGACGGTAGTGACAGGTAGAGCTGAGGAAACCACCATCCTAGCCACATGTGAGTCTACTGGAGGAGGCGTTTCCCAATTCTTAGACAGCTCTGGCGCGAGGGGATAGCGAGCCAGCATCTTCTTTTGAGGCACAAACTTCGTACCCGGGCTTCGCCAGGGTTCCTGATATATATCCACTAGGTGGTCAGAGTGAGGTAAAACTTGTTTAATCACCTTCTGATGCTTGAACCTATCTGGTTTCTTAGGAGGAACGGATGGCTCGGGATCATCCGTAATCTGCAGAATTAACTTAATAGACTCCAAAAGATCAGGAACATCCACATGTGAACTACCCTCCCCATCAGCCGTATCTGAGTTAGAACCTGTGGGGTCAGTGTATGTGCTGTCTTCATCAGACGAGGTGTCAGCGACAGCAGTGTATTGTGAGGAGACGAGCGCTCGCTTAGAGGACCTCTTGGACTTAGGCGAGCGTTGGTCAGACTTTTTAGTAGTCAGGGACTGGTTCAACTTCTTAAATTGAGCAGATAAATCGTCCGCCCATGGTGGGTTAGCTGCAGGGACCACATACGGTTGTACCGGCATTGGGGGTCCCATAGGGGGTGTTAGTTTATGAACTAGCGTATGCAGAAGCGTGGAAAAAATGGCCCACGGAGGGTCAGTATGTGCCTCCGTTGCCACAGTCCCACTGGGGGGCAAGGAGCCCCCAGAACCAGAGCCCACAGCTGCTATATTCTCCCCATATGTGCCTGTGGCTTCAGCAACACCAGCAGTGTGTTCCGCCCCAGAACCGTTACCCTCAGAAGCAGACATGATATAACTTGCAGTATGAGGTAACACAGTACAATTATTAGCAGCACTATATCCCTAAACCCAAACCCCTGCGCAGTGTAGTCAGCACCAGCAGAGATAAAGGAGAGATATGGTGACTAAATCACAGAGAAAAATACGTAATACAGTATATCTTTGTGAAAATCCTATATTAGATAACACCTGACGCACCAAGCCCCCTCAGGTTATAGAATATAGGGATAGCAAGTTGAGTGAAAGACACGAGATGGACACCACTCAGCTATCAATGCACACACAAATAGTCACAGTTTGTACAATGCAGAGGTTATTACAGACAATAATACTGCACTGGAGTAGCTTACACAGCTATATAGTCAATAGATATAACACTACACAGTAAGAAACTGGATGTATATCACAGGGTAATTGTACTATAAACCCCTGACTAAATGCACTCTTTCTTAACTAACACTGACTAAAAAGGCAGGTAGAATACTTAAGTGTCATGTAAAGTCACAGCACTGACAACCAGGCGGCTTTACATAGGAGGATTTGCCCAAGCAGTCCCAGGAACAGTGAGCTGAGGAGTAATGGCGCCGCAGACACTGACAGGGAGTGAGGAAAAGACAGAGATGCAGCTCCAGGGCGGGAACACTTGCTGGAAATGGCATCCCTGGGGCTGGGGCTTCAGGTCTAAGCCTTATCCCCCTTGCTGGCAAAACCACTGGGTACTGTGGGCGATATTAAAATCGGTTTTAAGAGAAAACCTGACCTGCGCCCATGCCCTGGTGATCTAGTGGGATCGCCTGTATCCACAGTGTCCACCGCCAGCGCGTGCGCCCGCCTCCCACTGACCGCGCCGGATCACGATAAAGACCGGGTCCCGCGAGCAGGACCTACTTACCACCTCCCGAAGCGCGGCCACGCGATCCTGGAGAGCCCCAGCCGTGTGTGTCTAACATGAAGAAAACCGGAGCCTCCGCTGTAGGTACCCAGCAACCAGGGCTCGGGAGTGTACAGCGCCGCTGGGGAGAGCTGGAGCTGCAGCAGTGAATGTCACAAGACATTTACCACCACTGCTGCCCTTGAAGTCTTCACTTTTTACCTCATAAAAAGCTTTTCTCAGGGCTGCTTGGAGCAGCCCCTCTGTTAAGTGCCTGCTTACTGCAGCACCAACTGACAAACTGATTTCCAGTGCTGGGAGGCGGGGTTATAGAGGAGGCGGCGCTGTGCATTCTGGGAACAGTCAAAGCTTTGAGCCTGTTGGTGCCTCGGATCAAGATCCTACTCTACACCCCATTGTCCAGACTTGTGGAGCCCAGTGTACCCCGCAGCAGAAAGTGAAACCATAGTCACAGGCATCCAAGATGTGATGTTTTAGTCATATCTGATTTGCGGACAAACCTCATTGCTGAAAGCGTCCTAAAGAACAAAGGCTTCTGGGTCATGTGATAGTAACAGCAAACCGTTGCTGGCAAATATGTGTCCTAGACACATAGAATTGGTGTGCGATAATGGCTTCTGAGACAAGTGAGTCTATGGAACTGTGGCACAGGAGGCTAAGCCATCTGGGATATGATAACTCCAGAAACTTCTTAAAAGACTGGTGATGGCAATAGCCATGAGTCATACTGAGAGACTGACATGTGAGGATCATAGATGGAACATAGAATTTGAAGGCAGATAAGAACCATTTGGCCCACCTGCCCCTTTTTTAACATTATAATAACCTCATCCTATTGATCTTTATGAGGATATCCTTATGTCTATCCAAACCAATTGCTATACTGTATTAGCCTCTACCACCTCTGATGGAGGCTATTCCACTTGTACACTACCCTTTCTGTAAAATTATTTTACTTAAATTTCTTCTGAACTTGCAGCACCTTCCTCAAGTTTCAGTGCATATCCTCGTGTTCAAATACTTATTTTCCTTTGAAGAATATTTCCCTCATGTACCTTGTTAAAACCCTTGAATGTATCATGTTTGGATACTGCAAATAGAGCAATGGACACAGACTAAAGGACAATAAAAATCTTATAAATTCAGGGATGCAGTGTTCTGTGAAATAACGCAAAAAGGATTCAGGGCCTAATTCAGATCTGTTCACTTGCTAGCTATTTTTTGCAGCGCTGCGAACAGACAGACGCCGCCTATAGGGGAGTGTATTTTAGCTTTGCAAGTGTGCGAACGCGTGTGCAACCACCCTGTACAAAAACAGTTTGTGCAGTTTCTGAGTAGCTCTGACCTTACTCAGCCGCTGCGATCACTTCAGCCTATTCAAGCCCAGAATTGACGTCACCTGCGCTGCAAACGCTTTGACACGCCTGCGTTTGTCCAACCACTCAGTTGCCACCCACAAACGCCCTATTCCTGTCAATTTCCTTGAGAACGGCTGTGCGTATGGTTTCTTCGCTAGAACCAGTGCACAACAATGATTCGCTTTGTAACCGTACGGCACTCCTGCGCATTGCGGTGCATACGCATGCGCAGTAGTTACCTGATCGCTGCACAGCAAAAAACATTAGCGAGCAAACAGATCTGAATTAGGCCCACAGTGCCTTGCTAAAGTATTCACCCCCTTTGCATTTTTCATGTTTTGTTTCCTCACAACCTGGAATTAAAATGGATTGTTTGAAGGTTTGCATTATTTCATTCACAGAACATGCCTACAATTTTGAAGATTTTTTTTATTGTGAAGCAAACAACAAATAGGACAAACTAACAGAGAACTTCAGCGTGCATAACTATTCACTCCCCTAAAGTCAGTACTTTGTAGAGCCACCTTTCGCGGCAATTACAGCTGCAAATCACTTTGGATAAGTCTATATGAGATTGCACATCTTGCCACTGGGATTTTTGCCCATTCCTCAAGGCAAAATTGCTCCAGCTCCTTCATGTTGGATGGTTTCCGCTTGTGAACAGCAACCCTCAAGTATGACCACAGATTCTCAACTGGATTGAGATCTGGGCTTTGACTAGGCCATTGCAACACATTTAAATGTTTCCCCTTAAAACACTCGAGTGTTGCTTTAGCAGTATGCTTCGGGTCATTGTCCTGCTGGAAGGTGAACCTCCATCCCAGTCTCAAATCACAGGCAGACTGAAATAGGTTTTGCTCAAGAATATCCCTGTATTTAGCACCATCCATCTATCCCTCGACTTGAAACAGTTTCCCAGTCCCAGCTGTTGAAAAACATCCCCACAGCATGATGCTGCTACCACCATGTTTCACTGTGGGGATGGTGTTCTTGGGGTGATGGGATGTGTTGGGTTTGCGCCAGACATAGCGTTTTACTTGGTGGCTGAAAAGTTAAATATTAGTCTCATCTGACCAAAGCACTTTCCTCCATATATTTGGGAAGTCGTCCACATGCCTTTTGGCAATCTCAAAACGTGACTTCTTATTTTTAACACTAAGTAATGGCTTTTTTTCTGGCCACTCTTTCATAAAGCCCAGCTCTTTGGAGTGTATGGCTTATTGTGGTCACATGCGCAGATTCACCAGTCTCTGCTGTGGAACTCTGCAGCTCCTTCAGGGTTACCTTTGGTCTCTGTGCTGCCTCTCTGATTAATGCCCTCCTTGCACTCTATTGGCAGGTTTGTTGTGGTACCATGTTCTTTCCATTTCAAGATGATGGATTTGATGATGCTCTGGGGCATCATCAAAGATTTGGATATTTTTATATAACCCAACCCTGACTTGTACTTCTCAACAACTTTGTCCCTGACTTGTTTGGAGAGATCCTTGGTCTTCATGGTGTGATGCCTCCTGCTTAGTGGAGTTGCAGACTCTGGGGCATTTCAGAAAAGGTGTGTTTATACTGACAGATCATGTGACACTTAGACTGTACACAGGTGGACATCATTTCACTAAATATGTGAATTCTGAAGGTAATTGGTTGCACCAGAACTTTTTGTCAGCGTCCGGAGTCTTACCGGTACGCTGGGGCCACGGGGCTGGCTTCCTTGGCGTTGTGCGGGCAGCGGCGGAGGTGGGCTGCTGCGCCGGATCCGTGGGCAGCAGTAGCGGCGGTGAGGGGGTCCGCTCGTGGCGGCGGGACGCCGCTACAGAGGGTCGCTCTTGCTGAACCGTTGCTTGGAGACCAGGGGCAGTGAGCAATGTGGCTTTGCAAACAGGTCTGCATTACTGGGCGCCGCCATGTTGGAGACCAAGTTTTGAGCATAGTTCCTGTTTCCTGTTTCTTCCAGCCAATCCAGGGGAAGCTCTCCCTATAAAAGGGGGCTGGTTTAGGACAGGGATGCCAGTGCTTCAAGTTACAACCCTGTTGTAGGTGCTTTAGCCTGTGCTCCCAGGATTCCTGATGTATCTTGGTTCCTCCTGATCCTGCTTGGTCGGTTCTCTGTTGCTGCTGCAGCCCTGCCGTTTCTTGCCTGCTACTGCCTGTGGAAGCGCTCCTGGAAAACCCGGTCCAGTAAGACTCTTTGGGCACAGTCGGCCCCGGGTCTTCTGCCTCGTCTTTCAAGCCACACTCCACAGATCTCCTTCACCAGCCACGCCTTTGTACCACTGACCACAGCATGCAGATTATTATCTTCAAGCCTCGTTTTCCAAACCACAGTCCACAGTCCTTGTCTCCAGCCAAGTTTTCAACTACCATCCACAGTTCCACAGTTCATCATCTACAGTCTCGTCTTTCGAATCACAGTCCGCAGTTCTTCACCTCCAGCCACGTCTTTAACCATCGTGCTCCAGCCTCGGTTCTCTACCTCAGCCCTGTACATAATAAATACTTTCCATTGACTCTCAAACCTCGCCTACGTTCTTCATTGCTCCGTGTCCCATGCGAAGGAACTATATCCAGCCCCCTCATCTGGTTCATTCACAGCCTGCTACCTCCTCGGGCAAATCTCAGCTGCCGGATCCTCAAACCCTGCCAGACGTGACACTTTTGAGGGGCTTCATAGCAAATAAATTCAGATAAAAAAATTAAAATAAAATGACAGGTTGTAATGTAACAAAATAGGTAAAAAGCCAAGGGGGGTAAATACTTTAGCATGGCACTGTATACACATAAATCTGGGATTGACTATAGTGAAGTTTCCTCACCTGTGGTGAGGTACAGTACACTGTGCCTAGTCACAGTCATTTCTGCCATGTATGATTTATTGCTGTACCAATTAGATTTTGACTTAGCTTTCTTAAATGAAGACACAATTAAAGAAATATATATGACACCCCCTAGCATTATACTGCTGACATGTTCCAAGGGGATGTAGTTATGTGACCGGCAGCAAGCAGACCGCCAGTCACAATACCGAACCCTGCACCCTGCTTGCCGACTAGCAGGGACTAATGACACCACCTCATGGCTGTTACATTCTTAGTGCTCAGAATAACAAAGGTATTGAGTGGCAGTCCAGACCACAAGAACATGACGCTGAAATAATGGCAAGGTGTAATTATAACCCCTAGCAACCTAACTCCGTTGTTTCACCCGCGTGGTCCGTCTATGCCTGCGAGAAACCAGAAATAAAAGGATTCCGCGGCCAAGGCCGCAAGACGCAGCTGAAGGCCGTTACAACACCGGGAATACCCGAAAGCGAACCGGAATCTTCAGATCTCAAATGCAGGTGACCACCGACTGGAAGGTAGGGAAAAGTACGAGGATTGGCTTCCGATACCAGGAGTCAGGACCACCGGAGCAAGACGACTGGAGTACGACACACCGGACAGGGAATATTCTCCAGAGCTGGAACAGCAAACAGGAAGCTATCACCTGCGTCTGTGTAATGCACTGAGACAGCATATAAAAGGGAGCCCTCCAATGGTTGTGGAGAATTTAATTAGTGATGTCATGCAGCTGCCCTGCTGCACCACCAGGGTAAGGCAGGTGAAACAAATCCTAACATGGCAACGGGGAACGCGGCCCGCCTATGGCGTCCCCGTTGCCATGGGCCCGGCGGCTCCAAGCGCATGGCGTCCCAGCGTTGCCAGGGACCCAGCGGCTCAGCGCGCACGGCGTCCTGGCGTTGCCAGGGACCCGGCGGCTCAGCACGCACGGCGTCCTGGCATTGCTAGGCGCCGTGCGGGGGGACAGTGAGGTGCAGCGGCCGTGACCATCGCCCGGCAATGGTCGGGGCGCCGGCCAGCCGCTGTGCCTAACAGTACCCCCCCTTGAAGAGGGGTTAAAGAATCCCTAGATCCGGGATTCTGAGTAAATTCCTGATAGTATAATCTCTTAAATTTAGGGGCATGTAAATCCTTGTCCAGGACCCAAGACCTTTCCTCTGCGCCATACCCTTTCCAATAAACCAAAAAATAGAGCCGACCACGAGAAAACTTAGAATCTAAGACCTTCTCCACAAGGAACTCTTGTTGACCCTGAACATCCACCGGAGGTCTACCCTGGGAAGTCTTCCGAGGGAATCTCCTGGAAAAAATATATTGCTTCAAAAGAGAACAGTGGAAAGTGTTGCCAATTTTAAGTGATTTAGGCAACCGCAGCCGAAAAGCCACCGGATTGACTTTCTTGACAATAAGAAATGGTCCAATAACTCTGGGTCCCAATCTAGCCAAGGGTTGTCGGAGCTTGATGTTGTTGGTTGACAACCACACCTTAAATGTGCACGGGCGTCGGAACCTATCAGAAAAATGTTTCTCTCAGAAAGCAGCCTTCTTAAGGGCAAGGTGTACCTTTCTCCAAATAACTCTGAGATGGAAAGTTAAGGTCAACGAAGAGGCAGGACAATGAGGAGTAAAGGAATTGGCTCTAGGATGAAAGCCCAGGACCGAAAAGAATGGAGATTCCTTGGTGGAAGAGTGTCAAGAGTTATTATAGGCAAATTCGGCCAGAGGAAGAAAATCTGACCAATCATTCTGAAGTTTGGCAGAATAAAGACGTAGATATTGTTTTAGTGACTAACACGTTCAGTCTGTACGTTAGACTGTGGATGGTATCCAGATGTCAAAGAGAGTTTCATGTTTAATGAGGCACAAAAACGTTTCCGGAAACAGGCAATGAATTGTGGTCCCCGGTCAGAAACAATGGGGGTAATTCCAAGTTGATCGCAGCAGGAAATATTTTAGCAGTTGGGCAAAACCATGTGCACTGCAGGGGGGGCAGATATAACATTTGCAGAGAGAGTTAGATTTGGGTGGGTTATTATGTTTCTATGCAGGGTAAATACTGGCTGCTTTATTTTTACACTGCAATTTAGATTGCAGATTGAACACACCACACCCAAATCTATCTCTCTCTGCACATGTTATATCTGCCTCCCCTGCAGTGCACATGGTTTTGCCCAATTGCTAACAAACTTGAAGCTGCGATCAACTCAGAATTACCCCCAATATCCACGGGTAAACCATGAAGTCTGAAGATATGGCGGAGAAACAGAACTGCCAAAACTTGAGCGGAGGGTAATCGGGGAAGAGCAATGAAGTGGGCCATTTTACTAAAACGGTCTACCACTACCCAAATGACCCGGAATCCGGATGAAAGAGGAAGATCACCACAAAATCCATGGAAATGTGTGACCACGGCCTGAGAGGAATAGCAAGAGGCATGAGTTGTCCGACCGGCAACGATCGAGATATCTTGTGCTGAGCACACACCTGACAGGAAAGGACAAATTCCCTAACATCCTTGGAGAGATTAGGCCACCACACCGAGCGAGAGATTAACTCCAAGGTTTAAGCAATACCCGGATGACCAGAAACCTTACCATGAAACTCAGCAAGGACAGTGCCTCTTAAGAACTCAGGAACAACCAGCAGGAGTAACACTGGGAGCCTGCTGCTAAAGCTGGACCAGCTGTGTGAATAAATCCTGTGTGAGGCCAGCCGGGATGACGGACGATGAGACAATGGGGGTTGTGGCCAGGTAGTTATTGTGAGCAGGAAAAAAACAACGTGACAGGGCATCGGCTTTGGTATTCTTAGAACCAGGCCTGAAGGTGATGATGAACTTGAATTGAGTAAAAAACAGCGCCCAACGTGCCTGCCGAGCATTTAGCCGTTTAGCTGATTCAATATACTGTAGATTCTTGTGGTCAGTGAATACAGTAATGGTATGCTTCGCTCCTTCAAGCCAGTGCCTCCACTCCTCGAAAGCCCATTTAACTGCCAGCAACTCTCGATTACCAACATCATAGTTGGATTCTGCGGAGGAGAACTTCCTGGACATGAAGGCACACGGGTGTAATTCCAGAGACTCCGGGTCTTCCTGAGAAAGGATGGCTCCCACTCCAACCTCTGAAGTATCCACCTCAACAATAAAGGGAAGATCTGGGTTAGGGTGTATGAGTACTGGATTGAGACAAAGGCCTGTTTTAGGGCCAGAAAGGCAGACTTAGCTTGAGGCGACCAATTGGAAGGATTTAAGGATTCGCTCCTTTTTTAGTCAACACCACAATAGGAGCAACTAAATCAGAAAAGGCATAAATGAAACGCCTATTATAATTCGCAAAACCTAAAAATCGCTGGATTGCCTTTAAGTTAGTGGGTTGTGTCCAATTTAGGATTAATGTACAACAACAAATATTGAATAAACCTTTAGGCGCTACCACTTTCTAGAGATCATGTAATGTCCTTAAATATTGGTCTTTAAATGTTAGTTCCAAATAAAGTCACTTGATTCACTTGGACTGTTCCTTCTTCTAAAGGTTCATTCCTCTTCAAGTTAATTTTCTTATATGACGATGTGGTTCATAGAGAGAAAAAAATGGCGTATATAGTGTAGTAATTTAGGTTCAAAGTTGAATTTATTAAATGAACAAAAAACGAAGCCTGCTATACAGGCGAAACTAGTTGATACTAGAGCACCATATCACGTCTGCCGGCGGACATCTGATGCTATGCTTTTTCTGACACCCACGGATGTACAATTTATTAAAGACACTGACTCATTCTGCCCTGAGGAAGAGTTGAAGAACTCGAAACGCGTTGGCGGCATCCAGTGATCCTTTACCTGTATTTAGAACCCGAGGGGAGCCTTGCCAGGTCCAGCGGTCAGCAGTTTACGTGAAGGGAGGAGGGAGGAATTCCGGAACCTTCCGATTATACTTTCTTCACTGCTCCATGCTGGGAGCTTGACACGGTACGGTTCCAATTTTACCAGAGAGTGGAGTTATTATTTTAATTGAAAAAATTATTTTATGCTTTTTTGTTCATTTAATAAATTCAACTTTGAACCTAAATTACTACACTATATACGCCATTTTTTTCTCTCTATGAACCACATCGTCATATAAGAAAATTAACTTGAAGAGGAATGAACCTTTAGAAGAAGGAACAGTCCAAGTGAATCAAGTGACTTTATTTGGAACTAACATTTAAAGACCAATATTTAAGGACATTACATGATCTCTAGAAAGTGGTAGCGCCTAAAGGTTTATTCAATATTTGTTGTTGTACATTAGTCTTTTCGGTGATTGGGAGTCACCCGAATATACCTTGGGCTGCTTTACTCCCATTAAGCGCTATTTTCTATTCCTCCTGTATATATTCTGTATCCAATTTAGGATTGCCTGGAGTTTCTTTGGTTCCATGTAAAACCCCTTAGGAGAAATGATATACCCCAAAAAGGACACCTCCGTGATATGGAAATTACATTTGTCCAATTTGGCGTACAAATGATTCTCCCGTGATTTCTGAAGTACTAGTCGCACATGGACCACATGTTGTTAGGGAGATTCAGAATAAATCAAAATGTTGTCTAAATAAACGACCACGAACTTTCCTAGAAAGTCGCGGAGGACATCGTTAATAAGATCCTGAAACACAGCAGGAGCATTAGACAAACCAAATGGCATTACAAGATATTCGTAATGTCCTGAAAGCTGTCTTCCACTCATCCCCAGATCTTATTCGGATGAGGTTGTAAGCCCCTCTGAGATCGATTTTGTAGAAAATAACGGCAGTACGGAGCTGATCAAACATTACCGAAATCAGCGGCAAGGGGTAGGTGTTTTTAACAGATATCTTATTCAAAGCCCGATAATCAATACACGGTCTAAGCGATCCGTCTTTTTTCTCAACAATAAAGAACACCGCACTTAATGGAGATTTCGAGGGCCTAATAAACCCTTTCTTCAGGCTCTCCTGTACATAATCATGCATAGCCTTAGTCTATGGGCCAGATAATGCATATAGTCTCCCTTTAGGCAGAGTGGCACCAGGGACTAAGTCAATGGCGCAATCATATGACCAATGGGGAGGCAGAATATCCGCATTATCTTTGAAAAAAACGTCAGCAAAATCCTGATATTCCGAAGGTATAAGTTCCGGAGTGACAGCCGCGACCCGGACTGGACGGGAAATACATTCTTTGACACAAAAGGAACCCCACCGGGAAATTTCCCCAGATCGCCAATCTATGGTGGGATTATGAAAGGCGAGCCAGGGGTGACCTAAAACAACAGGCACAGCCGAACATTGGGTAAGATAAAACTCAATTTTCTCAGAATGTAAGGCCCCCACTGTCAGTTGTACTGGAGGGGTGCGATGAGTAATTACCCCATTAGAGAGTGGACCACTGTCCAACCCGTGCATGGTGATAAGTCTATCCAAAGGTAATTGCGGAATACCTAAAGCCTGAGCCCAGGCCAGATCCATAAAATTTCCAGCAGCTCCGCTGTCAATGAAAGCTGACACTCCCAGAGGAATTTTTTACAGGAATCAACAAGGATGCATTTGAGGAGATTAATTGCAGGCCCAAGTGAACCCCCTCACAACTTACTTGGTCAGAGCGTTTCCCTGCTTATTTGGGCAGTTACGAGCCACGTGTCCCTTACCACCACAATATAAGCAGAGCCCTGAATGTAGCCTTCTGGCTCTTTCCTCTGGAGACAGCCGGGAGAGACCCACTTGCATAGGCTCCTCGACGTCCTCAGGGAAAGCGTATACGCATGGACTAGACTTAAAATTAGCCCCTCTTTCAGCCCTCCGTTCTCAGAGACGACGGTCAATCTTAATAGCAAGCTCCATGAGCTTATCTAAAGTCTCCGGTGCTGGATACTGAAGAAGACTATCCTTAATTATTTCAGACAAACCGAGGCGAAACTGACTGCGCAGGGCAGGATCATTCCAGCCACAGTCGTTCGACCAACGGCGAAACTCCGTACAATATGCTTCGGCGGGATTTTTACCCTGTTTAAGTGCACGTAAGTGGCTTTCGGCCGATGCTTCTCTATCTGGATCATCACACAACAAGCCTAATGATTTAAAGAAGGCATCTACAGTTTGCAAGGCTGTATCATCAGATTTTAACCCAAAAGCCCAGGTTTGGGGGTCGCCTTGAAGCAAAGACATCACAATGCCTACCCGCTGAGACTCTGTATCTGAAGACCGGGGCCTTAACCGAAAATAAAGTTTACAGGCTTCCTTAAAATGAAAGAAATTTTTTCGGTTACCCGAAAAGCGGTCAGGAAGGTGCATCTTTGGCTCAGGAATCATACCCGGAGAGGCTCATAAAAGATCTTCCTGCGATCTCACCCGAAGGGTAAGATCCTGAACCATCTGAGTGAGTTCCTGAATTTGATTGGCCAAAAGCTGGCTAGGATTCTGTCCTAACACTGCTGGATTCATGAGGACTGAATTTCAAGGCCAAAAAAAAGAAAACAAATATATATATTTTTTGCTTGGCCGGTGATGTTACGTTCTTAGTGCTCAGAATAACAAAGGTATTGAGTGGCAGTCCAGAGCACAAGAACGTGACGCTGAAATAATGGCAAGGTGTAATTATAACCCCTAGCAACCTAACTCCGTTGTTTCACCCGCGTGGTCCGTCTATGCCTGCGAGACTATGTGTTCTTGGGCCCACGGCAGCCGCATTTGAAGGGCCGATTAGGTCTGCCCAACTCCGATGCCCCCCGGTCTTAGTATGAGACAAGGCATAAAAGGAGACGGGATGATAACAAGGGGACCTCTAACTAAACACAAGACAGAGTTAGGGGCTACTACTGAACTACAAAATAACAGTATGTGCGGCAACGCCGCCAAAGGAAAAGGAAACCAAAGTATACCATCCAAACCCTACACGGCACCGCCGTTTACCAGGAAGGATAGCTAAAGCGGAACACCTCCGCGATAATACAAAGAAACCAGAAATAAAAGGAATTCCGCGGCCAAGGCCGCAAGGCGCGGCTGAAGGCCGCTACACACAACACCAGGAATACCCGAAAGCGAACCGGAATCTTCAGATCTCAAATGCAGGTGACCACCGACCGGAAGGTAGGGAAAAGTACGAGGATTGGCTTCCGATACCAGGAGTCAGGACCACCTGAGCAAGACGACTGGAGTACGACACACCGGACAGGGAATATTCTCCAGAGCTGGAACAGCAAACAGGAAGCTATCACCGGCGTCTGTGTAATGTACTGAGACAGCATATAAAAGGGAGCCCTCCAATGGTTGTGGAAAATCTAATTAGTGATGTCATGCAGCTGCCCTGCTGCACGACCAGGGTAAGGCAGGTAAAACAAATCCTAACATGGCAACGGGGAACGCGGCCCACATGTGGCGTTTCCGTTGCCATGGACTTGGCGGCTCCGAGCGCATGGCGTCCCAGCGTTGCCAGGAACCCGGCGGCTCAGCACGCATGGCATCCTGGCGTTCCCAGGGACCCGGCAGCTCAACGCGCACGGCGTCCTGGTGTTGCTAGGCGCCGTGCGGGGGTTCAGGGAGGCGCGGCGGCCGTGACCGTCGCCCGGCAACGGTCGGGGCGCCGGCCAGCAGCTGCGCCTAACAGTGGCTAGCAAAGCAAGCCCGCAAGGGGCTTCTTTGTGCTCACAGGCCCCCCCTCCTGGATATCACTAAAACCAGCACTGTTAGTGTGCCTTGAGGATCAAGGTTGGGAATGCCTGGGTTAGAGTATTAGGGGATTGGGTTAGGGTATTTGGTTAAAATATTAGGGTTGGTTTATTGGCTTGGTTTAGTGGTTAGGGTATTAAGGTTAGTTTAGGGGATACCTGGAAAGGTTACACTGGAAGTGAGGTACAATTAAGGCGAAAGAATCTGGGCAGAAGTCCTTGCCCAACATTAGAATTGTGACAGACATACATGTCAGAGAACTTTCATCTGAGGTATGATTGTAAATGAGAAATGAGGAGCAGTGGAACGTCTGATACCGCCAGTGATTGGGAGCATGCACAAAAGCTGTTATCTACCGCTGCCTAATCGGAGCTCCCTCCAATCACGGTAGCTGGCCCAGCAGAGGGGTTAAGGGGCAGACGCTGTAAGGACAACAGGACCGTCTAAGCGGAAACCGGCCCAGCACCCCAATCCGCCTATGATGAAGAATGATCCTTGTAAATGATGGTCTCTGTATTGTATTGTGGTCACTAGACAGGTCTATGTATTGTAAATGTCACTAGAATACACTCTATATTGTATGTTGGTTACTAGAATACTATTCTAACTGTATTATATAGTGGTCACCATAATGCTTCATGTATTCTGTAGAGGTCACTAAAATGGTCCCTATTTTGTATACTGTTTACTAGAGTGGTCTCTGTATTGTATATGTCATTAGAATAGAGATAGCCATTGACCATCGGTGGCTAACAGCTATCAGTGGTTAACCTCCTATGGTAGATAGTTTTCTCATCAATGGCAGATACCCAATGGTTCACTGCCATTAATGGCACAGAGCCATTTTTTTTTATTTCTCCTTAGCACAGAACCTAGCTCTGCCCCTAGCGCTACCCATGAAGCAACGCCTCCACCTATGATTGGTCCATTGCCGGGTAGTGATAGAGCAGGGATGAACAACAGTGGGTGACACCACTGATGGTAGCTTCTGTTAATGTTTCATACCATCGAGGTTAACCACTGATGGTACAATCAATGGCTAACCCACCGATAGCCATCTCTACGCTAGAATGCTCTATATATTGTATAGAAGTCACTATAATACTCTGTTTATTTAATAGAGGTCACTAAAAGGGGATGGTGCGTACGGTATTTGAATATACAGTGCCATGCTAAAGTATTCACCCCCTTTGCATTTTTCATGTTTTATTGCCTCACAACCTGGAATTAAAATAGATTGTTTGAAGGTTTGCATCATTTCATTTCATTTTTTTTTATTGTGAAGCAAACAACAAAATAACCGAAAACTTCAGCGTGCATAACTATTCACCCCCCTAAAGTCAGTACTTTGTAGAGCCACCTTTTGCAGCAATTACAGCTGCAAGTCACTTTGGATAAGTCTCTATGAGCTTGCCACATCTTGCCACTGGGATTTTTGCCCATTCCTCAAGGCAAAAGTGCTCCAGCTCCTTCATGTTGGATGGTTTCCGCTTGTGAACAGCAATCTTCAAGTCTGACCATAGATTCTCAATTGGTTTGAGATCTGGGCTTTGACTAGGCCATTCCAACACATTTAAATGTTTCCCCTTAAACCACTCAAGTGTTGCTTTAGCAGTATGCTTCGGGTCATTGTCCTGCTGGGAGGAGAACCTCCGTCCCAGTGTCAAATCACAGGCAGACTGAAACAGGTTTTGCTCAAAAATATCCCTGTATTTAGCACCATCCATCTTTCTCTCGACTCAAAACAGTTGAATTAGCGAAACTAAGAGGTAGTCTGGGTGTGCAGCAGACCACCTATTAGATCACTAGCAATAGTTACTGAATCAAATTATTGTTTGCCTGGTCAGGAACAGACTTACATGCCTACACAGGACCGGGATGACAAGAACAACCCATCAGCCCCTGAGGTCTGCCGTCTCATGAATGAGCCTTCTGCTGATAAACATGCATGACATGATGATGTCACGCTGCATGTACCCTGTGTGTGCCTGTGCAGAGCACTGGAGAGGAGCTGCAGTACACAGGCTGATGTGACTGAGAGCCACGGGAGAGACCTGCAGTGTGCCTTAGTGATAGCTGTCTGTCAATGATGGAGAGAGGGCCAGTCAGCTTAAGCACTGTTTAACTACTTGCCTGGCATGGTCGAATCAGATGAAACCTGTCAGAAAGCTCACAGTGCGCCTGCAGGAAGAGAAACTTCCTGCAGTTGCCGCTCTCAGTGGGACCTCCGATGCCTGTCATGCTGCCGATCAGACAGCCTGGCAGCACCACCCATCCAGCTGCTCCAGACATTACCAGCCACTGGGGAAATGTAAAAAGAAACCCTCACCTTCCCTGAGAAACCCCGGAGGATGCAGAGGATCATGTGTCACGAAAATGAAAATCGTGGCTGTCGCGATGTTCCGACCATCAATGTTTGTACAGTGTTTTTTTAAAAATAATGCTTTAAGAAAATGATATTGGCTATACGTTAAGAGTTTTGAGTTAAGTGATTAAAGCGAGCAGGTAAGTAGTAAAGAGTAGGATTTTTAGAAATACTATCTGAAATCTACATTGTCTCTAATGTAAATATTTGTCCTTAAAAGTTCTAATGTTTGGCCATGTATGAAGGTTTATTAATTGAAAACAAGGGGACCAGACGGTTTTGTATTGAAATATCAACTGAGTTTGAAGCAATACTAATGAGTTTGATGGCAAATACAAATGCCCATACAGCTGCATGACAGGGACTAACGCATCGAGCGGCCAATCAGTATGTGCGTACACTTACCTTGATCGGCCACTTTGCCGCGATGGCTGGTTACTGTCTAAATATACCCAGATGGGAATTAGTAATTTTTGAGTAGGGTCCTGCCTAGTACCTATTTTGTCAGTCCCTGGCCCCACAATTTCTGATGGCAATCCTGCACACAGCAGCGCAAACTCACTCAACTCTGGGGGGGTCATTGCGACCTGATCGCACGCTATTTTT
The DNA here is from genome assembly GCF_028390025.1 of Pseudophryne corroboree. Lineage (NCBI taxonomy): Eukaryota > Metazoa > Chordata > Amphibia > Anura > Myobatrachidae > Pseudophryne > Pseudophryne corroboree. The sequence goes on from NC_086447.1 coordinate 409,767,299, forward strand.
TGCAGCGCTGCGATCAGGTCAAAACTCAGCAAAACTGCGCATGTGGATCGGTGCTTGGCAATGGATTTAACGAAGAATCCATTCACACAGCCAATCGCAAGAAGATTGACAGGAAGAAAGCGTTTGTGGGTGTCAACTGACCATTTTCAGGGTGTGGTTGGAAAAAATAAGATTTTACTTACCGGTAAATCTATTTCTCGTAGTCCGTAGTGGATGCTGGGGACTCCGTAAGGACCATGGGGATAGACGGGCTCCGCAGGAGACATGGGCACTTTAAGAAAGAATTTAGGTTCTGGTGTGCACTGGCTCCTCCCTCTATGCCCCTCCTCCAGACCTCAGTTAGAGAAACTGTGCCCAGAAGAGCTGACAGTACAAGGAAAGGATTTTGGTAATCCAGGGCAAGATTCATACCAGCCACACCAATCACACCGTATAACATGTGAAAACAACCAGTTAACAGTATGACAAACGACAGAGCATCAGGTCAAACCCTGATGCAACCATAACATAACCCTTATTGAAGCAATAACTATATACAAGCATTGCAGAAGAAGTCCGCACATGGGACGGGCGCCCAGCATCCACTACGGACTACGAGAAATAGATTTACCGGTAAGTAAAATCTTATTTTCTCTAACGTCCTAGTGGATGCTGGGGACTCCGTAAGGACCATGGGGATTATACCAAAGTTCCCAAACGGGCGGGAGAGTGCGGATGACTCTGCAGCAGCGATTGAGCAAACAAGAGGTCCTCCTCAGCCAGGGTATCAAACTTGTAGAACTTTGCAAAAGTGTTTGAACCTGACCAAGTAGCCGCTCGGCAAAGTTGTAATGCTGAGACCCCTCGGGCAGCCGCCCAAGAAGAGCCCACCTTCCTAGTGGAATGGGCCTTAACTGATTTTGGCAGCGGCAATCCAGCCGCAGAATGAGCCTGCTGAATCGTGTTACAGATCCAGCGAGCAATAGTTTGCTTTGAAGCAGGAGCACCAAGCTTGTTGGATACATACAGGATAAACAACGACTCTGTTTTCCTGACCCTAGCCGTTCTGGCTACATAAACCTTCAAAGCCCTGACCACATCAAGCAACTCGGAATCCTCCAAGTCAGTAGTAGCCACAGGCACCACAATAGGTTGGTTTATATGAAAAGATGAAACCACTTTCGGCAGAAATTGTGGACGGGTCCGCAATTCTGCTCTATCCACATGGAAAACCAGAAAGGAGCTTTTATGTGACAAAGCCGCCAACTCTGACACACGCCTAGCCGAAGCCAAGGCTAATAGCATGACCACCTTCCATGTGAGATATTTCAACTCCACCGTTTTAAGTGGTTCAAACCAGTGGGATTTCAGGAAACTTTACACCATGTTAAAATCCCAAGGTGCCACTGGAGGCACAAAAGGAGGCTGAATATGCAGCACTCCCTTTACAAACGTCTGAACTTCAGGTAGAGAAGCCAACTCCTTTTGAAAGAAAATGGATAGGGCCAAAATCTGGACCTTAATGGAACCCAATTTTAGGCCCAAATTCACTCTGGACTGTAGGAAGTGAAGGAAACGGCCCAGCTGGAATTCCTCCGTAGGAGCATTCCTTGCCTCACACCAAGCAACATATTTTCGCCATATACGGTGATAATGTTGAGCTGTCACGTCCTTCCTAGCCTTTATCAGCGTAGGAATGACCTCATCCGGAATGCCTTTCTCTGCTAGGATCCGGCGTTCAACCGCCATGCCGTCAAACGCAGTCGAGGTAAGTCTTGGAACAGACAGGGCCCCTGTTGCAACAAGTCCTGTCTTAGAGGAAGAGGTCACGGGTCCTCTGTGAGCATTTCTTGCAGATCTGGATACCAAGTCCTTCGTGGCCAATCTGGAACAATGAGGATTGTTCTCACCCCTTTTTCTTATTATCCTCAGCACCTTGGGTATGAGAGGAAGAGGAGGAAATACATAGACCGACTGGAACACCCACGGTGTCACCAGGGCGTCCACAGCTATCGCCTGAGGGTCTCTTGACCTGGCGCAATATCTCTGTAGCTTTTTGTTGAGGCGGGATGCCATCATGTCCACCTGTGGCAGTTCCCACCGACTTGAAATTTGTGCGAAGACTTCCTGATGAAGTCCCCACTCTCCTGAATGCAGGTTGTGTCTGCTGAGGAAGTCTGCTTCCCAGTTGTCCACTCCCGGAATGAACACTGCTGACAGTGCGCTTACATGATTTTCCGCCCAGCGAAGAATCCTGGTGGCTTCGTCCATTGCCACTCTGCTCCTTGTGCCGCCCTGGCGGTTTACATGAGCCACTGCGGTGATGTTGTCTGACTGAATCAGAACCGGTTGGTCGCGAAGCAGGGTCTCCGCTTGACGTAGGGCGTTGTATATGGCCCTTAGTTCCAGGATGTTGATGTGAAGGCAAGTCTCTTGACTTGACCACAGACCTTGGAAATTTCTTCCCTGTGTGACTGCCCCCCAACCTCGGAGGCTTGCGTCCGTGGTCACCAGGACCCAGTCCTGAATGCCGAATCTGCGGCCCTCGAGAAGATGAGCGCTCTGCAGCCACCACAGGAGTGACACCCTGGCCCTGGGGGATAGGGTGATTAACTGATGCACCTGAAGATGTGATCCGGACCACTTGTACAGTAAGTCCCATTGAAAGGTCCTCGCATGGAACCTGCCAAAGGGAATGGCCTCGTATGATGCCACCATCTTTCCCAGGACTCGAGTGCAGTGATGTACTGACACCCGTTTTGGTTTTAATAGGTTCCTGACCAGTGTCATGAGTTTCTGAGCTTTCTCTATCGGGAGATAAACCCTTTTCTGGTCTGTGTCTAGAATCATGCCCAGGAAAGGCAGACGAGTCGTAGGAATCAACTGCAACTTTGGAATATTCAGAATCCAGCCGTGTTGCCGTAACACTTCCAGAGAAAGTGCGACGCTGTTCAGCAACTGCTCTCTTGATCTCGCTTTTATGAGGAGATCGTCCAAGTACGGGATAATGGTGACCCCTTGCTTCCGCAGGAGTACCATCATTTCCGCCATTACCTTGGTAAATATTCTCGGTGCCGTGGAGAGACCAAATGGCAACGTCTGAAATTGGTAATGACAATCCTGTACCACAATCTGAGGTACGCCTGATGAGGTGGATAAATGGGGACATGAAGGTATGCATCCTTTATGTCCAGAGACACCATAAAATCCCCCCCCTTCCAGGCTTGCGATGACCGCTCTCAGCGATTCCATCTTGAACTTGAACCTTTTCAGGTATATATTCAGGGATTTTAAATTCAATATGGGTCTGACCGAACCGTCCGGTTTCGGCACTACAAACATGGTCGAATAATAACCCCTTCCCTGTTGAAGGAGGGGAACCTTGACACCACCAGTTGAAGATACAATTTGTGAATTGCAGTTAACACTATTTCCCTCTCGTGGGGGGAAGCTGGTAGGGCCAATTTGAGGTATCGGTGAGGGTGCATCTCCTCGAATTCCAGCTTGTATCCCTGAGACACAATTTCTATCGCCCAGGGATCCACCTGGGAGTGAACCCACTTGTGGCTGAAATTTCGAAGACGTGTCCCCACCGGGCCTAGCTCCGCCTGTGGAGCCCCCGCGTCATGCGGTGGATTTTGTAGAGGCCGGGGAGGACTTCTGTTCCTGGGAACTAGCTGTGTTGTGCAGCTTCTTACCTCTGCCCCTGCCTCTGGCAAGAAAGGATGCACCTCGGACTTTCTTGTTTCTTTGTGATCGAAAGGACTGCATTTGATAATACGGTGCTCTCTTAGGCTGTGAGGGAATAAAAGACAAAAAATTTGACTTTCCAGCTGTAGCTGTGGAGACCAGGTCCGAGAGACCCTCCCCAAACAATTCCTCACCCTTGTAAGGTAAAACCTCCATATGCCTTTTTGAGTCGGCATCACCTGTCCATTGCCGAGTCCACAGGATCCTTCTGGCAGAAATCAACATAGCATTTATTCTAGAACCCAGTAGACTAATGTCTCTTTGAGCATCTCTCATATATAGGACAGTGTCTTTAATATGCCCCAGGGTCAACAATACAGTATCCTTGTCTAAGGTATCAATTTCCTCAGATAAAGTATCCGTCCATGCTGCTACAGGACTACACACCCAGGCCGACGCGATTGCCGGCCTCAGTAAGGTACCTGAATGTGTATAAATGGACTTCAGGGTAACCTCCTGTTTGCGATCCGCAGCATCTTTGAGGGTAGCCGTATCCTGTGACGGCAGGGCTACCTTCTTGGATAAGCGTGTTAAAGCTTTGTCCACCCTAGGGGAGGATTCCCAGCGTAACCTGTCCGTTGGCGGGAAAGGATACGCCATAAGAATCCTTTTGGAAATCTGCAGTTTTTTATCTGGAGATTCCCAAGCCTTTTCACATAACTCATTTAGCTCGTGTGAGGGGGGAAAGGTTACCTCCCGCTTCTTTTCTCCATACATATGCACCCTCTTGTCAGGGACTGGGGTTTCCTCTGTGATGTGCAACACATCCTTAATTGCTATAATCATATAACGGATGGATTTAGCCAATTTTGGCTGTAACTTTGCATCATCGTAATCGACACTGGAGTCAGAATCCATGTCGGTATCTGTGTCAACAGTTTGGGATAGTGGGCGCTTCTGAGACCATGACGGCCTCTGCGACATAGGATCAGGCACGGGTTGGGACCCTGACTGTCCCGAGGCTTCAGCTTTTTGAACTTTTTATGCAAGGAATTAACATTATCATTTAAAACCTTCCACATATCCATCCAATCAGGTGTCGGCGCCGTTGGCGGAGACACCACATTAATTTGCTCCCGATCTGCTTCCACATAGTCTTCCTCATCAGACATGTCGACACAAGCGTACCGACACACCACACACACAGGGAATGCCCTCTCTGAAGACAGTTCCCCCACAAGGCCCTTTGGATAGACAGAGAGAGAGTATGCCAGCACACACCCCAGCGCTATAAACCCAGGAATACCCAGTAGCTGCTGTTTATATTGCTTTTTTGCGCCTAATTATGTGCCCCCCCCCCCCCCCTCCTCTTTTTACCCTCTGCTATGTATCTGCAGGGGAGAGCCTGGGGAGCTTCCTCTCAGCGGAGCTGTGGAGAAAAAATGGCGCTGGTGAGTGCTGAGGAAGAAGCCTCGCCCCCTCGGCGGCGGGCTTCTGTCCCGCTTAAATATGCAATTTTTTGGCGGGGGCTCATACATATATACAGTGCCCAGCTGTATATATGCTTAACTTTGCCAAAAAGGTCCCAAATGCTGCCCAGGGCGCCCCCCCCCCCCCCCCCCCCCCCCGCTCCCTGCATTTTTACAGTGACCGGTGTATGTGTAGGTGTGGAGCAATGGCGCACAGCTGCAGTGCTATGCGTGACCTTAGTGAAGAACACGGAGTCTTCTGCCGCCTGTGAAGTCTTCTTTGCTTCTCATACTCACCCGGCCTCTGTCTTCCGGCTCTGCGAGGGGGACGGCGGCGCGGCTCCGGGACCGGACGGCGAGGGTGAGATCCTGCGTACCGATCCCTCTGGAGCTAATGGTGTCCAGTAGCCTAAGAAGCAGAACCTAGCTTCAGAGAGTAGGGCTGCTTCTCTCCCCTCAGTCCCACGATGCAGGGAGTCTGTTGCCAGCAGAGCTCCCTGAAAATAAAAAACCTAACAAAATACATTCTCTCAGCAAACTCAGGAGAGCTCACTGAACAGCACCCAGCTCATCTGGGCACCGTATCAAACTGAGGTCTGGAGGAGGGGCATAGAGGGAGGAGCCAGTGCACACCAGAACCTAAATTCTTTCTTAAAGTGCCCATGTCTCCTGCGGAGCCCGTCTATCCCCATGGTCCTTACGGAGTCCCCAGCATCCACTAGGACGTTAGAGAAACAGGATTTTTATACCTACCGGTAAATCCTATTCTCCTAGTCCGTAGAGGATGCTGGGGTCCACTTTAGTACCATGGGGTATAGACGGTTCCGCTGTAGACATGGGCACTTTAAGACTTTTTCAGAGTGTGAACTTGCTCCTCCCTCTATGCCCCTCCTCCAGACCTCAGTATAGGAACTGTGCACAGGGAGACGGACAATTTGAGAAAAGGATTTACTTTTAAGTTAATGGTGAGATTCACACCAGCTCACACTTCAACCATGCCGCACAACATGGCATTCAACGTAACACCTGCTAACCAGCATGAACATTACAGCAACGTACTGAAAACAATTTTAACACAACACCTGTGTAAAACTATGACAAAATCACTACTGCAGTTAAAGTACGCACTGGGCTGGGTGCTCAGCATCCTCTACGGCAGGCTTTTTCAACCAGTGTGCCGCCGCGACCAGTTGCAAGATGTGCCGCGGAGCCAGAGCAGCTTCCTGCACCTTCAGAGTGAACTGTTGGCCCGGGCTCTTCTTAGAGGAGCAGTCGTGCTCCGGCCGTGACCTATGCCTTGAAGACGCGGCGGTGTGATATCCTAGGTCACGGCCGCCGCTTCTCACCACCCAGCCAGCCCACCTGCCTGCATACACATCTTCCAGTTCCCGCCTGCATACACAGCTTTCCTTACCCACCCACATCCACACTTGTCCTACCGCCCACTGGGGGTCATTCCGAGTTGTTCGCTCGTTATATTTTTCTCGCAACGGAGCGATTAGTCGCTAATGCGCATGCGCAATGTCCGCAGTGCGACTGCGCCAAGTAAATTTGCTATGCAGTTAGGTATTTTACTCACGGCATTACGAGGTTTTTTCTTCGTTCTGGTGATCGTAATGTGATTGACAGGAAGTGGGTGCTTCTGGGCGGAAACTGCCCGTTTTATGGGTGTGTGCGAAAAAACGCTACCGTTTCTGGGAAAAACGCGGGAGTGGCTGGAGAAACGGAGGAGGGTCTGGCCGAACGCTGGGAGTGTTTGTGACGTCAAACCAGGAACGAAACTTACTGAACTGATCGCAGTTGCCGAGTAAGTGTGGAGCTACTCAGAAACTGCTAAGAAGTGTCTATTCGCAATTTTGCTAATCTTTCGGTCGCAATTTTGATAAGCTAAGATTCACTCCCAGTAGGCGGCGGCTTAGCGTGTGCAAAGCTGCTAAAAGCAGCTTGCGAGCGAACAACTCGGAATGAGGGCCACTGCTCAGTATTCGCAGCACTCCACTATGAACAACCCCCGCCACTGAGGGACAGGGAGGAGGACAGCTGACCGGTAGGGGTTAATATTTGTTGTTTTATTTCTCCTGTGGGGAACAATAGGATTTATGGGGGTCATTCCGAGTTGTTCGCTCGCTAGCTGCTTTTAGCAGCATTGCACACGCTAGGCCACCGCCCTCTGGGAGTGTATCTTAGCTTAGCAGAATAGCAAACGAAAGATTAGCAGAACTGCTACTAAATAATTCTTTGCAGTTTCTGAGTAGCTCCAGACCTACTCCTAGATTGCGATCACCTCGGTCCGTTTAGTTCCTGGTTTGACGTCACAAACATGCCCTGCGTTCGGCCAGCCACTCCCCCGTTTCTCCAGACACTCCCGCGTTTTTCCCTGACACGCCTGCGTTTTTTAGCACACTCCCGGAAAACGCTCAGTTACCACCCAGAAACGCCCCTTTCCTGCCAATCACTCACCGATCAGCAGTGCGACTGAAAAGCGCCGCAGGAAAACCAGCAAATCTACTAAGTTTTGTGTAAAATAACTTAGCGCATGCGCTCTGCGTACCATGCGCATTTAGCAACAAATCGCAGCATAGTGAAAATCGGCAATGAGCGAACAACTCGGAATGACCACCTATGTGGGGAGAATAAGGATTTATGGGGGGAACAATGTGAATAATTCATGTGGGGAACAATAGGATTTATGTGGGGAGCAATGTTTTTCTGTGTAGGCCAATGTATGTGTGGATCTTTTTTTTTTACTGCTAGGGCCAATGTGTGTTTTTTGCTTTCTGTCGGGAACTGATGGTGTGCCTTGGCAATTTTAAAATACTGTTCGGTGTGCCGCGAGTAAAAAAAGGTTGAAAATCACTGCTCTACGGACCAGGAGAAAAGGATTTACCGGTAGGCATAAAAATCCTGTTTTCTCATACGTCCTAGAGGATGCTGGGGTCCACTTTAGTACCATGGGGGTTATACCAAAGCTCCAGTACGGGTGGGAGAGTGCGGATGTCCCTGCAGCACCGATTGACCAAACTAGCGGCCAAGGTGTCAAACTTGTAAACTTAGCAAACGTGTTTGTCCCTGACCAAGTAGCTGCTCGGCAAAGTTGTAATGCCGAGGCCGCCCAGGATGAGCCCACCTTTATTGTAGAATGGGCATTCACCGAATTCGGCATCGGCAATCCTGCCGTGGAATGAGCGTGTTGAATCGTACCTTTGATCCAGCGCGCAATCGTCTGCTTAGAAGCAGGTCACCCAATCTTGTTGGAAGCATACAGGACTAACAGAGCCTCTGTATTCCGTATCCGAGCCATTCTTGCGACATAAATTCTCAAAGCTCTGACCACATCCAGAGACTTCGAACCAGCGAAGGTGTCAGTAGCCACTGGCACCACAATAGGTTGGTTTACATGGAAAGAAGAAACCACCTTTGGAAAAAATTGCTGACGAGTTCTTAGCTCAGCTCTATCTTCATGGAATATCAAGTAAGGGCTCTTGTGAGAAGAGGCCCCTAACTCAGACACCCTCCTTGCGGATGCCAAGGCCAACAGCATGACCACTTTCCAAGTGAGAAACTTCAACTCCACCTCCTGGAGAGGTTCAAACCAATCTGACTGAAGAAACTGCAACACCACGTTAAGATCCCACGGTGCCGCAGGAGGCACAAATGGAGGTTGGATGTGCAGAACCCCTTTCACGAACGTCTGAATTTCTGGAAGTGAGGCCAATTGTTTCTGAAAGAAAACGGACAAGGCCGAAATCTGGACCTTGACTGAACCCAATCGTAGGCCAGCATGCACAACCGCCTGAAGAAAATGGAGAAAACGTCCTAACTGAAACTCTTCCATTGGAGCCTTCTTGGTTTCATACAAAGACACATATTTTCTCCAAATACGGTGGTAGTGTTTAGATGTTACTCCTTTCCTGGCCTGAATAAGAGTGGGAATGACTTCTTTGGGAATACCCTTTCTGGCTAGGATCCGGCTCTCAACAGCCATGCCGTCAAACGTAGCCGCGGTAAGTCTTGATACATGCATGGACCCTGCTGCAGCAGGTCCTCGTGAAGAGGAAGAGGCCGAGGTTCTTCTATGAGCAACTCCTGAAGATCTGGATACCAAGCCCTCCTTGGCCAGTCTGGGACAATGAGGATCGCTCGAACCCCTGTTCTTCTTATGATTTTGAGAACTTTTGGTATCAGTGGAAGTGAAGGGAAGACATACACCGACCGAAACACCCACTGGGTCACCAGTGCATCCACTGCTATTGCTTGAGGGTCTCTCGACCTGGAACAATATCTCTGAAGCTTCTTGTTGAGACGAGATGCTATCATGTCTACTTGAGGAACTCCCCAAAAACTTGTCACCTCTGCAAAGACTTCTTGGTGGAGGCCCCATTCTCCTGGATGGAGATTGTGTCTGCTGAGGAAGTCTGCTTCCCAGTTGTCCACTCCTGGAATGAAAATTGCCGACAGAGCTCTTGCATGTCTTTCTGCCCAGAGTAGAATCTTTGTCACCTCTGCCATTGCCGCTCTGCTTTTCGTTCCGCCCTGACGGTTTATGTACGCTACTGCTGTTACATTGTCTGACTGGATCTGTATGGGTTGATCTTGAAGAAGATGCACCGCTTGTAAATGGCTCTCAACTCCAGAACGTTTATGTGAAGACAGGTTTCTTGACTTGACCATCTTCCTTGGAAGCTTTCCCCCTGTGTGACTGCTCCCCAGCCTCAGAGACTTGCATCCGTGGTTACTAGGACCCAGTCCTGAATCCCGAACCTGCATCCTTCCAGGAGGTGAGAACTGTGTAGCCACCACAGGAGCAAAATTCTGGCTTTGGATGACAGGATTATCCTCTGATGCATGTGTAGATGGGATCCGGACCACTTGTCCAACAGGTCCCACTGGAATACTCTGGCATGGAATCGGCCAAACTGCATGGCCTCGTAGGCCGCTACCATCTTCCCCAACAACTGAATGCATTGATGAATCGACACTCTTGTTGGTTTCAGAATTTGTTTGACCATTCTCTGGATTTCCAGAGCCTTTTCTACTGGAAGATATACCCTCTGTACTTCTGTGTCCAGTATCTTCCCCAGAAACGATAATCTTGTCGGCGGTTCCAACTGTGACTTTGGAAATTTTTTGATCCAACCGTGTTGTTGAAGTACTGTCAGGGAGAGTGCAATATTCTGCACAAACCTTTCCCTGTACCTCGCTTTTATCAGAAGATCGTCCAGGTAAGGAATTATATTGACCCCTTGCTGTCGAAGGAGGACCATCATCTCCGTCATCACCTTGGTGAAGACCCTCTGTGCCATGGAGAGTCCGAACGGCAACGTCTGAAATTGGTAATGACAATCCTGCACTGCAAATCTCAGATAAGCCTGATGCGGAGGATAGATAGGAACATGTAAGTAGGCATCTTTATGTCCACTGACACCATGAAGTCCCTTTCCTCCAGACTGGAAATCACTGCCCTCAGAGATTCCATCTTGAATTTGAACCTTTGCAGGTAGAGATTCAGTGTTTTCAAATTTAGAATCGGTCTGACCGAGCCGTCCGGCTTCGGAACTACGAAAAGGCTTGAATAAAACCCTTCTCCTTGTTGCGACAATCACTTGATCTTGACACAATTTTTGTATTGCTGCTGATACCACTTCCCTGTCTGGGATAGAAACTGGTAAGGCCGATTTGAAAAATCGGCATGGGGGAATGTCTTGAAACTCCAGCTTGTACCCCGTGGGATAGTATTTGTAAGACCCACGGGTCCAGGCCAGATTGAACCCAAATCTGACTGAAGAGTTTCAGACGTGCCCCCCACTTGAGCGGACTCCCGCAAGGGAGCCCCCAGCGTCATGCTGAAGTTTTGGCAGAAGCAGAGGTTGATTTCTGCTCCTGTGATCCAGGAGAGGCTGTGGATTTTTTAGCTTTTCCCTTCCTTTACCCGCAAAGAAAGGGGAACCTTTACCCTTTTTTGTATTGGGCCGAAAGGACTGCATCCGAGAGTGATGTGTCTTTTTTGCCAGCGCAGGAGCATTAGGCAAAAATGTCGACTTACCTGCGGTAGCCACAGAAATGAAGGCATCCAGCCCATCTCCAAACAAGGCCTCGCCTTTATACGGGAGAGCCTCCATATTCCTTTTGGAATCTGCGTCAGCATTCCATTGGCGTATCCACAATGCCCTACGTGCTGAAATTGCCATGGTAGTGGCTCTTGATCCCAAGAGACCAATATCTTTCATGGCTTCCAGCATACTGTATATGCAGCAGCGTCTTTGATATGACCTAATGTTAGGAGTATCTTGTCTTTATCAATGTCTGACGACAAGTTTTATGACCACTTTTCAATAGCACTACTCACCCACGCACAGGCAATGGTAGGCCCGAGTAGTGTCCCATAAATAGATTTTAACGTAGTCTCTAACTTGCTGTCTGCCGGCTCCTTTAGTGAAGCCGTTCCAGGCGCAGGGAGAATCACCTTTTTTGTTAACAGAGACAGGGCCCTGTCTAAAATGGGGGGGGGGGGGGGGGGGGGGGGGGAGGGGTGTAATTCCCACCTTTTCCCGTCCTCTGCAGGGAAAGGATAAGCTGCTTGAATTCTTTTTGGAATCTGAAATTTCTTTTCAGGGTTAGTCCAGACTCCCTCAAAGAGACTGTTCAGCTCGTGAAATGGAGGGAAAGTTACATTCATTTTCTTTTCTTTATTAAAGCAAGCCTTCTCCTGTGGTAAAGGAGGGGCCTCCGTAACGTCTAACACCTCCTTTATAGCAACAATCATGTATTGAATGTTTTTCGCTAACTTTGGATCTATTCCCTTGGAATCACTAGTGTCGACAAAGGAATCAGAGTCTGTGTCGGTATCAGTTTGTACTTGTGCAAAAGATCTTTTTTTGTGAACCAGAGGGGTTCCCTGTAGATGAAAAGGCAGGAACTATTAAAAATCACATCTTCCACTGATTTTCTTCAGTTTTCCTGCCGGGCAGGAGAATTTCTTTTGGGGAGACGCTTGGGACTTCACCATTAGATTTGAACTGCGGGTTCCAGGGACGCCTGTGATTACCATCTTTACCATTGCTGTTTTGTCTACTTCTATGGTAGACCACTTCTATTGGTGAGAGACCATCCATATCCCCTAAGTGTGTGTGCTTTTTAATGGATTGTAATAAAATGGTGTTGCACTATTGGAGGTTTATTTCTCTCTTTCCGGTTGTACCATGTTGATGAGGAGATTCTGACAAGAAGGAATTCCAACTGGTTATATTCCAGCTCCCATAAAAAGTGTGATTGTCTACTTATTAACACGGTAGACCTATCCTTTTGGTACGAGAGATTTTACAGATTTTATTCAGGTTTATGGACATATTTAAAAATGAAATACACTATGTATGTTTTATTTTCTTTTTTATGAGTGCCTGTGGACTCAAATGGTGATTTTTTTGACTGCATCCATTCCGAAGTGTTAGGTGACACTTTTCCATTTTTGAGACCAGAGGGCAGCCTATTTGGCGCACGGTACTTTATTCAATTACTTTCTGTTCCACAATAAAATCTGTCAGAAAGACACAGAACAGGATTTGCCAGCTCACAACTCAGCGCCAAGGAAAAAATCCCTGTGCCATGTACTTTGTACACAAGACGTTAAGCGCTTATATAATGCCAATAATATGACTGAGCACCCAAATTACACTCTCCCCCCCCCCCCCCCTTTTGCACCCTGATATTTGATTAAGAAGTGGTGGATCAGCGTTTCTTTCCCTGCAGCAGGTGGGAGAAAATGGCGCTGAGCAGTGTGCTGGCTGCCTGAGGAAGAAGCACCGCCACCTGTAATGGCGCGTTTCCTCTCAGAGCTAATTTCTAATATTTATACTGGCGGGGGTGTAGGACTGTGCCACAACATCATATGCTACCTTTTGCCAGTGAGAGTAGGTGTCATGCTGCCCAGGGCGCGCCCCCTCGGCTCTGTGTCATGGATAGTATGCTCGCGCAGCGTTCCCGCTCGCTGCGCGGTACCCTTAAGCCGTCACGATGACCGGAGGTCCACTCTCTGTAGATCTCCGGTAATACTACTCACCAGTCTTCTGACTTTTGGCTCTGTTAGGGGAGTGACGGCGTGCTGTGGAAGTGAGCGCATAGCCGCAGCTAGTGTTCAGTACCCTTCAGGAGCTAATGGTGTCCTGTCAGCATTAACCGAGCCATGAAACTATGTAGGAAGTTGTTTCCTACTTCTTCCCCCAGCAGTCTCCCTGTAAAATAAAAAACCTAAATAAAGTCTTTTAGCAGAACTCAGTAGAGCTCCACTAGAGTGCGACCAGTCTGCCTGGGCACATTTTCTAAACGGAGGTCTGGAGGAGGGGCATAGAGGGAGGAGCCAGTTCACACTCTGAAAAAGTCTTAACATGCCCATGGCTCCTGCAGAACCGTCTATACCCCATGGTACTAAAGTGGACCCCAGCATCCTCTAGGACGTATGAGAAAACACAGGCGTGTCCAAGCGTTTGCAGGTCGGGTGTCTGACGTCAATTACGGGACCGGACAGGCTGAAGTGATCGCAGCGGCTGATTAAGTTCAGACCTACTCAGAAACTGCACAAACTGTTTTTGTACCGCTCGGCTGCACAGGCGTTCGCACACTTGCAAAGCGAACATACACTCCCCCATAGGTGGTGACTATGTGATCGTAGCGCTGCAAAAAAAATAGCTAGCGAACAATCAACTCGGAATGACCCCCTCTGAACGGCCTCACTGCGTACAGCTTAGAGGGCCATGTGCAATGATGTCCTGGAAGCCAAAACCAAAACTCCCAGAGAGCCCACGCCAGGCAGTGTGAACAGGTGTATAAGGTGACCCGGTGTATGTGTCTCTGTGTATGCGAGTTGCATACCCTCCAACATGACCCGCCCCACTAGGTACAAAATGCTCTGTTTCTGGATTTCCCTCTTAATTTATTATTGCCATCACCTGTGAAGAAACAGCTTTCCTATCATTCAACTAGTTCAACACAGGTGATGGAAATCATAAATTAAGAGGGAAGTCCAGAAACAGAGCATTTTGTACCTAGTGGGGCGGGTCATGTTGGAGGGTCTGGAGTTGCTGTGTGACCAGGGCGCAGTGACACTACAGATGGCGCATACATGCGCGCAGGAGTCACGCTGCCGTAGGGTAGGTTCCCGTGCCGCCGCTGCACTCTATAGTGACCGGTAACGATGGCTGAGGGTCGCTGTGTGGGGTGTCGGCGGCTCGGGCCACGCTGCTATCCGGTCACTCTCATAGTCAGCGCCGCCGGGTTTCTCCACCCCCTGCCTGTCATCCAGAGGCGGAGCCCTGCGCCTCTCTCCTCCTCCCCCTCCGTATGTCCGTGGCTGGCCGGATGGCTGTCCTACTCCAGGCCGGGGCTTTGGCCGAGTCTACGCGGCTTCTATATTCCTTTTTCCCGGCCGCCGGTAAGAGCCGCATGCTGGGGGAAGTCGGTACACGGGGTCGCCGTGCGGCGGGAGCGGGCCCCGGGACGCCGTCATTGCCGTGCGCATTTGTGATGGTGTGTGTGATAGGGTGTGCCAGTGTGTGCCCGGGTAGTGCCCTCCGGGCATGGTGTTCTCCTGTCGGCGTGGTATGGGCAGAGGCGGGGGCAGTGTGGTACATGCAGCGCAGGTGGGAGCTGCCCGCTGGCTGTGTGGTCTCTAGTGTCACAGGGAGCTGGGGGCGGCCAGGTAGGTGATGGGCAGTGTGTAGGTGTGTGTCTTACTGGCACAGTGCCGCTGTGGGGGACAGCCCGTGTCAGGGTAACACGGTGTGGTGGCAGGGGGTCCCTGGGGTTATCGGCATGAGATGGGGATGTGCCGGCCGGGGTCGGTGTGTCTGTCTATGGTTCTGGAAAAGAACCATGATGCTCATTGCTGATGGTTTCTGAGTGTATGAGCTTTTTTAAGGAAGTTAATAATAGAAATATTAATACATGTGTGACTTGCATTCCCCCTTGTTAGCCAGCATTATAGAGCTGCTGTCATTATTATTGGAAGCTGCCATTTTTTTATAGCTATTATTATTATTATTATTATTATTATTATTTTCTCTATCGTCCTAAGTGGATGCTGGGGTTCCTGAAAGGACCATGGGGAATAGCGGCTCCGCAGGAGACAGGGCACAAAAAAGTAAAGCTTTACTAGGTCAGGTGGTGTGCACTGGCTCCTCCCCCTATGACCCTCCTCCAGACTCCAGTTAGATTTTGTGCCCGAACGAGAAGGGTGCAATCTAGGTGGCTCTCCTAAAGAGCTGCTTAGAGAAAGTTTAGTTTAGGTTTTTTTCTTTACAGTGAGTCCTGCTGGCAACAGGATCACTGCAACGTGGGACTTAGGGGGAAAGTAGTAAACTCACCTGCATGCAGAGTGGATTTGCTGCTTGGCTACTGGACACCATTAGCTCCAGAGGGATCGAACACAGGCCCAGCCGTGGAGTCCGGTCCCGGAGCCGCGCCGCCGACCCCCTTGCAGATGCTGAAGCGTGAAGAGGTCCGGAAACCGGCGGCTGAAGACTCCTCAGTCTTCATAAGGTAGCGCACAGCACTGCAGCTGTGCGCCATTTTCCTCTCAGCACACTTCACTGGGCAGTCACTGAGGGTGCAGAGCGCTGGGGGGGGGGCGCTCTGAGAGGCAAATATAAACCTTATACAAGGCTAAAAATACCTCACATATAGCCCATAGGGGCTATATGGAGATATTTAACCCCTGCCTGACTGGAAAAATAGCGGGAGAAGAACCCGCCGAAAAAGGGGCGGGGCCTATCTCCTCAGCACACGGCGCCATTTTCTGTCACAGCTCCGCTGGTCAGAACGGCTCCCAGGTCTCTCCCCTGCACTGCACTACAGAAACAGGGTAAAACAGAGAGGGGGGGCACATTAATGGCTATATATATATATATTAAAGCAGCTATAAGGGAGCACTTAATATAAGGATATCCCTTGTATATATAGCGCTTTGTGGTGTGTGCTGGCAGACTCTCCCTCTGTCTCCCCAAAAGGGCTAGTGGGTCCTGTCTTCATTAGAGCATTCCCTGTGAGTTTGCGGTGTGTGTCGGTACGTGGTGTCGACATGTATGAGGACGATATTGGTGTGGAGGCGGAGCAATTGCCAAATATGCAGATGTCACCCCCCAGGGGGTCGACACCAGAATGGATGCCTTTATTTGTGGAATTACGTGATGGTTTATCTTCCCTTAAACAGTCAGTTGAGGACATGAGGCGGCCGGACAATCAATTAATGCCTGTCCAGGCGCCTCAAACACCGTCAGGGGCTGTAAAACGCCCTTTGCCTCAGTCGGTCGACACAGACCCAGACACGGGCACTGATTCCAGTGACGACGGTAGAAATTCAAACGTATTTTCCAGTAGGGCCACACGTTATATGATTTTGGCAATGAAGGAGACGTTACATTTAGCTGATACTACAGATACCGTAAAACAGGGTATTATGTATGGTGTGAAAAAACTACAAACAGTTTTTCCTGAATCAGAAGAATTAAATGACGTGTGTGATGAAGCGTGGGTTGCTCCTGATAAAAAGTTGATAATTTCAAAAAAGTTATTGGCATTATACCCTTTCCCGCCAGAGGTTAGGGCGCGCTGGGAAACACCCCCTAAGGTGGACAAGGCGCTCACACGCTTATCCAAACAAGTGGCGTTACCCTCTCCTGAGACGGCCGCACTTAAGGATCCATCAGATAGAAAGATGGAAGTTATTCAAAAGAATATATACACACATGCAGGTGTTATACTACGACCAGCTATAGCAACTGCCTGGATGTGCAGTGCTGGAGTAGTTTGGTCAGAATCCCTGATTGAAAATATTGATACCCTAGATAGGGACAATGTTTTACTGTCGTTAGAACAAATAAAGGATGCATTTATCTATATGCGTGATGCACAGAGGGATATTTGCACACTGGCATCTCGGGTGAGTGCTATGTCCATTTCAGCCAGAAGAGCCTTATGGACACGACAGTGGACAGGCGATGCGGATTCAAAACGTCACATGGAGGTTTTGCCGTATAAAGGGGAGGAGTTATTTGGAGTTGGTCTATCAGACTTGGTGGCCACGGCTACTGCCGGGAAATCCACTTTTTTACCTCAAGTCACTCCCCAACAGAGAAAGGCACCGACCTTTCAACCGCAGCCTTTTCGCTCCTACAAAAATAAGAGAGCAAAGGGCTTGTCGTACCTGCCACGAGGCAGAGGAAGAGGGAAGAGACACCAACAGGCAGCTCCTTCCCAGGAACAGAAGCCCTCCCCGGCTCCTGCAAAAACCTCAGCATGACGCTGGGGCCTCTCAAGCGGACTCGGGGACAGTGGGGGGCCGTCTCAAAAATTACAGCGCGCAGTGGGCTCACTCGCAGGTAGACCCCTGGATCCTGCAGATAATATCTCAGGGGTACAGGTTGGAATTAGAGACGGATCCTCCTCATCGTTTCCTGAAGTCTGCCTTACCAACCGTCTCTTCCGAAAGGGAGAGGGTGTTGGGAAGCCATTCACAAGCTGTACGCTCAGCAGGTGATAGTCAAAGTACCCCTATTACAACAAGGAAAGGGGTATTATTCCACTCTATTTGTGGTACCCGAAGCCGGATGGCTCGGTAAGGCCTATTCTAAATCTGAAGTCCTTGAACCTCTACATAAAAAAAGTTCAAGTTCAAGATGGAGTCACTCAGAGCAGTGATAGCGAACCTGGAAGAAGGGGACTTTATGGTATCCTTGGACATCAAGGATGCGTATCTACACGTTCCGATTTACCCCGCACACCAGGGGTACCTCAGGTTCATTGTTCAAAACTGTCACTATCAGTTTCAGACGCTGCCGTTCGGATTGTCCACGGCGCCTCGGGTCTTTACCAAGGTAATGGCCGAGATGATGATTCTTCTTCGAAGAAAAGGCGTATTAGTTATCCCATACTTGGACGATCTCCTAATAAGGGCAAGGTCCAGAGAACAGCTGGAGACAGCTTTAGCACTATCTCAAGAGGTGCTAAGACAACACGGGTGGATTCTGAATATTCCAAAATCCCATTTAATCCCGACAACTCGTCTGCTGTTCCTAGGAATGATTCTGGACACGGTTCAGAAAAAGGTTTTCCTTCCAGAGGAAAAAGCCAAGGAGTTATCCGATCTGGTCAGGAACCTCCTAAAACCAGGAAAAGTGTCAGTACATCAATGCACAAGAGTCCTGGGAAAAATGGTGGCTTCTTACGAAGCAATTCCATTCGGCAGATTCCATGCAAGAATATTCCAAAGGGATCTGTTGGACAAATGGTCAGGGTCGCATCTGCAGATGCACCTGCGAATAACCCTGTCACCAAAGACAAGGGTGTCACTTCTGTGGTGGTTGCAGAAGGCTCACCTATTAGAAGGCCGCAGATTCGGCATTCAGGATTGGATCCTGGTGACCACGGACGCCAGCCTGAGAGGCTGGGGGAGCAGTCACACAAGGAAGAAACTTCCAGGGAGTATGGACGAGTCTGGAAAAGTCTCTTCACATAAACATTCTGGAACTAAGAGCAATCTACAATGCTCTAAGCCAGGCGGAACTTCTCCTGCAAGGAAAGCCGGTGTTGATTCAGTCGGACAACATCACGGCGGTCGCCCATGTAAACAGGCAGACAGGCAGGGCGGCACAAGAAGCAGGAGTGCAATGGCAGAAGCTGCCAAGATTCTTCGCTGGGCGGAGAATCACGTGATAGCACTGTCAGCAGTGTTCATCCCGGGCGTGGACAACTGGGAAGCAGACTTCCTCAGCAGACACGATCTTCATCCGGGAGAGTGGGGTCTACATCCAGAAGTCTTCAACATGTTAATAGACCGTTGGGAAAGACCAATTGTAGACATGATGGCGTCTCGCCTCAACAAGAAACTGGACAAATATTGCGCCAGGTCAAGAGATCCACAGGCAATAGCTGTGGACGCACTGGTAACTCCTTGGGTGTACCAGTCAGTGTATGTGTTTCCTCCTCTGCCGCTCATACCAAAGGTATTGAAGATCATACGGCAAAGAAGAGTAAGAACAATACTAGTGGTTCCGGATTGGCCGAGAAGGACTTGGTATCCGGAACTTCAAGAGATGCTCACGGACGAACCGTGGCCTCTACCTCTGAGAAGGGACCTGCTACAGCAGGGTCCCTGTCTTTTTCAAGACTTACCGCGGCTGCGTTTGACGGCATGGCGGTTGAACGCCAGATCCTAAAAGGGAAAGGCATTCCAGAAGAAGTCATTCCTACCTTGATTAAGGCACGGAAGGAAGTCACCGTGAAACATTATCACCGCATTTGGCGAAAATATGTAGCGTGGTGCGAGGATCGGAGGGTTCCGACGGAGGAATTCCAACTGGGTCGTTTCCTACATTTCCTGCAATCAGGATTATCTATGGGTCTCAAATTGGGATCCATTAAGGTTCAAATTTCGGCCCTGTCAATATTCTTCCAAAAAGAATTGGCCTCTGTCCCTGAGGTCCAGACTTTTGTCAAGGGAGTACTGCATATACAGCCTCCTGTGGTGCCTCCGGTGGCACCGTGGGATCTAAATGTAGTTTTAGATTTCCTCAAATCCCATTGGTTTGAACCATTGAAAAAGGTGGATTTGAAATATCTCACATTGAAAGTGACTATGTTACTAGCCCTGGCCTCTGCCAGGAGAGTATCTGAATTGGCGGCTTTATCTTATAAAAGTCCTTATCTAATCTTCCATTCGGATAGGGCAGAACTGCGGACTCGTCCGCATTTTCTCCCTAAAGTGGTATCAGCATTTCATCTGAACCAACCTATTGTGGTGCCTGCGGCCACTAGCGACTTGGAGGACTCCAAGTTGTTGGACGTTGTCAGAGCCTTAAAAATATACATTGCAAGGACGGCTGGAGTCAGAAAATCTGACTCGCTGTTTATATTGTATGCACCCAACAAGTTGGGCGCACCTGCTTCTAAGCAGTCGATTGCTCGTTGGATTTGTAACACAATTCAACTTGCACATTCTGTGGCAGGCCTGCCACAGCCTAAAACTGTAAAAGCCCACTCCACAGGGAAGGTGGGCTCATCTTGGGCGGCTGCCCGAGGGGTCTCGGCATTACAACTCTGCCGAGCAGCTACGTGGTCGGGGGAGAACACGTTTGTAAAATTTTACAAATTTGATACCCTGGCAAAGGAGGACCTGGAGTTCTCTCATTCGGTGCTGCAGAGTCATCCGCACTCTCCCGCCCGTTTGGGAGCTTTGGTATAATCCCCATGGTCCTTTCAGGAACCCCAGCATCCACTTAGGACGATAGAGAAAATAAGAATTTACTTACCGATAATTCTATTTCTCGGAGTCCGTAGTGGATGCTGGGCGCCCATCCCAAGTGCGGATTATCTGCAATACTTGTACATAGTTATTGTTAACTAATTCGGGTTATTGTTAAGGAGCCATCTTTAAGAGGCCCTTTCTGTTGTCATACTGTTAACTGGGTTTAGATCACAAGTTGTACGGTGTGATTGGTGTGGCTGGTATGAGTCTTACCCGGGATTCAAAATGCCTCCCTTATTGTGTATGCTCGTCCGGGCACAGTACCTAACTGGAGTCTGGAGGAGGGTCATAGGGGGAGGAGCCAGTGCACACCACCTGACCTAGTAAAGCTTTACTTTTTTGTGCCCTGTCTCCTGCGGAGCCGCTATTCCCCATGGTCCTTTCAGGAACCCCAGCATCCACTACGGACTCCGAGAAATAGAATTATCGGTAAGTAAATTCTTATTATTATTATTATTATAATATTTTTTTTTTTTTAAATCAAGCTCAATTTCTAGGTATTTGACTTGATAAAAGGATTGTGTTTCACATCGTATGCGTTATTAATATCCTTTTTTCACTTGTGTGAATTTATTGTTATGTCTGCTTATTGATTTTATGGAAATATTATTATTATTATTATTATTATTTATTATTATTATTATGTTGTTGTTACAATGTTTGCTTAAGTCCAATGGCTCAATTCAGTGAATCAGCTTGTGAAAAATAAGTGCGGCTATATGCATGCTGCCGGGGTACTCACTAGAACAGTGGTTCCCAACCTTTTTTTTTTTTTTCTCTCTCGTACCCCATGGTTCGGCTTTCCATTTATGAGTACCCCCTTGTTTCATAACTCCCCCCCCCCCCCCCCCCCCCCCCCTATCCGTCCGCAGATCTATTGCGTAGGCTCCCCAGCATGTCTGGCTGTGTGTACGGCCATCCTCACACTGGCTGCAGGGACAGACATCACAGGCCGCTGGGGGAGTGAGTTCAGCTGCCATTGCTAGCGTTTACAGGTTGTGCAACAGCAATTCACTTCCATCACAACTGATTGAATTGAGCCCCAAATGTTTTCCCCCCACTCCGTTTCTCTTCCTTTAATATTTTAAATGATTTTTGCAGAGTCCTTTGTATTGCTGTACTTCAAATTACATGCCTTGAGTGTTACTTACATATTTCCAATTTGAGAATTTGCAGTGAAACTATAGCAACCAAGTAGACATTTACTTTCATCATCTTATTTACACTAAAGAGATTATAGTTTGATAGGATACTATGGTTTTAGTGCTTGTTTGCAAATGTGGAAATACGAGTAAATTAGCATTCATTTGTGCTGTTGGCCATTTCATTGTAGCCTGACTGGTGTGGATCATTAGGTCGACATGTTTTTGTTTTTTGGTGTCATTTTCTTCGTAGAGTAACCGGGAACCCCAATTACTGCACAGTGTCCCCTCACATGGCGTTCCATTCGTAGTCCACGTGGATCGTTAAGTATGAAACAATTCAAAAAAAGCTAAAAAAAAAACAACTCATGTCAACCTTTTGACCTGTCGACCTAGTGACTGTCGACCTATAGTGGTCGACCTAAACATTGTCGACCTAGACAGTGTCAATTTTCAGACCGGATCCCAGCCTTACAGCCTTACTGGTAAAGGCTTTTTCACATTTGTACTGTTTGTGTACATTTTTTGTTTTATAATTCTTTCTTTTTAAATGGTCATCCAAAACAAGAATAAAGAATGAGAGCAACAAGATCCCAATACAGACCAAAATTTAAATGTAGTAGTATATATAATGGAAATAAGGATTCTGTTGGTTGATACAGGGGGAAAGGGGGCTGTTTGTGTACTTTTTTTGTTGCTTAAAAATAACAGGATGAAATTGTTATTAAAATACACGGTTGTGTTTACTTTTTTTCCAGTGCAGTATGTTTAATTGTTTTTCCACCTGGCAACCTGTTTTAGTTGTCTTTCCCTTCAAGGCATGAACAATATGTTTACTTTCTTGTTTTGATTTATTGCTGAACCACATTTACCACAGAGGTTCCCTGA
This sequence comes from Pseudophryne corroboree, assembly GCF_028390025.1. Classification (NCBI taxonomy): domain Eukaryota; kingdom Metazoa; phylum Chordata; class Amphibia; order Anura; family Myobatrachidae; genus Pseudophryne; species Pseudophryne corroboree. The sequence goes on from NC_086447.1 coordinate 409,789,759, forward strand.
CAGTAGTATGCCATAAGTTACCCTAAAAGTGATTAAATATTGTTAGACTTGTACTTACAGTATATGCTTTTTTTTTACATTTTTAAGAATGCTTTTCTGTAAAGTTTATTGAGACTATTAATATACTTTGTGGAATGATAAATACGGCATCATCCCCCATTTACATCTGCATTCACATTTACCGTATTTGCCGGCGTATAAGACGACTGGGCGTATAAGACGACCCCCAACATTTCCACTCAAAATATAGAGTTTGTTATATACTCGCGTATAAGACTACCCCCTTCCACACACCAAATAAAACGTAAAAGAACATCAGATTTGTGACATACTGTATATTATGACCTGATAAGAGATTTGGATAGGGAGTATTTATCAAGGTATGCATAAGAAGGGGGGAGGGGGCGAGGAGAAAGTTGTAAAACGTATAAAAGTTTACCCCTGTGTGCATTTAGTGTTACCGGTTTCACATGAGTGCCATTAGTATTAGTGCCATTACAGTACCTGTCATTGTCACCATTGTACGGCCACAACGCGACTGCAGCGCCTCCGGCCAGTCCCTGCATCTCCCTGTAATTGGCACTAGTGACCCCGCCGCGGCCGCACTGGATATCGCGCGATACTGGATGGTGAGTGGGCATCGGGAGGCCACTATGGGCACCGGGCGAGTATCGAAAGGCCACTATGGCAGCTATGTCTATCCCAACTGAAGTGCACCCGGCGTATAAGACGACCCCCCCACTTGGAGGCATGTTTTTCAGGGCAAAAAAGTAGTCTTATACGCCAGCAAATACTGTAAATAAAGTGCGCTGGGAATACCGCAAGCATTTGTATCATAGATATGTATTTCTCTAATTAAAAATGATCATGGAACAAGTTCAGAATTGGCCCCAAAGGTAATTTATCAAGCCCCCCCCCCCCCCCCCCACAATATTGTCACTATCATACAAATTGTACCAGCAGAAGAAGAAAAACAGCACTATGAAAGATGTATGCTCTATAGTATTTATTAATGTTGCCAGGGTGACCATTTTAAATTCTTTGGAACGCTGCAGACTGGGCTTCCTCAAGTAATGTGTCCCCTGAAATCTCTTTGTTTGATTTCCCAGTATGGGAATGACTTGGGGAAATTGTCAGTGTTCAATATACAGGTTGAGTATCCCATATCCAAATATTCCGAAATACGGACTTTTTTTGAGTGAGACTGAGATAGTGAAACCTTTTGTTTTTTGATGGCTCAATGTACATAAACTTTGTTTAATACACAAAGTTATTAAAAATATTGTATTAAATGACCTTCAGGCTGTGTGTATAAGGTGTATATGAAATATAAATGAATTGTGTGAATGTACACACACTTTGTTTAATGCACAAAGTTATAAAAAATATTGGCTAAAACTACTTTCAGGCTGTGTGTATAAGGTGTATATGTGACATAAATGCATTCTGTGCTTAGACTTGGGTCCCATCGCCATGAAATCTCTTTATGGAATGCAATTATTCCAAAATACGGAAAAATCCGATATCCAAAATACCTCTGGTCCCAAGCATTTTGGATAAGGGATACTCAACCTGTAGTGACACTCACTGATGGTACACCTTTTGTTTACTATAGGGGAGGATTAGGAGTGTGGTGGGTGGGTGGCAGAACAACATTTAAGTTGCATTCTACCTAATAAATAAATTATATGTTATATACATGACCAAAAGCCCATTTGATTGCAAGCTTTGAGTTTTGTCTCTTTCATAGCATCTCTTAAAAGGAAATTTGTTCAATATGTACGATCCTTGAGAAGTCCTATACATATTAAATTTAAAAAGTATTAAAAAAAAAAAAGTATTTTAGTGGATTCTTTTTACACATAGCGTGTAAAATAAAAATTAAAGTGAACATGTTTCTTTAAGACATCCTGGTAGCTAATGCACTACCTCCACCCCGTCACGACTCTGCAACCTTAATCAGCAGACTATTAGAGATGTTAGATGATTGGTTTTACAGTATATCCAGTGAATTAAAGTAAAAAGATTGAAGCACATTATGGAAATATTTAGTAAAATTTTGTCTTGCAGATATTTGGCAATAAATTATTTTTCTTGCAGTTTCATTCACACACGTTGATTGTCTGTTTACTGGAGGAACTATAGGTCAGGAAGCATCTGCTGAGATGGGACAATGGAGATATTAAGCTGCACCCCCATTCAGTGATGGCAGTTGTTTCTTTGAAATTGCATTGTTATTCCATATGATACTTTGATTTTAGGTTATTAAGTAAAGATTAAGCAATATATACATAATTAAAGTGAATTCTTCACAAAACCACTACTCATGACAATGTAGTTTTTATCAGTTCAATAGGGATCAGGGATTTTTCTGAAGCCTGAAGATATGGTGTCATTGATATCTACTGAATTAATAGGTTATGATTATTGATTAGGCTCATAAAATGGCTGTGTGCTAAAGCTATATGTTGTGACTGATTTTCAGTAACCAAAATTGTGATTCAAATTTGGCGTTAAGCTTTGATGCACCCAGTCTTAATTAATTTATTTAGTGATGTCATGGGGTCATCCATATTGTCCGTGTAATGTAATACAAGTTTAGTCATGAGTGTCTGACTTGACACTTGAAACAACAGTTTTTTTAAAAGTTTATTTTGTGTGTGTGTGTGTGTATTATGGGGGCTATTCATGCAGATTGGACGTTTATCGGCCATATGCGCATGCACTGCATCTGCATCGTGCATGCGCAGGCTTTCAAAATGCGAACAAATCCCGGCATGATGCAATGGCATAATGATTGACAGGGCGCGGGGCGTTTGGGGCTGGCAACGTGGCATTAGTGAGGAGTGGTACGGGAAACGCAGGCATGTCATGGCCATTTTCGCGGTGGCCGGGTAACGCCACCTCCATTTCCGGCGACAGGAAACATGGCGCCGGTTTGCCTGCATACACAGCATGGCTGTGTATACAAGGGGTAATCTGTATTCCTCAATGTTTCTCAATTTCTACGATACGATCACATTTCAAATGAGATCGAAACGCAGGGTGGCCTTGCCCTGTGCTGGGCGGCTCCCAACATGCGATTTTAAACAGGAGCAGTTTTGCAATTTTATCAAAGCTGCTACTGATGCTAAATAACACCCTATGTTTCTCAGAGTTATCAGAAATGACTTTTCTGTTCATATGAGTCTAGGGCAGAGGTTCCCAAACTGTGTGCCGTGGCTCCCTGGGGTGCCTCGGGACACTTGCAGGGGTGCCCTGGGTTGGTGGTCCAGGACCAATTCAAATTATTCATGGTCAATATAAAATAGGCAAAACCAGTGCTGGTGGCTGCCAGTCATAAAATATGTGGCCAAACAGAAGCAAATCTTGTCCCTCACCACACAACTGACCCTAAGGATGACATATAAACGTGATCTACTTAATGTAATATTTCTTTCTAAATTTCTCAATAAGAAATTATTGGCCTAGGGGTGCCGTGAAAAAAATTCTGATATTCTAGGGCGCTGTGATTCAAAAAAAGTTTGGAAACCACTGGTCTAGGGTGACAGAATTAGAGGACAGCAGACAGTGCTTTATTTCATATTCTTACAACATTTTGCCTGTTTGCATTATTTTATTTCTCTCCACAGTACATATATGAAATGGTAGCAGTGAGGCCATAGAGATTTGCAGTAAGGAAGGTGGACAGCAAATATTGATTGCTTATTAACAACTTACATCATATTACTGAGTTTCCTATTCATTCACAACCTAACAGCAGAACAACATGGCTCAGAGCAATAAACCAAATGCTGTATTGGTGTAGCAAATTTCAAATGATGTAATTATTTTTCAAAATGACTTTATTTGTCCTGCTTCCATATCAAGGGTTAAATACCAGTGTAGTCATTTTAACAATATAACTTTGTTGTAATTCTTACTGATAACATTTTACCAAGTGCAGTAAAACATCCAGAAATATACTGGTAGCCTAATTGGCTCCCTACAAAATTAACCCTAGCTTGAATGTATGTGCATGTACATGTGGTAGGGAATAGAGGGGCATATATATTAAGCCTGGAGAAGTGATAAAGTAGTGATAAGTGGAAGGTGATAATGCACCAGACAATCATTATGGGTTTGAAAAATGACAGGAGCTGATTGGCTGGTGCGTTATCACCTTCCACTTATCACTCCAGGCTTAATACTTCAGCCCCATAGATTGTAAGCGCCACTGGGGCAGGGACTGATGTGACTGGCCAAATATTCTCTCTGTAAAGCGCTGCGGAATATGTGTGCGCTATATAAATAACTAGTAATACAATTGTAGTGTGGCATCTTTCTTTGATACAGCAGAAGGTGATGTATATTAGCTATATCCAGTATATACCAGTGAGGGAGCACTTTGTTCCAGACAGAACTGTAGATGTTGGAGTCATTATTTAAGAGCGAAGCAAGCTATCCTTGTGTTTTTTGTAAGCTATCAGTGTACTGAGCAAAATTGTATATATGCACTTAGGAAAGCAAAGCTAATCATTACAAATTTTTTTTCCGGGTTGGTTTATGCCACATACTAACTTCATGCTCTCAGTTATGAAGCCATACAATGTAATAATCAAATGTATTCATTTGAATTAACTTTACATTAAATTAAATTAATTTAATATTAATTAATTAATGTATTAAATTAGGCAGATTGTGAAGTAAAGCTAGATTGTAATGCACTATCGCAAATGAAAATTTTCTTGGTATGCACTCAAATTAAAGTCACCTTTGCTCTTAGGCTAAGAAAAGAACTAATTACTCTTATTTCTGTTTGAATCCAAAGACACACAGATCACATTGATCAGTACAATATCATGTTTATTATGAAGACTTTTCTGCAAATAGAAATCAAGAACTTTTGTATTGTACAGAACTTTTGACAAATGATGGGAAAAATCTAGTTGACTGCAAATGTGCCAAATGATGGAATCTCTCAACCTGAGTGTCCAAGTCACTCAGAGCAAAATTTGTGTATGCTCATATAGGGGGTCATTCAGGTGTGGTTGGATGAGCTGTATGTATTTGCAGCAGGAGGCATCTATTACACACTGATGCCACCTGCAGCAGTAATGATCCGACTTGCGTCCTAGGACGCAGCACCGGAACAAAGCCACTACCATCCAGCGTCTTGCAGCACCATTAGATGGCATTGTTTTTGGTCACATATTGCAAAATTTAGTCAGTTTTGGTGTTTGTCTTCAGTAGTGACAAACCAAGTTCTATTATTTGCAAATCATATATGTAGATGGGTTGTAATTTCCTGCAGAGCTAGATGTGTGCAGGTGAAATAATAAGCATCTGGGGGTTTAAAGTGGATAAACAGTGACTGAGACTCTGGAGAATAAGTGAAGGCTTATGTGGTTTGTGCAGAGCTAGCGTGTATCATCTGTCTAAGTTGGTTCTTGTTCACACACGAGTTGAGAAAATGGACAAAAATACATGAGACACTCTTTAGACACTTTACTGTGGCATTTTAACGTGTATTACCAATACAACCCGTTTATGGGGGTTTATAAGCTGCAATAAATTACCGCTGCTAATTAATCCCCTGCCCCAAAAGCCGGCACTATCAGGGGTTTTCTTCTCGGGCGAAAAAAAAAGAAAGAAAGATATATCCATGATAACTGACCCGTTTTCGCGGTCACGAAAACCCGTGAATTCAGGAACCTATCCCGGATCCATGTGTTTTCTAATGAAAATTTGGTTAATTTTCACGTGGAAAACATGGGCTACAATTGAATTACCCAATAAACGACTTTGGGCAGAAATCTTGGAAACAGGTTTTTTTTTTTTTTTTGCACAAAAAATTATCTGGCACAATTGAATTCCCCAAGGAAACGTAAAGGCCCCCATCCACTAGTCCGATTTGGGCAGTTTTCTTCAGATTTCGACACATCTGACTGTCATATCTGAAGAAAAGTGTCACATCGGATGGCTCTTCCGATCCGATGCGCATTCCCGTGTCAGATATATCTGAACTACAGATCTCTGAGGCTGCCCCAACTATTTATCTGAATCTGAAGAAAACAGGTGCACATCGGATTGTTTTTTTTACTTCAGATGTATCTGATCAGATTCATCTGAAGCGTCACTTGACTGGCATCTCCCTAGCCACTCCCACCCACCAAGAGGGGGAACAGCGGCAGCAGCAGCATCAGATCAATCGCATGTAGCATGTGTGCATCAGATATATCTGATGCGATCTGGCACATGATATATCGCATCAGATATATCTGAAGTGAATGTAATTAAAATTAAAGCCAGGGTCTGATCCAATTCCCGGGACGCTCCCGGGAGAGTTCAAGAGAAATCTAATGCTATCTGCAGTTCAGACAAGTCTGAGTAGTGGATGGCCACCTTAAGAATACAACCTTAAAATTCTAGAACGCTGTGGATGGAATGGCTTGACATACACATTTACCCTATTGTTAATGTCCGTTCCTGTGTTCATGTGTGAAAAAGCTTAAAATAGCTGTAAATTAACTCTTGGAGCCATGGTTTGTTTGTTTATCTAAATTTCTTAAAAATAAAATAAATACTAGCAAGTTCTGCTGATTTCTACTGTGCAATAAGGATAGCTTTCAGTTTAGTATGGATATCACTGGAAAGCCAATTTGCTAGAATGTGTACTCTTATTATACTGCAAAGTAAACAAAAATGATAAATCTTACACTTTTTTACTTCCTTAAATGAGGTAATATACCTTGTCTAGTTTGTCAGTTGTATGAGGTCATTGTATATAACAGGACACACATTCTCTTCCACTTCCTTCCACCTTCATCCTGTGCTTTAGACTCATGCCATCATAACTGCAGCTGGTTTAAGACCATGGGCTTTATTTACGAAGTGATGGCTTTTGTAAGCAGCCTTGTCCTGGAAGGTTAGAGGTAAAAATATAAAACTACAGATGGCTCCTCATACAGTATGGGGTCTATTCAATTAATCCTACAAGCAAGAAAAATGGCATTTTCCGACTTTTTCAGATAGATTCTGGATTCGACTTATTCAAGTCCATTGCCGTTTTTCTGACTTGTCAGAAAACACGTGGATTGGCGGATTAGCCGCGGATTCACGTATTTTGATGTATTTGCAGGTGTTTCCAACAGGTTTTTAGCCCATTTTCAACAATGCTGATTCAACTTAAAAAAAAAATATGATCGGCATTGTCGAAAACGGGCAAAAACCTGTCGTAAATGCCCGCAAATTGAATACTGAAGTGTCGGATGCTCTGTGTCGGCGAAGATCCGACACTAATTGAATACTGCCCTATATACAGCCTTAATACGCCATGCAGCATGAGAGGCCTAGTGTGGGTGAGCTGCCAGGTCCTGTGCAACTCAACTCGGAGTGGTGTCTAGAGGGGGACAGACACCACTCCGACAAACAAGACCAATCAAGGGTCCACACACCCCCATTTATTAAAAAAAAACCTCAATTTGACATACCAGCAATATATGACAGAAAAACATCATACTAACACAGAGAGACAACGCAAACAAACACATTCCTCATTAGACACCTCATCAGATGGGACGGAAACAGAGCCATCATTTTCAATTTACGAAATAGAGGAGAATCCACAATACGAGAATCTAGCAAGATTGTCACTTGAGGAAGGCTGGGTAAACAGCAGTAAGAGCAACATCTACATCACTGAAAGGAGCCACACCAATAGACAACAAAAAATACAAGAATTAACTGAACCCAGTACAGATAAGGAAGACATTACGATAAATACAAACACAGTGAGTTTGATACCACAAACAAGATCCCCCACAACATGTGCCACACAAATTTCTTTTTTAGGGGTCAGTCAGTCAGTAACACACGACATTCAGGCCAACAGTACTCCTATGAAGGCGGGAAAAAGGAAATTAGAAGAACAAGGAGAGGTTGTAGGGGGGGGGGGAAAGAACAAAAACCATAAACCACTGATAACAGAGGAATTGGGGAAAGGGATCTTCAACCTCAGTGTCACGATCACCAGCCGATTCTCCAGATACACCAATCCGAGAATCGCCGTGCATGACTACTGGATTACTTTAAACCCGAAACTGCCACCAGCAGGAAGATTTTAGCGACTAAACGCAAGGCCGTCTTCGCTTGGGCCTACACACACACAATTATTAATACGTCACAAAATGATAGCATGGACCATGAGGCCTTTGGGCATAAGAACACAGACCAGAACTAAAAATTAGATGTTTAATTTCAAGAATATCTTCAGAGCTTCAGTTACAAAGAAGAGTTACAAAGATTCTGGAAATATTTTAAAAGTACACACCGATCAGGGTATAATTTCAAATAAAACAAAAGGGAGAATAATTTCAGAAAACCTAATTTATTCAGCAGCAGGTAAGCCTTCTGTGTGGAGGGATTTCACAATTTAAGATATATGGTGCATCCCCAGCTCTTGGCTGTTCCCTCAGGAATGAACAACCCAGTCTGGGTGAGAGGGGAAAATATAACCCCCTCACAGCTGCGGCCCCCACCCTTTCCTTAACTCTCTCAATGCTCTGTACCTGGGCAGTGAGAAACCAGATTTACTTTCGTTTCACTTTCAACAGCTGTCTTCTATGTTTCAAGAGGCCAGGTTTCTTGACCTGTGATGTTCCTCCTAACTATAGTTTATAGCTTCTTAGATAAGTCTAAGGGCCATAAACTAACCTCTGAACTCCCATATCTATGTAGCTATGGGTTCACTTAGAGGACAGGCTGGCAACTATGTTGTGTCACAGACTCCATTACAATATACACGTAGACACTACACACAAGTCTTATATCGCTGGATGCAAATGAATGTCACATTTGCCACACTCAGTGACACTATACTTTCAGATGAACATCTTAAGTTACTTGACAAAGGGCTTAAATTCGGCCCGACAAGAAAATTAGACAAATTCCACACTTATTTGGACCTACATAAATTTGCATGGAAATTGACTCTGAAGAAGTACTTTGCATCCACTACTCTAGCCCCTATAAAAAATGAAGGAGCTTCAGACAGTTTCAGACATACACACCTAAAACCCCCATCCAACTTTTATCTGAGTCATATGAAAGGTCCACAAATGGACACATTTGTGAAAATGGTAGAAAAAGATACTGAGAACATGCCACTCAAGAAACCTCACAACAATTTATCCAAACAGGAGAGCGATGCTCTACGGGAACTACAGGACAACAATTCAATTATAGTGAAACCAGCTGACAAAGGGGGGGGGGACAGTTATCTTGAACAAAACGGCTTATTTAAAGGAAGCACACCGCATTTTAGATGACTCTCAAACATACAAGAAATTAGGACAAGACCCAACGAGCGCTTTTCACAATCAACTAGAAACCTCTACAGATAGGCTTAAGCACAGGTATCCTCAACAAACAGAAACACCAATTTATACAGATACAACATCCAATCATTCCAGTTTTCTGTCTGACAAAGATCCACATAGATTTCACGAACCCACCGGGTAGACCGATTTATTTCAGGGATAGGCTCATTAACATCCAACCTGTCAGAGTACCTAGATACCTTCTTGCAACCATATGTACAAAAAACGGTCATACCTGAGAGACACTACACATATTTTGAACCGCTTACAAGAAGTAGAATGGGACGAGAAATCATAGTTAGTGACCACAGATATCACATCACTATACTCAGTTATAGACCATGATCAGGGTGTCACAAGTATCGACTACCATCTGAAACAAGATAAGGACCATACACCTCTATAACGCAAATTCATTATCAACAGTATTGCCTACATATTAAAACATAACTACATATGATTTGAGGGCACATATTTCTTACTACTGGGACAGCCATGGGCATGAGATTCGCCCCAAGCAACGCCAATCTCTTCATGAGTTGGTGGGAAGACCATCACATCTTGCAGGGGGCGGGGCTTGGGGAGAATCTCGTGCTCTGGACTAGATACATTGATGATATTTTCTTTGTCTGGCGGGGAGAAGAAGAGACACTTCAGTTCTTACTCAGCCATATGAACACAAATACCAATAGTTTGAAATTCACAACCAATTACAGCAAGAACAGTGTTGAGTTTTTGGACCTCAACATTTTCATTGACAACGGAAACATACCCACAAACACCTTCCGCAAAACTGTTGATCTCAACAGCTTTATATTGTCCTGAAGTGGACATCATCCCAACTGGTTGAAAACAATCCCCAAGGGACAATTCACTAGATTGAGAAGGAATTGTTCCAAAACATCAGACTACAAAACACAAGAGAAAGAACTAGCAACACAGTTCAGACAAAAAGAATATGAGACTAAGTTAGCAGAGGAGGCATTTAAAGAGGGGGAAGAACTAGACAACACAGTTACTCAAATACAAGGAAAAGGACAAGTTAGGCAAGCCAGAAGAGATTCTATTTATAACGGACTACTCACAACAAGCAGCAACATTACAACATGTTCTTAAGAAACATTGGCCCCTACTGATGGAGTACGAGAGATATTAGGAAAACATTTACAAACCAGGCCGAAAGTTGTATTCAGAAAGGCACCTGCTTTAAAACAGAGACTAGTACATAGTCATATCCCTCCGAAACGAGCAATACAAACAACCATTAATAAAGGTTTTTACCACTGTGGAACATTCCCAGGGTGTAGGAATATGGGAACATTTAGCACAAAACCTAAAGTGGGGTGTTCAAATCGAACTATGCAGGCGAATCATATAACATCAAAGACAGACTAACATGAAGCAGCAAAGGGGTCATTTACCTCATAGAATGCGCATGCATGAAACAATATGTGGGTAGGACGACAAGACCACTTAAAGTACGGATTAGCGAGCACATTTGCAACATAAAGCGAGGCTACAAGGACCATTCACTATCAAAACACTTTAAAGACCATCACAACAACGACCCCCGATCACTACAGTATAGAGGGATACAAGAAGTACACTCCAATTGGAGTGGGGGGTGGGGAATTATACAGAAAGAATCAACACCATCGAATTACGATGGATGTATGAGCTCAAAACACTGTCCCCCCATGGACTCAATATGGACAATGAGGTGAAATCGATTATTTGTAAAAGCAGGTATTTGCTAGGCTGTCTCATCATCTTTAACAGCTCCACCAAACAAGTGGGAACACACATCAAGACTGCAATTTGGTATTTCTCTGACGTCCTAGTGGATGCTGGGAACTCCGTAAGGACCATGGGGAATAGCGGCTCCGCAGGAGACTGGGCACAAAAAGTAAAAGCTTTAGACTAGCTGGTGTGCACTGGCTCCTCCCCCTATGACCCTCCTCCAAGCCTCAGTTAGATTTTTGTGCCCGAACGAGAAGGGTGCAAGCTAGGTGGCTCTCCTGAGCTGCTTAGAAGTAAAAGTTTAAATAGGTTTTTTATTTTCAGTGAGTCCTGCTGGCAACAGGCTCACTGCATCGTAGGACTAAGGGGAGAAGAAGCGAACTCACCTGACTGCAGAGTGGATTGGGCTTCTTGGCTACTGGACATTAGCTCCAGAGGGACGATCACAGGTTCAGCCTGGATGGGTCCCGGAGCCGCGCCGCCGGCCCCCTTACAGAGCCAGAAGAGCGAAGAGGTCCGGAGAAAGCGGCGGCAGAAGACGTTCCTGTCTTCAAATAAGGTAGCGCACAGCACTGCAGCTGTGCGCCATTGCTCTCAGCACACTTCACACTCCGGTCACTGAGGGTGCAGGGCGCTGGGGGGGAGCGCCCTGAGACGCAATAAAAACGATATAAAAACCTTATATGGCTAAAAAAAATGCATCACATATAGCTCCTGGGCTATATGGATGCATTTATCCCCTGCCAGTTTCCTGAAAAATGCGGGAGAAAAGGCCGCCGTGAAGGGGGCGGAGCCTTTCTCCTCAGCACACGAGCGCCATTTTCTTTCACAGCTCCGCTGGAAGGACGGCTCCCTGACTCTCCCCTGCAGACTACACTACAGAAACAGGGTAAAAAAAGAGAGGGAGGGCACTATTGGCAGCTAATATATAATACAGCAGCTATAAAGGGAGTAACACTTATATAAGGTTATCCCTGTGTATATATATATATAGCGCTCTGGTGTGTGCTGGCAAACTCTCCCTCTGTCTCCCCAAAGGGCTAGTGGGGTCCTGTCCTCTATCAGAGCATTCCCTGTGTGTGTGCTGGGTGTCGGTACGATTGTGTCGACATGTATGAGGAGGAAAATGATGTGGAAGCAGAGCAATTGCCTGTGTTAGTGATGTCACCCCCTAGGGAGTCGACACCTGACTGGATGGTAGTAATTAAAGAATTACGTGACAATGTCAGCACTTTGCAAAAAACTGACGACATGAGACAGCCGACAAATCAATTAGTGCCTGTTCAGGCGTCTCGGACACCGTCAGGGGCGCTAAAACGCCCGTTACCTCAGATGGTCGACACAGACCCAGACATGGATACTGAATCCAGTGTCGACGGTGACGAGACAAACGTAATGTCCAGTAGGGCCACACGTTACATGATCACGGCAATGAAGGAGGCATTGAACTTTTCTGACACTACAAGTACCACAAAAAAGGGTATTATGTGGGGTGTGAAAAAACTACCAGTAGTTTTTCCTGAGTCAGATGAATTAAATGAGGTGTGTGATAAAGCGTGGGTTTCCCCCGATAAAAAACTGCTGATTTCTAATAAATTATTGGCACTATACCCTTTCCCGCCAGAGGTTAGGGCACGTTGGGAAACACCCCCTAGGGTAGATAAGGCGCTCACACGCTTATCAAAACAAGTGGCGTTACCGTCTCCTGATACGGCCGCTCTCAAGAACCAGCTGATAGAAGGCTGGAAAATATCTTAAAAGGTATATACACACATACCAGTGTTATACTGCGACCAGCGATCGCCTCAGCCTGGATGTGCCGTATAAAGGGGAGGAGTTATTTGGGGTCGGTCTATCGGACCTGGTGGCCACGGCAACGGCTGGAAATCCACCTTTTTACCCCAGGTCACCTATCAGCAGAAAAAGACACCGTCTTTTCAAACCCAGTCCTTTCGTCCCTATAAGGGCAAGAGGGAAAAAGGCCGCTCATTCCTGCCCCGGGGCAGAGGAAGGGGAAAAAGACTGCACCATGCAGCCTCTTCCCAGGAGCAGAAGCCCTCCCCCGCTTCTGCCAAGTCCTCAGCATGACGCTGGGGCTCTGCAAGCAGACTCGGGCACGGTGGGGGGCCGTCTCAAGAATTTCAGCGCGCAGTGGGCTCACTCGCAAGTGGACCCCTGGATCCTGCAGGTAGTATCACAGGGGTACAAATTGGAATTCGAGACGTCTCCCCCTCGCCGGTTCCTGAAGTCTGCTCTACCAACGTCTCCCTCCGACAGGGAGGCAGTATTGGAAGCTATTCACAAGCTGTATTCCCAGCAGGTGATAATCAAGGTACCCCTCCTACAACAGGGAAAGGGGTATTATTCCACGCTGTTTGTGGTACCGAAGCCGGACGGCTCGGTGAGACCAATTTTAAATCTAAAATCTTTGAACACTTACATAAAAAGGTACAAATTCAAGATGGAGTCACTCAGAGCAGTGATAGCGAACCTGGAAGAAGGGGACTATATGGTGTCTCTGGACATCAAGGATGCTTACCTCCATGTCCCAATTTGCCCTTCTCACCAAGGGTACCTCAGGTTTGTGATACAAAACTGTCATTATCAGTTTCAGACGCTGCCGTTTGGATTGTCCACGGCACCACCGGTCTTTACCAAGGTAATGGCCGAAATGATGATTCTGGACACAGTCCAGAAAAAGGTGTTTCTCCCGGAGGAGAAGGCCAGGGAGTTATCCGAGCTAGTCAGGAACCTCCTAAAACCAGGACAAGTGTCAGTGCATCAGTGCACGAGAGTCCTGGGAAAAATGGTGGCTTCTTACGAAGCGATTCCATTCGGAAGATTCCATGCAAGAACTTTTCAGTGGGATCTGCTGGACAAATGGTCCGGATCGCATCTTCAGATGCATCAGCGGATAACCCTATCTCCAAGGACAAGGGTATCTCTCCTGTGGTGGTTACAGAAGGCTCATCTTCTAGAGGGCCGCAGATTCGGCATTCAGGATTGGATGCTGGTAACCACGGATGCCAGCCTGAGAGGCTGGGGAGCAGTCACACAGGGAAGAAATTTCCAGGGCTTGTGGTCAAGCATGGAAACGTCTTTTCACATAAATATCCTAGAGCTAAGGGCCATTTACAATGCCCTAAGTCAAGCAAGGCCTCTGCTTCAGGGTCAACCGGTATTGATCCAGTCGGACAACATCACGGCTGTCGCCCACGTAAACAGACAGGGCGGCACAAGAAGCAGGAGGGCAATGGCAGAAGCTGCAAGGATTCTCCGCTGGGCGGAAAATCATGTGATAGCACTGTCAGCAGTGTTCATTCCGGGAGTGGACAACTGGGAAGCAGACTTCCTCAGCAGACACGACCTCCACCCGGGGGAGTGGGGACTTCATCCAGAAGTCTTCCAAGTGATTGTAAACCGTTGGGAAAAACCAAGAGTGGACATGATAGCGTCCCGGTCTCAACAAGAAACTGGACAGATATTGCGCCAGGTCAAGGGACCCTCAGGCAATAGCGGTGGACGCTCTGGTAACTCCGTGGGTTTTCCAGTCGGTATATGTGTTCCCTCCTCTTCCTCTCATACCAAAAGTACTGAGAATCATAAGAAGGAGAGGAGTAAGAACGATACTCGTGGCTCCGAATTGGCCAAGAAGAACTTGGTACCCGGAGCTGCAAGAGATGCTCACGGAGGACCCGTGGCCTCTACCTCTAAGGAAGGACCTGCTCCAGCAGGGACCTTGTCTGTTCCAAGACTTACCGCGGCTGCGTTTGACGGCATGGCGGTTGAACGCCGGATCCTGAAGGAAAAAGGCATTCCAGATGAAGTCATCCCTACCCTGATCAAGGCCAGGAAGGATGTAACTGCAAAACATTATCATCGCATTTGGTGAAAATATGTTGCGTGGTGTGAGGCCAAGAAGGCCCCTACGGAGGAATTTCAACTGGGTCGTTTCCTACATTTCCTGCAAGCAGGATTGTCTATGGGCCTAAAATAATGGATCCATTAAGGTTCAAATTTCGGCCCTGTCGATCTTCTTCCAGAAAGAACTGGCTTCAGTGCCTGAAGTTCAGACGTTTGTCAAAGGGGTACTGCATATACAGCCTCCTTTTGTGCCTCCAGTGGCACCTTGGGATCTCAATGTAGTTTTAGGGTTCCTAAAATCACATTGGTTTGAACCACTTGCCACAGTGGATTTGAAATATCTCACATGGAAAGTGGTAATGCTGTTGGCCCTGGCTTCAGCCAGGCGCGTATCAGAATTGGCGGCTTTATCCTATAAAAGCCCTTACCTGATATTTCATTCGGATAGGGCGGAATTGGAGGACTCCAAGTTGCTGGACGTAGTCAGGGCCCTGAAAATATATGTTTCCAGGACGGCTGGAGTCAGAAAATCTGACTCGCTGTTTATACTGTATGCACCCAACAAGCTGGGTGCTCCTGCTTCTAAGCAGACGATTGCTCGTTGGATTTGTAGTACAATTCAACTTGCACATTCTGTGGCAGGCCTGCCACAGCCATAATCTGTTAAAGCCCATTCCACAAGGAAGGTGGGCTCATCTTGGGCGGCTGCCCGAGGGGTCTCGGCTTTACAACTTTGCCGAGCAGCTACTTGGTCAGGGGCAAACACGTTTGCTAAATTCTACAAATTTGATACCCTGGCTGAGGAGGACCTGGAGTTCTCTCATTCGGTGCTGCAGAGTCATCCGCACTCTCCCGCCCGTTTGGGAGCTTTGGTATAATCCCCATGGTCCTTACGGAGTTCCCAGCATCCACTAGGACGTCAGAGAAAATAAGAATTTACTTACCGATAATTCTATTTCTCGTAGTCCGTAGTGGATGCTGGGCGCCCATCCCAAGTGCGGATTGTCTGCAATACTTGTATATAGTTATTGTTACAAACAAATCGGGTTGTTTATTGTTGGAAGCCATCTTTTCAGAGGCTCCTACGGTTATCATACTGTTAACTGGGTTCAGATCACGAGTTGTACGGTGTGATTGGTGTGGCTGGTATGAGTCTTACCCGGGATTCAAGATCCTTCCTTATTATGTACGCTCGTCCGGGCACAGTATCTTAACTGAGGCTTGGAGGAGGGTCATAGGGGGAGGAGCCAGTGCACACCAGCTAGTCTAAAGCTTTTACTTTTTGTGCCCAGTCTCCTGCGGAGCCGCTATTCCCCATGGTCCTTATGGAGTTCCCAGCATCCACTACGGACTACGAGAAATAGAATTATCGGTAAGTAAAATCTTATTTTCACCACTAGGGTACCCTATATAGATGAGGGACCCTTCAAACATAACCTTCTTTCTAGGGTTAACAAGGCTGTTATTAGCATTATTTATGCCCGGATTTACGATCCTTAGATTAGAACAAAATAACATAAGGTCTAACAGGAACATGCTTAACTGTATATGACAGAGGGGGTAATTCCAAGTTGATCGCAGCAGGAATTCTGTTAGCAATTGGGCAAAACCATGTGCACTGCAGGGGAGGCAGATATAACATGCGCAGAGAGAGTTAGATTTGGGTGGGGTGAGTTCAATCTGCAATCTAAATTGCAGTGTAATAATAAAGCAGCCAGTATTTACCCTGCACAGAAACAAAATAACCCACCCAAATCTAACTCTCTCTGCAAATGTTATATCTGCCCCCCCTGCAGTGCACATGGTTTTGCCCAACTGCTAAAAAATTCCTGCTGCGATCAACTTGGAATTACCCCCAGAGGTAGGTTTAACTTACGGCTTTAACAATACAGAATCCCAGTAAACAAAATAACTAATTATAATACTGACATTTCGAGCAAATAGGTCTCGTCCCAAATTTTCCATTAGACTAAGGATTATTTATGTTTAACTTTATATGTAACATTATTTAAAAACATCACAAAGGGCAGTTTATCAATACTGATGCTCAGAGGGATATTTGCACTCTGGCATCGAGAGTAAATGCGATGTCCATATCTGCCAGAAGAAGTTTATGGACGCGACAGTGGTCAGGTGATGCGGATTCTAAACGACATATGGAAGTATTGCCGTATAAAGGGGAGGAATTATTTGGCGTCGGTCTATCGGATCTGGTGGCCACGGCAACTGCCGGAAAATCCACCTTTTTACCTCAGACCCCCTCCCAACAGAAAAAGACACCGTCTTTTCAGCCGCAGTCCTTTCGGTCCTATAAGAACAAGCGGGCAAAAGGACAGTCATATCTGCCCCGGGGCAGAGGAAGGGGTAAGAGAGGACAGCAAGCAGCCCCTGCCCAGGAACAGAAGCCCTCCCAGGGTTCTGCAAAGCCCTCAGCATGACGCTGGGGCTTTACAAGCGGACTCAGGAGCGGTGGGGGGTCGACTCAAGAATTTCAGCGCACAGTGGGCTTGCTCACAGGTGGACCCCTGGATCCTGCAGGTAGTATCTCAGGGTTACAGGTTGGAATTCGAGAAGTCTCCCCCTCGCCGGTTCCTAAAGTCTGCTTTGCCAACGTCTCCCTCAGACAGGGCGACGGTATTGGAAGCCATTCACTAGCTGTTTTCTCAGCAGGTGATAGTCAAGGTACCCCTCCTACAACAAGGAAAAGGGTATTACTCCACGCTATTTGTGGTACCGAAGCCGGACGGCTCGGTAAGACCTATTCTAAATCTGAAATCTTTGAACCTGTACATACAAAAATTCAAGTTCAAGATGGAGTCACTCAGAGCAGTGATAGCGAATCTGGAAGAAGGGGACTTTATGGTGTCCCTGGACATAAAGGATGCTTACCTGCATGTCCCAATTTGCCCTTCACATCAAGGGTACCTCAGGTTCGTGGTGCAAAACTGTCATTATCAGTTTCAGACGCTGCCGTTTGGATTGTCCACGGCACCTCGGGTCTTTACCAAGGTAATGGTCGAAATGATGATTCTTCTTCGAAGAAGAGGCGTATTAATTATCCCTTACTTGGACGATCTCCTGATAAGGGCAAGGTCCAGAGAACAGCTGGAGGACGGAGTAGCACTAACCCAATTAGTGCTGCAACAACACGGGTGGATTCTGAAATTTCCAAAATCTCAGTTGACACCGACAACACGTCTGCTGTTCCTGGGAATGATTCTGGAATTCTGGACACGGTTCAGAAAAAGGTGTTTCTTCCGGAGGAGAACGCCAAGGAGTTATCCAAACTTGTCAGGAACCTCCTAAAACCAGGAAAAGTGTCTGTGCATCAATGCACAAGAGTCCTGGGAAAGATGGTGGCTTCTTACGAAGCGATTCCATTCGGCAGATTCCACGCACAAACTTTTCAGTGGGATCTGTTGGACAAATGGTCCGGATCGCATCTGCAGATGCACCAGCGGATAACCTTATCACCACGGACAAGGGTGTCTCTTCTGTGGTGGTTGCAGAGTGCTCATCTGTTAGAGGGCCGCAGATTCGGCATACAGGACTGGGTCCTGGTGACCACGGATGCCAGTCTGAGAGGCTGGGGAGCGGTCACACAGGGAAGAAACTTCCAGGGAGTATGGTCAAGCCTGGAGATGTCTTTTCACATAAATATACTGGAGCTAAGAGCGATTTACAATGCTCTAAGTCTGGCAAAACCCCTGCTTCAGGGTCAGCCGGTGTTGATCCAGTCGGACAACATCACGGCAGTCGCCCACGTAAACAGACAGGGTGGCACAAGAAGCAGGACAGCAATGGCAGAAGCTGCAAGGATTCTTCGCAGGGCGGAAGATCATGTGATAGCACTGTCAGCAGTGTTCATTCCGGGAGTGGACAACTGGGAAGCAGACTTCCTCAGCAGACACGATCTACACCCGGGAGAGTGGGGACTTCATCCAGAAGTCTTCCACATGATTGTGAACCGTTGGGAAAAACCAAAGGTGGATATGATGGCGTCCCGCCTCAACAAAAAACTGGACAGGTATTGCGCCAGGTCAAGAGACCCTCAGGCAATAGCTGTGGACGCTCTGGTAACACCGTGGGTGTTCCAGTCAGTGTATGTGTTCCCTCCTCTGCCTCTCATACCAAAAGTACTGAGAATTATACGGCAAAGGGGAGTAAGAACGATACTCGTGGCTCCGGATTGGCCAAGAAGAACTTGGTACCCGGAACTTCAAGAGATGCTCACGGAGGATCCGTGGCCTCTACCTCTAAGACGGGACCTGCTTCAGCAGGGACCGTGTCTATTCCAAGACTTACCGCGGCTGCGTTTGACGGCTTGGCGGTTGAACGCCGAATTCTAAGGGAAAAAGGCATTCCGGAAGAAGTCATTCCTACACTGGTAAAAGCCAGGAAGGAGGTGACTGCACAACATTATCACCGCATTTGGAGAAAATATGTTGCGTGGTGTGAGGCCAGGAAGGCCCCCACGGAGGAATTTCAACTGGGTCGATTCCTACATTTCCTGCAAACAGGATTGTCTATGGGCCTCAAATTGGGGTCCATTAAGGTTCAAATTTCGGCCCTGTCGATTTTCTTCCAGAAAGAATTGGCTTCAGTTCCTGAAGTCCAGACTTTTGTAAAAGGAGTACTACATATACAGCCCCCGTTTGTGCCCCCAGTTGCACCGTGGGATCTTAATGTAGTTTTGGATTTTCTCAAATCCCATTGGTTTGAGCCACTCAAATCGGTGGAGTTGAAATATCTTACATGGAAAGTAACCATGCTACTGGCCCTGGCTTCAGCCAGGAGAGTATCAGAATTAGCGGCTTTATCATATAAGAGCCCATATCTGATTTTCCATTCGGACAGGGCAGAACTGCGGACGCGTCCTCATTTTCTGCCTAAGGTGGTGTCAGCGTTTCACCTGAACCAGCCTATTGTGGTGCCTGCGGCTACTAACGATTTGGAGGATTCCAAGTTGTTGGACGTGGTCCGGGCATTGAAAATATATATTTCAAGAACGGCTGGAGTCAGAAAGTCTGACTCGCTGTTTATATTGTATGCACCCAACAAGCTGGGTGCTCCTGCTTCTAAGCAGACGATTGCTCGTTGGATTTGTAGCACAATTCAACTTGCACATTCTGTGGCAGGCTTGCCACAACCAAAATCTGTCAAGGCCCATTCCACAAGGAAAGTGGGCTCATCCTGGGCGGCTGCCCGGGGGGTCTCGGCATTACAACTCTGCCGAGCAGCTACGTGGTCGGGGGAGAACACGTTTGTAAAATTCTACAAATTTGATACCCTGGCTAAAGAGGACCTGGAGTTCTCTCATTCGGTGCTGCAGAGTCATCCGCACTCTCCCGCCCGTTTGGGAGCTTTGGTATAATCCCCATGGTCCTGACGGAGTCCCCAGCATCCACTTAGGACGTCAGAGAAAATAAGATTTTACTTACTGATAAATCTATTTCTCGTAGTCCGTAGTGGATGCTGGGCGCCCATCCCAAGTGCGGATTGTCTGCAATACTTGTACATAGTTATTGTTACAAAAAAATCGGGTTGTTATTGTTGTGAGCCGTCTGTTCAGAGGCTCCTACGTTTGTCATACTGTTAACTGGGTTCAGATCACAAGTTGTACGGTGTGATTGGTGTGGCTGGTATGAGTCTTACCCGGGATTCAATATCCTTCCTTATTGTGTACGCTCGTCCGGGCACAGTATCCTAACTGAGGCTTGGAGGAGGGTCATAGGGGGAGGAGCCAGTGCACACCACCTGATCCTAAAGCTTTATTTTTGTGCCCTGTCTCCTGCGGAGCCGCTATTCCCCATGGTCCTGACGGAGTCCCCAGCATCCACTACGGACTACGAGAAATAGATTTATCGGTAAGTAAAATCTTATTTTTTAAGGAAAGCTCACAGAGAGGACTTTTATCCACAATTACTCCCAGAGGAAGGCCCCAAGCAGGCTGAAATGCGTTGGAGGAGCGGGACATTACACACTTTATTATCAGGCACGGAGACGTGGGCAAGTCCGATGGACACAGGAGTTACACTGCAGTGCATCGTGAACACGTGACCGGGAGACCCGGAAGTGAGTACCAGACGCAAGATCTGACTGGAGGCAGAAGCTGGTGAAGGGAGAGCACGGACGGCGGTACACAGTGAGTGAGGTGAGTCTCCGTTCGCGGTGGAGGTGTACAGCGTGTCACTTTTAGAGCCACTGCTGTCCAACAATCCCCCCCGTTGACTGGTCCCACACTCTCGACCGACCGGTGTCGAGGGGAGCGTCTGTACACAGACGCGTCGCTGGAGACCGCGGCTGAGAGAGGGAAGACCAGTCCGGAGTTCCCTACTCCCAGTATCCGCCCTCCACTACCCCTAGACACCGTGAAGATCATCACCCGTAAAATTACATCTAAGTGCACTTAGCAACACAGACAAGTGGGACACCGCTGTCTGGTGAACGCTGGTTATTTGTTACATTGGTTCCTGCAGCTATACGTGCTACGGACTTCACCCGATACTATAGTTCAAATATCTGGTACTGTGAACAACAGGGACTCAGTGCTGGATATCCAATTATCAGGATCATATCCCACTACTATATTTAAGACCTATACTGTATTCTGACCATATGGGCCGACGTTCATTTATTGCTACTATAATGTTTATACATTAGAGTTGTTTCAATTACCTTTTGTATTTGCTTTTTGATGAATAGTAAAAGTTTTGAAGCTATTTAATCTGTTGAGTATTACATGCACAAAACGTACCTTGAGCACTACCCAGCCACTTGGGATTAGTACGAAATCCCGCTGGACGGAATACCGACACCGGAATCCCGACCGTCACAATCCCGACCGTCACAATCCCGACAGGGGGGCGAGCGCAACGCAGCCCCTTGCGGGCTCGCTACGCTCGGCACACTAATTTATTCTCCCTCTATGGGTGTCGTGGACACCCACAGATGGAGAATATGTCGGGATTGTGCCGGTCGGGATTCTGGTGTCGGTATTCCGTCCAGCGGGATCTTGACCGCATCCCAGCCACTTGTATTTATCCTATAGTAGTACAATTCTGAAAAACAATAGACTCAGACCACATCCCACACTACTAGCCGAGCGCAGCATCACAAACAGAGCATATTGTCCGTAGGTTGGTCACCTTAGGTGCAGCAGCTAGCCCGAACAAACATCACTCAGTGCGCAGATATAGAAACAAATCATCTCTACTAACATCTGGTGTCTTTATTTTGCCAAAAATGCATATTCGTTGCAACGCATTTGCGTTTCATTACCCAGAAGTGGTCCGGAGAATACTAAGTAATGCAGTTTTTAAGTGTTTCATAGATAAAAACTATAGGTTTCTAATTATGTCTCTCTCTGACTCTCATTATGAATTTAGTGTTTGTATGACCATTGGATTTTGTATCCTTTTAACTATGATGGATTGATCTGACAGGTGTCACTGCTTGTCTAATTCGTAAGGTATACATACACTACCTATTCAGCTCACAAGTCACCTTGAAAAAGCTGCAAGGTTCAGCAGCAAAATGCGTCAGTGTGTTACCTGTCACCCTACTACTTTGGACTCACCCACAAGTGCCTTTATTAATACTGGACCAATACTTGTTTCCATCTGTGTGGACGATCTTCTGCTAATATACTTTGGACTGTAATATTCAAGACATCCGTAGCTCTGGTGAGGACCCTCTTGGAATATTCTCCTGCTTGGCGGGACTACACTCCAGTGGTTGTTATACAGTCTTACTTTGCATTTTTGGACTGGGCTGTCCGTTCTAAGGAGTAAGAATCGTCTGCTTTTCCAACTAATTTTCCAGTTTGAACAGGCACGGTTGAGAATGATTACTACTGCTGGGTGACTCAAAAATGTGTTTTTATAGCTTTATGTATGTATTATGAATTTTATATATTAAATCATGTGTACCTATTTCAGACAATCCATCTTATCATTTTAGCACTGCCTTTTCCGCTCTTTTTTTTCTGTCTGTATAATTAATAAGAGTGACTAACCCTAATTCTTGGCAGCTGCTTATTAGTAAACCAGTCCATAATTTAGCACCTGACCTTTAACCTGTTGGTTAATTTTCTTCTTTTCACTTATTCCCGGGTTATTACCGGGTCAGGTGCAGTGTGAATGGGTTTTTGGGTCGATGCGACCGGGGACCCGTTCACAGAATAGGCAGTGTGAAGATGTTCTCATCTCCCAGTGCCGCCTCCGCACCTGCCCCCGATGTCGTCAGCGCTAGCTCCGTCCCCTGCCCGCGATGGCAACCCGACCCAGCATATTGCCAATGTGAAAGGGTCCAATGCCGGGTCACACCCGGGAAGGACCTGTGCCCAAATGAGCAATATAACCACTTTTCGATTTTAGAAGTTTTAGTGAATTTACCCCTCAGTCACACACAGATATACACGTGTCGGATATCAAATTATTCAGCACAGTTTCCACGTACGTTCTAGTCACATTGCGTTGTGAAGGTGCATTTTTGGCAAAACAGATGCCCAACACTAGAAGTGGTGTGTGCAGAACAGGCTTTGCTGGGATGGAGAGGGGAGTGTTAAAACCCGAAGGAGAAACTGATGTGTGAGCTGCAGTGTGTAGTGGCTCATTCATGTACAACACCTTGACACTCTTAACACCCCATCACTGCTGTATGCAGATGTAGGCAGCCAATGGCTCTCCAGCTGCTGAGGTACTGCAAGTCCCAGCATGACCTGTCCGTCACTCCACTAATGGACCGCTCTCCTGGATAATTGGGCGGATTAAAATGTCATTTTAAAAACCTGATTTTTATTTATTTTTTTCCCCCCACATTACATTTTTATTGAATATATGCAGAAACAATATTATTATGAGGGCGGATACAGGAATAAAAAAGGAGGACAACAAAGGGGGGATGAAATAACAAGAGGGATGTAGTGGAAACAGGTCACCTACAGACCTCAAACACAAATAAATGAATCCGAGTATAGCATTAATAAGTTGGACATCCGAAGAATATAAAAAAAAAAGAGAGAAAAGGAAAAGCAAAAAAGAGGAAAAGGAACAAAAAAAAATTACAAATAAGGGAGATGGAGCAGAGATCGGGAGTGGCGAGAGACTGTGCTTGGAACCAGGGCAACCTTATTACTTGCAATTTATCTGCCCTATTGTTTTGCAATAAATTTAACCTTTGCCACAAGTGCATTCAGCGAGAGTGGGTGCTTGTCTTTCCAGTGGTATGCTAATAAGGATTTAGCTGTATTGCATAAATGGATGAGCAATTTGTATTGGAATTTGGAGACCCCGGTAATAAGGTTACCACAGGGTCCAAAGTTACCTCCGTTCCAACAGCATGGCAAATCAGTGATCGGAACAGATCTCAGACAGAGCATATAAAGGGGCAAGTCCACCAAGTATGGAAAAAGGAATACTCTTCCCTGCACAGTCTCCAGCGCAAATTAGATGTAACTGGGAAAATAGCGTGGAGTTTAGTGGGCACCAAGTACCACCTGGTATAGACTTTGCAACAAGTATCTCTAATCGCTACACTAATGAAGGCTTTGGCTATAAGCAGTATAATTTGTGGTGTTCACGAGATGGAGGGTCGGGAGCCAAAACAGATTTTTAATTAACCAAAATGTTTGCATTCCTGCCAATGGAGCATAAACAAAAACATTCAAATGAGAAGGATGAGCGTAGTAAAGAAGATTTAGTTTGAGAATGGATGAAGCTAAGGATTTGAAGGTATTGATAGTGACATGAGGGGGGAAAGCCAAAGTGGTCCTGAAGGTCTGAAAATGAGGAGGGGCAAAATTACCTTTCATATGTAGAAAGCCGTTAATGTCATGATTACGCCACAAAGCAGCCACCTTACTGTCACAGCCTGGGGGAAACCAGGTTGGTCCCAGATTGTAGTCAGGGGGATAAGGGTATGAGGAGAGATTATAGGTAGCGCAGAGTTTGTCTCATAATTGATCAGTAAAGTTGATAGTTGGAACAGTAAGCTGAGGCTGGTCTGCATGGTCTAGGAACCAAACAAAAGCGCCAACTGTTCCTTGCTGAGACCTCCTAAGATGGGGTTTATATCCAAACCATATGACCTTGCTACAGATTTTCTGCAGGGAGGCAAGGGCTGTTCCCGGTACTGCAACAGGGAGGGTCTGAAATAGGTACAGTAAATGGGGGACGAAATTCATTTTGAGAGTATTTATGCAACACACTCCTCTTTCTAGGTGATGCATAAGGTTCTTAATCACTGGGACATAATTTGCCTTCTAGATGGAAGAATAGATTTTAGACCCCTAGGTATTAAATTGAGATGTGGAGGCCAGGGTTGTTTGCAGGTAAGGAGAAACCTTAAAGGCCAGGGCTTCAAATTAGGAATGGGTTACTTTGTTATTCGAGAGGGAACCATATAACGACAGTTCTTTATGGAGATTGGGGAGGAACACCAATAGGCTAGACAACATGGAAGAACATAATCTGTAAACAGTGACCGTTTGTACTGGTTGCGGCCCATGTATAATACAGGTTGAGTATCCCATATCCAAATATTCCAAAATACGAAATTTTTTTGAGTTAGTGAGATAGTGAAATCTTTGTTTTCTGATGGCTCAATGTACACAAACTTTGTGTAATACACAAAGTTATTAAAAATATTGTTTTAATTGACCTTCAGGCTGTGTGTATATGAAACATAAATGAATTGTGTGAATGTACACACACTTTGTTTAATGCACAAAGTTATTAAAAAACATTGGCTAAAGTTACCTTCTGGTTGTGTGTATAAGGTGTATATGAAACATAAATGCGTTCTGTGCTTAGACTTGGGTCGCATCACCATGATATCTCATTATGGTATGCAATTATTCCAAAATACGGAAAAATCCGATATCCAAAATACTTCTGGTCCCAAGCATTTTGGATAAGGGATACTCAACCTGTATGTATATATATGTGTGTGTATATATATATGTGTGTGTATATATATGTGTGTGTATATATATATATATATATATGTGTATATATATATATGTAATTTGTGAAAGAGGGCACTCACCAATTTTTTAAAAGGTCAAAGGTTATTTATTACCACATCATGAAGACATCTGACTTCATGATGTGGTAATAAATAACCTTTGACCTTTTAAAAAATTGGTGAGTGCCCTCTTTCACAAATGACTATTTATCGGAATCTACTGTTCCTTGGAGTTGAGCACCATCTGGTTGGCCTTTGATTTGCAGATCAGTACGGATGTCCATGGAAATATATATATATATATATATATATATATATATATATATATATATATATATATATATATATATATATATATATATATATATATATATATATATATATATATATATATACACACAAACAAATATAAAACCACAGCACTCGCCACCCCAGAAGCGGGGTGCAATGTATGCACTCACCACTCATAGGGTGGGGAGCATGTAGCCCATGGCCACCTACTTAAATATTTACAAACAGAAAATTCAGCACTCCCCATAGCAAGCTCACTTATCCTCACCACATCAATAAATAAATAAATTATTGGGGTTTAGTTAGTGAATTGGCCAATGCATGGAAGCCTGCAAACCGCTCGCCAAGGTACCACACCTTCCTGCAGGTCCTACACTATCACAGAGTCTTAAAAATGAAAACCTGGCAACTATATCACATAATATAACTGCAAATATGCCCACTAGGTTTAATGTGCACCTGCCACATGGCTTTTAAAGGTACACTAGTCACCTGACACTGGCCCTCATTCTGAGTTGTTCGCTCGCTGCTATTTTTAGCAGAATTGCTAATAGGCTAAAATCCGGCAGTTCTGCGCATGCGTATGCACAGCAGGGCGCACGCGCTAAGTATTTTTACACAAAACTATGCTATTTTACTCACGGGCGAAAGAAGCTTTTCAATCGCTCTGCTGATCGTAGTGTGATTGACAGGAAGTGGGTGTTTCTGGGCGGAAACTGGCCGTTTTCAGGGAGTGTGCTAAAAAACTCAGGCGTGCCAGGTAAAAACGCAGTAGTGGCTGGAGAAACGGAGGAGTGGCTGGCCGGACGCTGGGCGTGTTTGTGACGTCAAACCAGGAATTAAACGGACTGAGGTGATCGCAATCTAGGAGTAGGTCTGGAGCTACTCAGAAACTGCAAGGAAATACTTAATAGCAGAATTGCTAATCTTTCGTTAGCAATTCTGCTATGCTAAGATACACTCCCAGAGGGCAGCGGCTTTGCGTTTGCATTTCTGCTAAAAGTAGCTAGCGAGCGTACAACTCGGAATGAGGGCCACTGGCTGATAAATTACTAAGGAACAGCTGACACAGGTTTAGAACAATTGAGTTTACATAGGGGTGCATGAGGATAAGTGAGCTTGCTATGGTGAGTGCTAAATTTTCTGTTTTGTGTGTGTGTATATGTATGTGTGTGTGTGTGTATGTATGTGTGTATGTGTATATATATATATATATATATATATATATATATGTAATACACTGCTCAAAAAAATAAAGGGAACACTTAAACAACACAATGTGACTCCGAGTCAATCACACTTCTGTGAAATCAAACTGTCCACTTAGGAGGCAACACTGATTGACAATCAATTTCACATGCTGTTGTGCAAATGGAATACAGGTGGAAATTATAGGCAATTAGCAAGACACCCCCAATAAACGAGTTGTTCTGCAGGTGGTGACCACAGACCACTTCTCAGCTCCTATGCTTTCTGGCTGATGTTTTGGTCACTTTTGAAAGCTGGTGGTGCTTTCACTCTAGTGGTAGCATGAGACGGAGTCTACAACCCACACAAGAGGCTCAGGTAGTGCAGCTCATCCAGGATGGCACATCAATGCGAGCTGTGGCAAGAAGGTTTGCTGTGTCTGTCAGCGTAGTGTCCAGAGCATGGAGGCGCTACCAGGAGACAGGCCAGTACATCAGGAGACGTGGAGGAGGCCGTAGGAGGGCAACAACCCAGCAGCAGGACCGCTACCTCCGCCTTTGTGCAAGGAGGAACAGGAGGAGCACTGCCAGAGCCCTGCAAAATTACCTCCAGCAAGCCACAAATGTGCATGTGTGTACTCAAACGATCAGAAACAGACTCCATGAGGGTGGTATGAGGGCCCGATGTCCACAGGTGCTTACAGCCCAACACCGTGCAGGACGTTTGGCATTTGCCAGAGAACACCAAGATTGGCAAATTTGCCACTGGCACCCAGTGCTCTTCACAGATGAAAGCAGGTTCTCACTGAGCACATGTGACAGACGAGTCTGGAGACGCCAAGGAGAACGTTCTGCTGCCTGCAACATCCTCCAGCATGACCGGTTTGGCAGTGGGTCAGTAATGGTTTGGGGTGGCATTTCTTTGGGGGGCCGCACAGCCCTCCATGTGCTCGCCAGAGGTAGCCTGACTGCCATTAGGTACCGAGATGAGATCCTCAGACCCCTTGTGAGACCGTATGCTGGTGCGGTTGGCCCTGGGTTCCGCCTAATGCAAGACAATGCTAGACCTCATGTGGCTGGAGTGTGTCAGCAGTTCCTGCAAGACGAAGGCATTGATGCTATGGACTGGCCCGCCCGTTCCCCAGACCTGAATCCAATTGAGCACATCTGGGACATCATGTCTCGCTCCATCCACCAACGCCACGTTACACCACAGACTGTCCAGGAATTGGCGGATGCTTTAGTCCAGGTCTGGGAGGAGATCCCTCAGGAGACCATCCGCCACCTCATCAGGAGCATGCCCAGGCATTGTAGGGAGGTCATACAGGCACGTGGAGGCCACACACACTACTGAGCCTCATTTTACTTTTTTTAAGGATATTACATCAAAGCTGGATCAGCCTGTAGTGTGTTTTTTCCACTTTAATTTTGAGTGTGACTCCAAATCCAGACCTCCATGGGTTAATAAATTTGATTTCCATTGATAATTTTTGTGTGATTTTGTTGTCGGCACATTCAACTATGTAAAGAACAAAGTATTTAATAAGAATATTTCATTCATTCAGATCTAGGATGTGTTATTTTAGTGTTCCCTTTATGTTTTTGAGCAGTGTATATAATTAGCATTATAAAAAATGTTTTATTTTAATTATTCAAACAAATCAAAATGGACACTGATTTTTAGATTCTCTCTAGTATTTGAGGCAGCAGCTGCCGCATAATATATGTTAACAGGATAGTGTCCCTTACCCCAACCCCAGTACTTACCTCTGGGATCTGTCTGGATCCCGACTGCCAAGATATGGACCGCATCCCCTTTCAAAACCTATTCAACTTCTGATATTGCATGAATTGAATTACATTTTTATTTTTATTTTATTTTTTATTGCTATGTGTATGTATGAGTGAGCTAGTATTTTTGAGATCATTGATCACTGAATGGTGCTGGTGATACTGCCTGTAGTATTGGCATGGCCTCTGTTAAACAAATCTGCCGCCCATTACTGATGATGTTGGCCGGAAGCAGGCAGTGTATCAGGACCAGGCCCCCCAACCTAATAAAAAAAAAACAGGCTCTATCTTCCCTACTTAAAGAGGTAGAGCAGTGAGCAGATGTACCCAGGGCATACCCTTAACTAACCAAAAGGATTGTTCCCTATTTTGATGACTTGCTTTTCAAAGCAGATCTAAAAGATGCTCATCAAGTAGATCTAGTAAGGGCAGTGGATGTCTTACTGTCCCATGGCTGGGTTATCAACTGGCAAAGGTCCAAGAGGATTTCCAGTCAGTGCATGAGATTTTTAGCTCTTATGTTCAATACCCCTCTAGCCAGGGTACTCTTGCCAGCAGATAAGATTACAGACATTTAAAATCTAGTTCAAGAACTTTTGAAGGTCAGAAGTCCATCTGTTCTTTGTTGTGTGATGTCACCAGGAAAGATGATGTTCTTATTCGAAGCAGTCCAGTATACAAGATTGTGTTCCAGGATATTTGCTCCATTTAAACAGTGTAAAAACTAGGTTGCGGTCCAGTTATTGATTATCGGCACAGTTCATCATCCTTTTACAAGAGACAAGACTGTCTCTCAGGTGCTGGACCTTGTAAGAAAACTTGAACAAAAGTAGGAGTTTCTGCATCCAGGATAGATTGGTTATCACAACGGATGCTGGCTTCCAGGGATTGGGGGCAGTTATACTGAACCATTCTTTTCAGGGACACTGATCCAGAAAAAAAACAAGGCTTGCAATCAATATGTTGAAACTAAGGGGTAAATTTACTAAAGCTTCTAAAAATGAAAAGTGATGATGTTGCCAATAGCAACAGATTCTGTCTATCACTTCTATATTGCATCCTAGAAAGTAGACAGAATCTGGTTGCTATGGGCAACATCACCGCTTTTCATTTTTAGAAGCTTTAGTAAATTTACCGCTAACAGCGGTTCTAAAGACATTGAAGAAAGCACAATTCTTTTTATTCAGGGACAACTGATAGGAATCCAATAGGAAAGCGCTGTAGCAGTAGCATACATAAATCATAAGCGGTTGGGGGGAGGGGGGGGTGTGACAAAATGTTCCCTGGGAATCAGAGAATCTTTTCAGATTCTATTTTAAGAAGGGGTTCATGTTCCAGCGATATCCAGTGTATTTATCCCAGGAGTAGAGAATTTGAAGGTAGACTTTCTTCCAGTAGAATAGTCTGCACCCAGAATTCTTTTTACAGTGTGCTAAGAAGGTGGGGTCAGTCAGTGATAGACCTAATGACTTCTCTGTTTAACAACAAGATGGGCGAGTTTTGTTTGCAGAGTCTGAGCCTTTTGAAATGATGCTATGGTTGTCTCTTGGAGTTTTTTCTAGCTGGCATATTTCCACTGATACCCATGCTGCCTCAAGTTCTAATGAAGATAAAGGAAAGAATTACAGTAATATTAGTAGCAACAGATTGGCCATGGAGATTTGGGTTTTCAGAGGTCCTAAACATTGTAGTATTTTCATTACCTTTATCATCATTTAGAATAGTGTTAGAATTAGGAGCTTTCTCTTGTAGACATCCATGTCTGATAATTCACAAAGATAGGGCAGTATTATGTACACTACATAAAGTGGTGTCGGCTTTTAATTTTAATCAAGAAATTGTAATACCAACTTTTGCTAAATCAGGTAAAACAACGTCTCAGGGTCAGTTGTCTCCGTTTGATGTTGTTCAAAGAACTTATCTGGAGAGTATAACCAGTATAAGGAAAACTAATAGTAACTTATTTACGACGCTAAGAAAAGAAGTTGGCCAGCGTACAAACAGACTGTAGCCAGATGGATTAGGGCAGGGGTGGGGAACCTTTTTTCTACCGAGGGCCATTTGGATATTTATAAAATCCTTCGGGGGCCCTACAAAAATCCTCAACGCAAAAAATTACCCTGCCCCCAGTAGGTCTGCCCCTTAGAGGTAGGCGCGCGCGCCAAAAAATGGGTGTGGCCAGTTAAAATGGGACGTGATACACATATGCCCCCAATAGTGCGGTGCCAGATCCACAATTGCCCCCACAGTGCCAGGTATACAAATGCCCCCACAGTGCCAGTTATACAAATGCCCCTCACAGTGCCAGTTATACAGATGCCCCTCACAGTGCCAGGTATACAGATGCCCCCACAGTGCCAGGTATACAAATGCCCCTCACAGTGCCAGGTATACAAGTGCCCCTCACAGTGCCAGGTATACAAGTGCCCCTCACAGTGCCAGGTATACAAATGCCCCTTATAGTGCCAGGTATACAAATGCCCCTTATAGTGCCAGGTATACAAATGCCCCCACAGTGCCAGGTATACAGATGTCCCCACAGTGCCAGGTATACAGATGCCCCTCACAGTGCCAGGTATACAAATGCCCCTCACAGTGCCAGGTATACAAATGCCCCCCACAGTGCCAGGTATACAAATGCCCCCCACAGTGCCAGGTATACAGATGTCCCCACAGTGCCAGGTATACAGATGCCCCCACAGTGCCAGGTATACAGATGCCCTCCCCTCTCCCCTCCGTGCTGCTTACCGTGGGACATGGAGGAGAGCGCGGCTGTCGGGTGGGAGCGGTGGCGTGTAGTACTTCAAACCAGCCGCCGGTTTGAGAGCCAATCAGAGCTCGCGGACCGGCAGCCGCGGCTCCTGATTGGCTGCCGGTCCGCGAGCTCTGATTGGCTCATGGACCGGCGGCTGGTTTGAAGTACAACACGCCGCCGCTCCCACTCGACAGCCGCGCTCTCCTCCCTGTTCTGACAGCTGAGACATGCTGCCGCCGGACAGAGCGGCAGCGTGTCTCACTGACACAAGCTGGTGGGCCGGACCAAACGGCTTCGCGGGCGGGCCGGAGGTTCCCCACCCCTGGATTAGGGTCACAACTCAGCAGGCATATGAGGTAGCTGAACAATCTGTTCCAGCTAGGATCTCGGCTCATTCTACTCGCTTGGTTGGAACTTCATGGGCAGCGTGTTATGGAGCTTCTGCCTACCAGTTAAGTGGAGCATCTAAATGGTCCTCTGTTTATACTTTTATCAAATTTTATAAGTATCATGCCAAGGATGCTGTTTTTGGACTGGAAGTATTACGCATACTCTCTCCTATTGGCAACATTTGTATATCCCCATGGGCAAGAGTGATCCCCCAGATGGAGAGAGGAGAAAATATTATTTTGAGTTCTTACCATTAAATCTTTCTCCAAATTCATCTGGGGGATGCTACGATCCCTCCCTTATGCGGTTGTACGTGTGAGAAGAAGTGATTCTGTCCTTATTTATCTTCAAAGTGTCCTTGCGGCTTTTTAAGTTCAAAGTAAGGAAGGGGTTGGAGGGGAAGAGCTTATATGCAGAAAAGGCTAACTTAGTATGTCCTATCTCCTAAACCCTCATCACACCCCACCCCATATTCAAGTGTCACCCAGATGGACTCTGAAAGAGAGATTTAATGGAAAGAACAAAAAAATCTTATTTCTTGACCTTAGCCTGAAGTCAACAACAGACATTACAATCTATCCTGCTTCTCCTATTGGATGACGTATAATTGTACACCCTGTAGTCGGTAATTTTTATATGTTGTCATATAAATGAATGCATTCGTGAAAAAAATTGTATCACAAAAGAGGCAGAAGAAATATTTGTGCTGCCATACTTCATGCTTGAAGCTCTGCAAATGACCCTAGTAGACTTCAATGTAACAGTGCGCTTCGTTCCATTATCTTTAAATAGGAAAATATTACCACTGCATTTACATTTTTTATTGTCTTTTATTGAGCACTTCATATGTAATGAAGCTTTGGCACCAGCTTATCATTTCTTAATGATAATGTAAGCGCATTGTCAAGTCAATGAATGAGTGATTGTGAAGCTTTGTTAAGTTTCAATTGCATAGGTATGCATTATAGTTATTGCAGAAAAAGGTGCACAGCAATTACAAGCATGTCTGTTTTGTACATAATTTCATTAAAGTTCTGTTGACCGATTTATATATAAAACAGCAGATGCTCTGATATTTAAATATAAAGAAAACTTAATGTGAGATGTAAATCCCACTTTATAAGTAACTGATGTGATTTAAAGAGCTACTTGAAGTAGTTATATGAAAAATGGAAGTGAATAGAATTTGATAATCTTACAATTGTAGAATACTCAGCATAGGCCAATTTGTGTATGTGTGTGTATATACTAGTTACCAGCTCGTTCTAATGATGGAACAACATAACAGTAATGTTAGCGCCAGCGGCTGTGCACACCCGAACGGAGCAATGCTTGAATTGCTCTGTCGGGCGTCGTCTAGTGCCTGCCGGCACGCAAAACACTTGAATTCCTCCCATAGAGGTGAGGAGCAGTGTAAGCCATTATTATATAAGATATATATATATATATATATATATATATATATATATATATAGCTATATAGTAATTTAAAAGCCTTCCCATTCCCCATTCAGTAGAGCTGTGGGGACCCACTTGTTTCTGGAGCTACTGGCACCATCTCTTGTAGTTCAGGCTTATGTAACCTGTACTTAGCCAGGTGAAGCAGCAACTGCTATCCAGCCAAAGTAACCACATGAAGCTATTTTTGGACAAGTTAAGGAAATTGCACCTAATTGGATTCTTCTTTCTTTCAAGATGATACGTTTTTGAATGATCCCTTTTACAGTCTGCTTGTTGACTATAACTTCCATGCATTCCATCATTATAGGACACAAGCTGTAACTGCCAGTTTCCAGCGCTTTCATATTCAGCACATGGTATTTTCTTTTAGTAGCAGAGCAGTGTCACCTTGTGACATCATATTGTTTTTACCATGAGTTCCCTGTGTGGCAGCGTAGGGGATGTCCTTCTTGGATCTTCTCTTCACTTAGTCTGTTTTCATGCAGACTTCTAATTAGGTCCTTATAGCACAAGATCTCATAATCTGAGAGATATCCATCACTATCCCCTCACTGGTTTAATGAAAGTGTAATTGAATGGACAAATTATCTGCCACAGCCCAACCCCCCTCTCGCCCCATATGCAAGCATGCTGTGTGGGGGTCACTCTTTTCATTTTGTAAGTGTGTAGTAAACAGATACGAAAATTGTGTGTATAAACATAACATGCTAGTGACCCCCAAACTTTAAAAATTCTGCATGTGGTACTCTGTGTGAATAACATAAGAGTTTAATAAAAAACAACTAATATAGAGATTTGCTCATACATCTATAACTTTAAGACCTGGGTAAATCCGTTTCATTAGGCAATTCAGGGATCTTGTGTAGACTACAGAATCATAACGTTACTCCTAGCGAATCTTCTAGACCACTAACATGGGAAAATGGAAAGAAAATTGTTCTGGTGACAAAGAGATGGGCAAAAGCATCCGCAGGGTTAATTATTAAGCTGCCTGCAAACACATCATATACTATATTCAGTGGATACACATGAACAGATGGCAAAATAGATCCAGTTATGAAAAGGTTTATGAATTGGTGTTTGACATGTATTATGGAATGTAAAGCGAAAAAATAAGATTTTACTTACCGGTAAATCTATTTCTCGTAGTCCGTAGTGGATGCTGGGGACTCCGTAAGGACCATGGGAATAGACGGGCTCCGCAGGAGACATGGGCACTTCAAGAAAGAATTTAGATTCTGGTGTGCTCTGGCTCCTCCCTCTATGTCCCTCCTCCAGACCCCAGTTAGAGAAACTGTGCCCGGAAGAGCTGACAGTACAAGCCACAACAATCACACCGTATAACTTGTGATAAACTTACCCAGTCAACAGTATGAACAACAACAGAGCATCAGTTCAACCCTGATGCAACAATAACATAGCCCTTATTGCAGCAATAACTATATACAAGTATTGCAGAAGAAGTCCGCACTTGGGACGGGCGCCCAGCATCCACTATGGACTACGAGAAATAGATTTACCGGTAAGTAAAATCTTATTTTCTCTAACGTCCTAGTGGATGCTGGGGACTCCGTAAGGACCATGGGGATTATACCAAAGCTCCCAAACGGGCGGGAGAGTGCGGATGACTCTACAGCACCGAATGAGCAAACACAAGGTCCTCCTCAGCCAGGGTATCAAACTTGTAGAACTTTGCAAAAGTGTTTGAACCTGACCAAGTAGCCGCTCGGCACAGCTGTAATGCCGAGACCCCTCGGGCAGCCGCCCAAGAAGAGCCCACCTTCCTAGTGGAATGGGCCTTAACTGATTTTGGCAGCGGCAATCCAGCCGCAGAATGAGCCTGCTGAATCGTATTACAGATCCATCGAGCAATAGTTTGCTTTGAAGCAGGAGCACCAAGCTTGTTGGAAGCATACAGGATAAACAAAGATTCTGTTTTCCTGACCCTAGCCGTTCTGGCTACATAAACCTTCAAAGTCCTGACCACATCAAGTAACTCTGAATCCTCCAAGTCAGTAGTAGCTACAGGCACCACAATAGGTTGGTTTATATGAAAGGATGAAACCACTTTTGGCAGAAATTGTGGACGGGTCCGCAATTCTGCTCTATCCACATGGAAAACCAGATAGGGGCTTTTATGTGACAAAGCCGCTAATTCTGACACACGCCTAGCCAAAGCCAATGCTAGTAGCATGACCACCTTCCACGTGAGATATTTCAATTCCACCGTTTTGAGTGGTTCAACCCAGTGGGATTTCAGGAAACTTAACACCACGTTAAGATCTCAAGGTGCCACCGGGGGCACAAAAGGGGGCTGAATACGCAGCACTCCCTTCACAAACGTCTGAACTTCAGGTAGAGAAGCCAGCTCTTTTTGAAAGAAAATGGATAGGGCCGAAATCTGGACCTTAATGGAACCCAATTTTAGGCCCAAAGTCACTCCTGACTGTAGGAAGTGAAGGAAACGGCCCAGCTGGAATTCCTCCGTAGGGGCATTCCTGGCCTCACACCAAGCAACATATTTTCGCCATATACGGTGATAATGTTGAGCTGTCACGTCCTTCCTAGCCTTTATCAGCGTAGGAATGACCTCATCTGGAATGCCTTTTTCCGCTAGGAACCGGCATTCAACCGCCATGCCGTCAAACGCAGCCGCGGTAAGTCTTGGAACACACAGGGCCCTTGTTGCAACAAGTCCTGTCTTAGAGGAAGAGGCCACGGGTCCTCTGTGAGCATTTCTTGCAGATCTGGATACCAAGTCCTTCTTGGCCAATCCGGAACAATGAGTATTGTTCTCACTCCTCTTTTTCTTATGGGTATGAGAGGAAGAAGAGAAAATACATAGACCGACTGGAACACCCACGGTGTCACCAGTGCGTCCACAGCTATCGCCTGAGGGTCCCATGACCTGGCGCAATACCTCTGTAGCTTTTTGTTGAAGTGGGATGCCATCATGTCCACCTGTGGCAGTTCCCACCGACTTGCAATCTACGTGAAGACTTCTTGATGAAGTCCCCACTCTCCCGGGTGGAGGTCGTGCCTGCTGAGGAAGTCTGCTTCCCAGTTGTCCACTCCCGGGATGAACACTGCTGACAGTGCGCTTACGTGATTCTCCGCCCAGCGAAGAATTCTGGTGGCTTCCGACTGAATCAGAACCAGTTGGTCACGAAGCAGGGTCTCCACTTGACGTAGGGCGTTGTATACGGCCTTTAGTTCCAGGATGCTGATGTGAAGGCAAGTCTCCTGACTTGACCACAGACCTTGGAAATTTCTTCCCTGTGTGACTGCTCCCCACCCTCGGAGGCTTGCATCCGTGGTCACCAGGACCCAGTCCTGAATGCCGAATCTGCGGCCCTCGAGAAGGTGAGCACTCTGCAGCCACCACAGGAGAGACACCCTGGCCCTGGGGGATAGGGTGATTAACCGATGCATCTGAAGATGTGATCCGGACCACTTGTCCAGTAAGTCCCATTGAAAGGTCCTCGCATGGAACCTGCCGAAGGGAATGGCCTCGTATGATGCCACCATCCTTCCCAGGACTCGAGTGCAGTGATGCACTGACACCTGTTTTGGTTTTAATAGGTTCCTGACCAGTGTCATGAGCTCCTGAGCTCTCTCTATCGGGAGATAAACCCTTTTCTGGTCTGTGTCTAGAATCATGCCTAGGAAAGGCAGATGAGCCGTAGGAACCAACTGCGACTTTGGAATATTTAGAATCCAGCCGTGTTGCCATTACACTTCCAGAGAAAGTGATACGCTGTTCAGCAACTGCTCTCTTTATCTCACTTTTATGAGGAGATCGTCCAAGTACGGGATAATTGTGACACCTTGCTTCCGCAGGAGCACCATCATTTCCGCCATTACCTTGGTGAAGATTCTCGGGGCCGTGGAGAGACCAAACGGCAACGTCTGAAATTGGTAATGACAATCCTGTACCGCAAATCTGAGGTACGCCTGATGAGGTGGATAAATGGGGACATGAAGGTATGCATCCTTGATGTCCAGAGACACCATAAAATCTCCCCCTTTCAGGCTTGCGATGACCGCTCTTAGCGATTCCATCTTGAACTTGAACCTTTTCAGGTATATGTGCAGGGATTTTAAATTCAATATGGGTCTGACCGAACCGTCCGGTTTCGGGACTACAACATGGTCGAATAATAACCCCCTCCTTGTTGAAGGAGGGGAACCTTGACCACCACCTGTTGAAGATACAATTTGTGAATTGCAGTTAACACTATTACCCCCTCACCGACGGCCCTGCTGGCTTCCCACCACGAGAGGGAATCTCCTCAAAGTCCAGCTTGTATCCCTGAGACACAATATCTATTGCCCAGGGATCCAACAGGGAGAGAACCCACTTGTGGCTGAAATTACGATGACGTGCCCCCACCGGGCCTAGCTCCGCCTGTGGAGCCCCAGCGACATGCGGTGGATTTTGTAGAGGCCGGGGAGGACTTCTGTTCCTGGGAACTAGCTGTGTTGTGCAACTTCTTTCCTCTGCCCCTGCCTCTGGCAAGAAAGGACGCACCTCGGACTTTTTTGTTTCTTTGTGATCGAAAGGCTGCATTTGATAATGTCGTGCTTTCCTAGGCTGTGCAGGAATATAAGGCAAAAGATCAGAATTACCAGCTATAGCTGTGGAGACCAGGTCCGAGATCCCTTCTCCACACAATCCTCAGCCTTCCATATGCCTCTTAAGTCGGCATCACCTGTCCATTGCATATTCTACAGGACACGTCAAGCAGAAATCGACATAGCGTTGACTCTAGAACCCAGTAGACTAATGTCTCTTTTGGGCATGTTTTATCTCCTATATAATAGCCCAGATCTGTGACTTTGTGATTCATTTGCTAACGCTGGGCGGAGTCACAACACTGGGCGGAGTTAGTCAAATAAGTCACAGATCTGGCCAAATCTATAGGAGACTAGGAGCAGAAGCAGATGGTATGGGCATGGCACAGGCAGGGGTGCATACCTCCCAGCTTTCTTCAGGAGCTTTCTTCAAGCAGAAGGAGGGACACACACTCGGCGAAAAGGGGGCGTGGCTTCACGGGAGGGCCCCCGTTTTCGTCAATGAGGGGGCATGCCCAGTGCTCTGTGAGCTGCTGGCATGCCCCCAGGGGCTGATTATGAGTCCGGGGGGCCCAGGGCACTTGTGACAGGGGAGCCCTATCTCATAGCTGTGCCTGCTGTGGGTTAGGGGCGTGGCCTAATCGCGGGACACGAGGCCACGCCCCCTTACGCAAATTCCGTTTTTGTTTTTTTTAACATGGAATTTTGGCCCCTCAGCTAGGGGTAAATCCAGAGGGGGTGGTCGCTCCCCTCTACACACCCACACAGGCAGAAGAAAGCAGGGAGACTGCTGCCTCCCTGCAACACCACAGACCTGCCAATACGCAGCAGCGTGTGCTGACAGTAGCACAATGCTGCCGTTGTTGCTGGCAGGACAGGGAGGGGGGGGGAGCTTCTGAGCTGGGACAGAGCTACTTGAGCTGGGGGGGCCCCTAAAACTGTGGGGCCAACGGTACGTACCCCCTGCCCCCCCCCCTTAATCCGGCTCTGCTGCTGGAACCCCCCCTTAATCCATACCCCCTGATGCCCCCTCTCCCTCTGTCTCCACTATTCACCGCTGCTCTGCTAAGCAGAACAGCGAGTACAGGAGCTTTCCAACTGACCCCCCCGTTACCGCGGGACACTGCGACCCGCGGGTGGGACAGCGGGACAGACCCCAAAAAATGGGACTGTCCCGCGAAAATCAGGACATTTGGGAGGCATGGGGGTGTGTGAGGGGGTATGCCGTACAGACAGACGGGCACCGGCTCACTGTGTGCTTGACCCCCCCCCCCCTCTCTGGCGCGGAGGAGCGTCACTTTCAGGCACACTCCACGCTTCTTAGCTGCAGTTTTGTGGGGCACCTGCCGCTGTGCAGGTTCCGTACTGCCTCTGTTATCTCCAGCCCCGGCAACCCCACCGCTAGCTGCAGCGCTGCCACCCACAGTGAGGTGCGCCCAGCTCCTCCACACACTTTAGCCGGCGGGTAACGCTGCAGAAGTCCGAGCTGCTTGCAGGCTTCGACCCCCTCCTCCCTCCAGCCGCAGCATCTCCTGGGGGCTAACCAGTCACTCCCAGTCTCCCCTTACCACAGTGCCCGGCAGCTGCGCGAGGTCTGCGGTGTGTGACTGAGGAGGGGGGGAGGGATGCGGACGGGCAGAGGAAGCAGGACTCCAGCCTAAGAGAGTCAGCCATGCCAAGTCTCTACCAGCAGCAGATCCCAACAGGTTGGAGTGGAACAGCAGCAGCCAGCAGCAGTGACTCCGGTAAGACACATCTGTCTGTCACCACTGTTTTGTCCCTAATACCAATCTCTCCCGTGCCCTGTGTTCTGTCATGTCCCTGGCCTTGCCCTGCCACCCTTATCCTGGCCCTTTCACCCTTATGCTGGCCCTTTCACCCTTATGCTGGCCCTTTCACCCTTATGCTGGCCCTGTTACCCCTATCCTGGCCCTGTTACCCCTATCCTGGCCCTGTTACCCCTGTGCTTGCCCTGTCAACCCTATACTGGCCCTGTCACCCCTGTCCTGTTCCTGCCACCCCTACCCTGGCCTGTCACCCCTATCCTGTCCCTGTCATTTCTGTCCTGGCCCCGTCGCCCCTGTCCTGGCCCTGTCACCCCTTTTCTGACCCTGTCACCCCTGTCCTGGCCCCGTCAACCCTGTTCTGACCCTGTCACCCCTGTCCTGGCCCTGTTACTGCATACCCTCCAACTACCTTTTTGGCAGGTACAGTACCCGCAGCGCCTCCAGACCTCTCCCCAATGCACCACACCTCCGCACCTTCCCCTCCACCACATGCGGCACTCCACCCCTCCCCCACCCGCTGTGCCTCCAGACCACCTACACCACCCGCGGCTCCCACTCCTCCGCCCCTTCACCACCCACAGCACCTCCAGGCCCCCTCCACCATCCACCCCCTTTATATGTGTCCCCCCACACCTGCCCCCCTCCACCCGCAGCATCTGTAGACACCCTCCTCCATCCGCGGTCCCCCCCTCCCCCACCAATGGCACCACCGCACCTGCCCCTCCACCACCAGCAGCACCTCCGGACCTCCTTCCCTATGCGCCGCACCACCCGTACCTGCCCCTCCCCTACCCATGGCGCCTGCGGACCCCTACCCCACCCCCGGCACACCCGCCCCTTCCCATCCCACAGCACCTCCGGAACCCTTCACCCATCCACAACATCCCCACACCTGCCCCTCTCGCACCCCTGCCCCTCCCCCACTCCTCTGCCCCTCCCCCACCCGCAGCACCTCCCGACTCTTCCCCATCCGGGCCCCACCCCCACTTTTGCCCCCCCTCCACCTGCAGCATCTACAGACACCATCCGCAGTCCCCCCCGCACCCGCTACATTCTGTACATCGTGCCCTGCAGGTGCTGTTCACGCCGTCGCAAGGTGCTGCGCCTCCTTCACCATCGCACGCCCTTTCATTGTGCAATATTTAACCACTAACAAAGGAATGCAGGTAATACTTTATATAATACAAATATTGAACCCTAGAAAGGCATGCAAGGGTTAAGGGGGCGTAGCCCCTTGCGACGGTGTGAAGAGCGCCCGTAGGGCGCGATGAAGCACCTAGTATATATATATCTTAAGACAGCATCTTTAATATATATCTATATATCTATCTATATCTATATCTCTATCTATCTATCTATATATACTAGGGCCTCAATCTCTGCTGATAAGGTACCTGTCCACGCTGCTACAGCGCTATAAACCCATGCCGACACAATCGCCGGTCTGAGTAGTGTACCAGAATGTGAACGCTATCTGCAGGATCCCTGAGGATAGCTGTTAAGTCAGGGCTACCTTTTTGGGCAAACGTGACACCATAGGGGAAGATTCCCATCATATCCTGGCCCTAGTAGGGAAAGGATACTCCCTGAGAATTCTTTGTGGGAAACTGCAGTCTGTTGTCTGGAGATTCACGCTCTTTTTTTTTTTTTTTTTTTTTTATCATGAGAGGAGGGAAATTTACCTCAACTTTCTTCCCTTTAAACATGTGTACCCTTGTGTCAGGGACAGATGAGTCATCAGTGATATGCAAATCATCTTTTATTACAATAATCATATATTGAATACTTTCCTGCCATTTTGGCTGTAACTTTGCATTATCGTAGTCGACACTGGAGTCAGACTCTGTGTCGATATCAGTGTCTATTATTTTGGATAGTGAGCATTGAGAGACTCTGAAGGTCTCTGCGACATAGGGACAGACATGGGTAGATTCCCTGTCAGTTCTCTAATCCTTTGTGCAATAAATTCACCTTAGCAGTTAATTACACATATCCAAACAGGTGTCGGCGTTGTTGACAGAGACACCCCTCACACACACATTTGCTCCATCTCCTCCTTAGGGGAGCCTTTTACCTCAGACATGTCGACACACACGTACCGACACACCCCACACTCAGGGAATGCTCATCTGAAGACAATTCCCCCACAAGGCCCTTTGGAGAGACAGAGAG
Organism: Pseudophryne corroboree; assembly: GCF_028390025.1. Taxonomy (NCBI): domain Eukaryota; kingdom Metazoa; phylum Chordata; class Amphibia; order Anura; family Myobatrachidae; genus Pseudophryne; species Pseudophryne corroboree. The sequence continues at coordinate 409,832,099 of NC_086447.1, forward strand.
AGAGTATGCCAGCACACACCCCAGCGCTATTAACCCAGGAATAACACAGTAACTTAATGTTAACCCAGTAGCTGCTGTTTATATTGATTTTTGCGCCTAATTATGTGCCCCCCCCCCCCCCCCCTCTCTTTTTACCCTCTTCTACCGTGTATCTGCAGGGGAGAGGCTGGGGAGCTTCCTCTCAGCGGTGCTGTGGAGAAAAAACATGGCGCTGGTGAGTGCTGAGGAAGAAGCCCCGCCCCCTCAGCGGCGGGCTTCTGTCCCGCTTCAATGTACAATTTTTGGCGGGGGCTCATACATATATACAGTGCCCAACTGTATATATGCTAAACTTTTACCAAAGAGGTCTCAATTGCTGCCCAGGGCGCCCCCCCCCCTGCGCCCTGCACCCTTACAGTGACCGGAGTATGTGAGGTGTGTGTGGGAGCAATGGCGCACAGCTGCAGTGCTGTGCGCTACCTCAGTGAAGACCGGAGTCTTCTGCCGCCGATTTAGAAGTCTACTTGTTTCTTATGCTCACCCGGCTTCTGTCTTCCGGCTCTGCGAGGGGGACGGCGGCGCGGCTCTGGGATCGGACGACGAGGGTGAGATCCTGTGTACGATCCCTCTGGAGCTAATGGTGTCCAGTAGCCTAAGAAGCAGGACCTATCTTCAGAGAGTAGGGCTGCTTCTCTCCCCTCTGTCCCACGATGCAGGGAGTCTGTTGCCAGCAGAGCTCCCTGAAAATAAAAAACCTAACAAAATACTTTCTTACAGCAAGCTCAGGAGAGCTCACTGAACAGCACCCAGCCCGTCCGGGGTCTGGAGGAGGGACATAGAGGGAGGAGCCAGAGCACACCAGAATCTAAATTCTTTCTTGAAGTGCCCATGTCTCCTGCGGAGCCCGTCTATTCCCATGGTCCTTACGGAGTCCCCAGCATCCACTAGGATGTTAGAGAAAGTATGCTCTATAGTGTAATATAGTACAAAAGACTGCTATCTGTGTGCAAACTAGTAGTGTAACCCATATGTTATGCTCTGTGTATTCTCGTGTTCTAAACTTTCCCACAAATAACAATTGCAGCTCTGATTTGTACCTTATACACCGTGTGAAATTTAACTTAAAAATTAGGGGAATATGCCTTGTAAAACAGACCTGTTTAGTCTGTTGCCAACTACTTCATTCTGTGATTGCGCTCCATATGACACAATGGGCTGAATTGAATTGTCTATCACTCCCGAACTCCCGTCTAATGTTATGGGAGATCGGGGGGCATATTGAGTTGTGTATTTTTTCACGAACTTCGTGCCCAGGGTGGTCGGGTTTAGCTGCATAAAACAGCTAAACCCGACCAAAGTAATTTGGCGACATGAAAAGTTCCGTTTGGATGGGGGGAGTGCATGTTGAAGGACAGGCAACGGCAGCTGATCATGCCTGAACAGAGCTACAATTGAATAGCTCCATTGGGTGCCATCTACTGGCTGCCGATGGCTCAAACAATTGAATTCTGGCCAAATGGCTAACGCTGCATGTGAGTGTCTTGTAAACAAGTTATATTTGGTATGAGGTTAATCATATACCGCTTTCAGACCGCAATGCCAGGTCCCATTGGGAATTGGAAACGGGTCCTTCCTGGGTGGGACCTGACACTGGACCATATACACCGCCATCCCGACCCTGCAATATGCCGGGTCAGGTTGCCATCCAGGAGCAGGAATGGAGCCGGCATTGGGGGCGGGTGTGGAGGCGGCGCTGGGAGATGACATAATCTCCAAGCCACACCTCCATATGCAGTGAACGGGTACCGGTTTTCATCGTCCCGTTTAACTCGTTCACACTGCGTCTGACCCTGTAATAACCCTTCTTATAACCCGGGTTGAATTACCGGGTCAGGCGATCCAGGACTTCGTCTATGGCCCCTTACACACCGCACATCGACGCGTGTCTACTTGGCAATATACCAAGTCGATACCGGGTTATTTGCATGGTGTGAGAGTTATAAGTGAGCCACGATCTAGTCACCACCCATAGACTATCTAAAGGGCCCCATACACTAGGACGATAATGCCCGATTTCATCCGATTTCGGGCTTTCTGCCCGACGTATCGGATGAAATTGGGCATTTTGGAGGTATTTCTGATCCAATGCACGTTCCCGTGAGGGTCGGATTGGCTCCCCGAGATCGTTAGTGCTGCACTCGGGATATGTCGGTTTCCGCAGGCATGGCTGGGATCGCCCAGGATCGCCCAAGATACATTGTATGCAAAAGGACAGCATACGATGTATCTTGGGCGATCCTGCCCCCCGGGAGGCTGTCAGGGGGATCGCCTGCGACATGTCAGACGGACATGTCGCGTAAGTGTATGGGGCCCTTTAGTCAAATTTGCTTGCACATGGTGTGATGGATTGAATATGGTGATGAAAGTATCTGTTTCATGGTCTGTGTTGATAAAGCTGAATATATTATCTTATTGAAAACCCTCTAAAAGGTTAAAGAACACAGTACGCTATTGGCGTATGGAATACCGTAAGGGTACGCACGGTGCGTATCTAACGCTTAGCCGTGGTCGAGACGCACGAGCGGCACGTTCGCTCACGGCTTAGAGCGTATAGGCAAGCACGCTATAGGCTGCCGACTAACGTAATGATACTCTATCAGCGTAGCGGATGCTCGGAACCACGAGGAGATCACCAGCGGCGCTGACGCTCACAATGTTTAAACCTTTATAACTATACCATAAACAATGTACTTATACTGTAAACCCTTGTGCAGTGATAAGGTGTAAATGCAACACAGTGTAACCTTGTTAGTTTAAAAGCTGTATGAGCGTATGTGACGCTCAGAGAACCCCTTCGCAATATAATAAACAGTCAAATACCGGTCTAAGGGTCTAACGCCTTTTAAGGAAATGAATGAACGTTCAATCGCAAAAGAATAATACAATACAAGTTATACACTACCAAGATAACATAAAATACCTAACCAAGTAACTACACATAAAATACAATAAAGATACAATTACTTTTAAAGGGGGAAAGAGAGAGAGAGAGAGAAAGTGAGAGAGAACAAAAGAGAATGGCTTATAACAATAAAGACAATATGATTGCAGAGAAACTTACGCACAAAGGGAAACAATCGCATGAGCCTTCTGGATATCCAGCTCCCGATTATCAGCAATGAGAACCGTTGAAGAGAATAGAGAGCTGGCCCAGATCGGCTTGTCCTTTTATACACTACACACAATACAGTACAATGGTCCCTATATTCTTATTGTTCATTGGACACAGGAATTAGTCTTCGCATTATAACAAAAGGTCATAGGTTGATTCATACAGGTGGGCTGTGACTATTTCCAACTGCTCAGGTGGGTGGGAAACTAGGTTTCCCGCCGCATGGATAATAAAGTGCAAATAATAGTAAATGTCCATAAACTTCTTATGTCCATAACTATTCGCACGAGCGATTAATCTGCTTCAAACCAACACCGGAATATTGCTAATTAAATACTCTTCCAATGGATACTAAACACCACTGTATAACCCCTGTCTGACCCTTCGTATCAAACAAAGAGGGATCTCTTTGTCTATGAACATGCTACATTAACTAAACTTTCAGATTCTATCAAAGGGACCATAATCTACAAAATACATTAAATTGTTAAAATATGTAACAATTGAGTCGCACACTAGACGCATACAAACTCTACCGTAAATGCGCATACCGTGCGCCTGCGGGTGCACGCGACTGCGAGTATGCGCACGCACGGGAGAGCTCCTGCACGCGCAGCGCAGACACACATGAGGTGCAAATATGGCAGCGTGTGGAGTGATATTTTTCTGACTTTGACAGTCCACCCTTTGGCAGTCACCAATAACTGCCACTTTCTAAAACATTTCAAAAAGAGAAAAATATATGTCATGTATAAATACATTTCTATGATTGGGTAGGGGAGGAGAGGAGAAGGTAGGAAAAGGGTATGACCTAGTGAGATAGCGGAAGCATGTGTGTATGAATCCATGTTTGGGGGGTCATGTATCATCGTGCCGTACGTGTTTTAAATCAAGCTTCGAGGTATTGCGAAGTATACATTTTAATTCCTTCTTATCCCGTGGTACGGGTCTGTGGATGGGCTGTCAAACTTTACCGAGCTCTCTTAGGCTTTTGGTTGCAACAAAATGGGGGAGCACATTTTAGTTGATGATACATGAGTAGGGGAATATGTGAGTGCTGATATCTGTGCCTGTATTCCCTATCGACTATGTGTGTTATTTACCTGAAGGTTGTAGAAATGAAGATAAAGAACAATTATGGGAAATGCAGTCGTATTCTATGTGAGGTTAATGAACATTTGTCGATTGAAGTCTTGTCTGGTGTCTGTTGACTGCAGTCTTCTTTGGGCTTTTGTCAAAAGTGCGAGCAAAAGCTTTGTCAATGTCCATAGACTTACAAAAAGTGTTGGGCTAGCGTAAATTTTTAACGTTACTAGGGATAAGGGGGGTCTATGGCATAGTTCATCAGTTGTCTGTGTACAAGGTTGTCAAAACTTCTTCTTTAGTCCATCTGTTGTCTGTATATGCGGTTGTCAAATTCCTCTTCCAAGCGGGTCTTTTTACCTTGGAGAAAAAACAAAGGAGAAACTGGTGAAAGAAACGGACCGTGGAATCGCATTTTCATCACAACAGTGTCTCTATCGTTGGGTCGTAAATCAAATCCATTGGAATTACAATGTTCTCACTCCTTAGACTCATTACCTTAGTACTTTGTTTACACTTTGTTAATGCCTGAACGCATCTAAATATCAAGCCAATCGATATGACAACACCCAAGATACACAAAAGAAATTTCCCTACATCCATTATAACTCCTTGAGCCCATTCTCCTAAACCAGAGAACCAATTTCGCGGGTTCAACCATGACACCCAACCGGTCAGCTCATTACCCACAGCAGCAAGGGTGAGATTGTGCCTCCTGCGAAATTCCCACTTTAATTGGAGAATGTCGTCCATCTTTTGGTCTATGACCTCGACCGGGTCCTCGGTGCTATTCGTAATATAAGTGCAGCATTTTACGCCGTACTGCGTTGCCAGTGTGACACAATATCCACCTGTTACTGCCGTGAGATAATTAAGAACCATCCTATGCTGAACCAGTTCTGTTTTATAAGCTTGGAGCTCCCTTCCGGTATATCTAAAAGTGTCATCATACATTTCTGTGATATTGTCTAACAAATTAGCGAGCGCAGAGATATACTTATAGTTCAACACTCCCTCTGGCGGTGCGAGTGATGTCTAACGCGAGTAGAACCTGAATCCCGGTGGATTCATGGATCAGGTCAGAGGCCGGATGCTCTGCCCTTACTGTCAGTTGCCTTTTAACTTTGTGCTCGTAATGAGTGTGAGTTTAAGGAGCTTGAGAACCACGCTGAATATCTTTCATTTGGGTATGCGATATAGTCATTACCTCAGGCAGTACTTTTCCAATATAACACAATCCTTCAGAGTTTGGGGCAAGCCACTTATACGCCTTCCTCCCACATATGAAATATGCATCATCGGGGAGAACATATGGGACGGAGTAGGACATTACCATATTACACATTTTCCATATGAAATCTCCTAACCCTAATTCTCCCATCTGTTTAGTACACGTATCAGTTTGTATGATATGTGCACAGTATCCTGGTGATACCTCTCCAACTCTCATGATCCTGTTTCCTAGGGTATACCTATATCGGAAAGATTTTCCACTACCGGCTAGGTGGCGTATAAGCTCTGTATCTGTAGGCATTCTATCTGCTCTATATGAAAAGGTCATGGTTTGGTTACTCCATGACACTTCCCAATTTCCCGGCTTTGGGGGATTGGAAATGTTAAAACATACTAGGGATCTATCCACATGATATTGGTGGAGCTTCAAACTGGGAGGACTGGAGATATTGAACCTCCTGTCCACCGGCCTCCCACCACTTAACTCAAGTACCTCCCCTACCGTTAAAGGGAATGGTACTAAGCCTGATTTTACTATGGCCTTGAGGTACTTGAGAGCATACCCAACAATCTGTCTGATTTATCACCTTACCCACTAAGGAGTGATAGTCACTCAATGGATGCCGGTCCATGTGGATATTAAAACTGGACTGACATTTCTTGACGCATCCATCCTCAACTACACTGTCACAGAGTCTACAGATACAGTTCTCTTCAGCTAACAATCCTTCACAATTCCTTCTATTGTCAATGCTATCGGATCGTTTTCTGATACTCGCCTTTACTTGTTGATTATGCTGTTCTTGGAAAACTACGCCTCCATCTTTGTCATCAGAACCCATTCCAGAACCTCTCTCGACCTTCATGGTACTCTCGCCGGAACAGACTGCTCGGGTCAACAGGAAAATCCGGATCACAGTCTCTTGGGGCAAGTCCATCTTATAGGAGGAAATGGAGAAGAATGAGAAGGGGGAAAGAGAAATAATTGAGGGAGATGGGATGGGAAGTTGGAGAAAAACAATAAAAGGGATCAGGGGATCGACAACTGCCTCCGATCTTATTATTTTCAAAGCTCAGGTGCCGTCTCAGTCCTCCTGAAACAGACACTCCAGTGATACAACTTCCTCTACCGTCTGTTCTTTATCACGGGACCTCTCTGGATCAGCAACCTTCTTACAATGGGACGAATGAACCCAAGTCTCTCTCTCGGCAACCTTCAATGCTGTCGTGCTAATCAATAAGACCTGGTATGGTCCTTCCCATCTGTCAATAAGGCAACCTGAGCGTAGAAAATTCCGTATCATTACATAATCCCCAGGTTCAATGTCATGACAATTACTATCTGGCAGGTCAGGAATCACCAACTTCAAATTGTCATTTTGATTCCTTAGCTGTTTACTCATGTTAACCAGGTATTTTACAGTCACTTCATTGTTACACTTCAAATCATCCTGAGGGTTAATCATAACATGCGGTTGTCGACCAAACAGAATTTCAAAGGGGGACAGATTAAGAGGGGACCTGGGAGTGGTTCTGATGCTGTATAGTACAATGGGTAAAGCTTCTGGCCATGTTAATCCTGTTTCTGCCATAACTTTGCTCAATTTATTTTTAATAGTGCTGTTCACTCTTTCTACTTTCGCACTCGCCTGTGGGCGGTACGGAGTGTGCAGCTTACTATCAATTCCCATAAATTTACACATTCCTTGAAAGACATCACCTGTAAAATGGGTACCCCTATCACTTTCAATTATTCTAGGGATACCGTATCTACACACAAATTCCTGCACAATTTTCTTAGCAGTAAACATAGCGGTATTTGTGGCCGCAGGAAATGCTTCGACCCAATTTGAAAACACATCTATACAAACAAGTACATATTTCAAAATTCGACAAGGGGGTAATTGTATAAAATCAATCTGTATTACCTGAAAAGGGCCGCCTGTAGGTGGGATATGAGATGGTTCTGTTGGTATTGCCTTTCCGATGTTCTTCCTCAAGCAGGTAAGGCATGACATTGCTCTCTTACCTGCATGGGACGAAAATCCTGGGGCGCACCAATATGCTCTTACCAACTTGCACATTCCTTCCTTGCCCAGATGAGTCAGCCCATGTGCTGCTTCAGCTAAACATGGAAGATATGCTCTGGGGGCCACTGGTTTACCCTGTCCATCTGTCCAGAGTCCTGAGGACTCCTGGCCATATCCTTTTGCCTTCCAGACTGCCTTTCCCTGTGTGGAACACAAATTTTGCATCTCACACAACTTCTGTGTGTTGATGGTATTAAATACCATCAATTGTGTGGTGTCTGTCTGTCTGGGGGTACCAGCTGCTAACTTAGCAGCTTCGTCTGCTCGGCTGTTACCAAGTGATACTGGGTCCTGGCTATATGTGTGTGCTTTACACTTGATAACAGCCACTCTGTTGGGTTCCTGTATCGCTGTTAGAAGCCTTTTGATGTGAGCTGCATGCGCTACCGGTGTACCAGCTGCCGTCATTAAATTTCTGAGGCGCCATAGGGCTCCGAAATCATGGACTACCCCGAAGGCGTATCTAGAATCGGTGTAGATATTGGCTGACTTGCCCTTAGCCAATTCACATGCTCTGGTTAGGGCAACCAGTTCAGCAACCTGGGCTGAGTGAGGTGGGCCTAGCGGTTCTGCTTCTATGGTGCCTTGGTCATCTACGACTGCGTATCCAGTACACAAGTCTCCCGAGTCCGACTGTCTGTGACAACTACCGTCAGTGTAGAAAGTAAAATCTACATCTTCCAGTGGGTTGTCACTGATGTCAGGCCTTGCCGTGAAATTTTGGGTCAAATATTCCATACAATCATGTGTGTCATCCCTTGTATTAAATCCTCCTTCCCCATCACTCTCATCCTCCACCCTTTGTGCCTGTCCAGGCACACCTGGGAGATATGTTGCAGGATTTAATGCACTGCATCTCCTTATGGTGATGTTTACGGGGGCCATTAATGCCAATTCCCATCTTGTAAACCGCGCTGATGAGACGTGCCTGGTTTGGGTAGAATTCAATAAGGCTGACACTGCATGCGGTGTATGGATTGTGAGGTTGTGACCTAGCACTACATCTTCGCTTTTTGTTACTAGCAATGCTATCGCAGCGACACTTCGCAAGCATGTGGGGAGGGATCGCACTACCGTATCTAGCTGAGCGCTGTAGTATGCTACCGGCCTGCTGGCATCACCGTGCTTTTGGGTTAGGACGCCTGCCGCGCAACCAGCACTTTCTGTTCCGTATAGCTCAAAGGGTTTCCCATAGTTTGGCATACCTAATGCTGGTGCCTGCGTTAGGCACTGTTTAAGTCTCTCAAATGCCATCTCGGATTCGTCTGTATGCGAAATCCGATCAGGTTTGTTTGATGAGACCATCTCCTGCAAAGGTAACGCTAGAATGGAAAACCCTGGGATCCAGTTACGGCAATACCCACACATTCCTAAAAATGTTCTGATCTGTTGCTGGGTCTGTGGCAGTGTCATGTCTCTAATTGCTTGAATTCTATCAGCGGTCAGGTGTCTCAGTCCTTGTGTCAGACAGTGTCCCAAATATTTCACTTTAGTCTGGCATAATTGAAACTTGTCTTTGGAAACCTTGTGTCCTGTGTCTGAAAGATGAAACAGGAGCTGTTTCGTATCTTTCAGGGACGCTTCCAATGAATCTGAACACAGTAGTAAATCATCCACATACTGTATCAATATTGATCCACTCTCTGGTTGGAAAGACTGTAAACAATCATGCAAGGCTTGTGAAAATATGCTTGGACTATGAACCCTTGTGGTAATCGAGTCCATGTGTATTGGACTCCTCTGTATGTGAATGCAAACAAATATTGGCTGTCAGGGTGTAGAGCAGGCCTGGCCAACCTGTGGCTCTCCAGCTGTTGTACAACTACAAGTCCCATCATGCCTTGCCACAGTTTTGCTATTAGGTAATGCTAAAACTATGGCAGGGCATCCTGGGATGTGTAGTTTCACAACATCTGGAGAGCCACAGGTTGGCCAGGCTTGGTGTAGAGGTACCGAGAAAAAGGCGGAGCAGAGGTCAATAACAGTGAAAAATTTCGCAGTGGGAGGGATCTGCATAAGGATGACCGCTGGATTTGGCACTACGGGGAACTGACTCTCAACTATTTTGTTAATCCCCCTTAGATCCTGCACTAGCCTGTAAACCCTCCCCCCACTCTTTTTCACAGGGAAGATGGGACTATTGGCAGTGCTGGATGTTCTTACCAGTATGCCCTGTTGTAGCAAGCGCTCTATTACTGGGTAAACTCCTAACTCCACCTCTGGCTTCAGAGGGTATTGTGGGATTTTTGGAGCTATCCTACCATCTTTTACTTGCACAACTACTGGAGCTACATTTGCCATTAATCCAGTGTCTTGTCCATCTTTAGTCCACAGTGACTCTGGTATTTGGGATGTCATTTCTTCTTCCTGGGATGGATTCCTATTTAACATAACAGTGTGGGACATTAATTTTGATGGGGAGTCTAGCATGTCTCGCACTTCCTGAGCGTGATTCTCAGGTATGTCTAAGAATACACCTTCAGGAGTGCAATAAATGACACACCCCATTTTACACAATAAATCTCTTCCCAGGAGATTAGTCGGTGCCGATGCCGCCAGCAAAAAGGAATGCTTGGTGTGTAAAGGCCCTACTGTAACCTCTGCTGGTTTGCTAACAGGGTAGTGCTGGACTACTCCCGTTACTCCCATGGCTGGAATTGTCTTACCAGTGGTTCTCATGCCCTCTGTCGAATTTATCACTGATTTGGCCGCCCCCGTATCTACAAGGAAGTTTAATGATCTACCAGCTACATTCATTGCAATCTCGGGTTCACTTCCAAGACTTGCAATCAATTTTACTGGCTGCAGATTACAGGTGTGGCCACACCCCTATTGGGTATGGTGACCTCCCTGAATCGCGCTGGCAGCAACTACTTCTGAAGGGGTAAATGGGAACTACCAGAAACTTGCCAGTCTTTCTTCGGGTGATATCTTTTTGTTTCCCCTGTATGTGGCTCATAGCTCTGCCTCTGCGGTCCCTGATCCCAATGTCGTGTGTCGTGTCGTTGTCTAGGGGGTTGATAAGACCTTTGTGTGTTTTTCGTTTTACAGTCTCGTGCAAAGTGTCCCTCTCTATGACAGGAATAACAGGTTACCACATTTGACTTACCCACAGGGTTTGGTGATTTATACAAAGGTTGCCTTGTGGTCAGGGCCTGTATACTTACGGCCATTAACTTATCACCTTGTAATTCCCTGTGTCTGGTGATATTCCGATCGTGATCAAGGGTGGCCTCTCTCAAAGTAGCCCCCGACAGACCTCGCCAACATGGTTGCGTGGTCTGTACCCTTGTCTTCAATACCTCCTTTAAACCATCCATTAACACAGATACTGCTACCTCTCTATGATTTACATTTGTTTTAATGTCTTCTATGCCTGTATACCTAGCCATTTCCTGTAATGCCCTGTGAAAATAGTCTGCAGCTGTTTCTGCCTCTTTTTGTTTTATGGAGAAAATCTTGTTCCATTTAACCACAGCTGGAAAATACTCTTAACTGTAAATTTATTCTCTTTACATTGTCTTGGTTGTACACATCCGTAAGGGGTACATCCTCATCTAATTTACAGTCAGCTAAAAATTGTGCTGAGTCGACATTGGAGGGTAAACATGCCCTCAGCAATATCTGCCAGTCTTTGTTATTGGGCTCTACAGTATTCCCTAGGTCTCTAATGTATTTCTGGCTAGTAACTAGATCTTTTCTAGGATCAGGGAATTCAGACACTATTGTTCTTAATTCCATTCGGGAAAATGGACAGTGCATGGCAATGTTTCTGACAGGAGTGACTCCTGAAGTGTCCGTTTTCCCATTTGGCACTGCTATTACCCTAACGGGATTAAGTCTACTAACATCATTCTGAATAGATTCTACAGCTTGTGGTGAAATGGTTTGAGCATAGTGTATGGTGCCGTACTTACCCGTTGATACGACCTCACCTGTCCCTCCGCTAGGGGCCTTTGATACTAATCTTACGGGTTGGGCCGTGCCCACTGCTGTTTCTGATATGGTGGCTGCTAGAGAGAGCGCCGATAGTGTTGTTGATTCGTCTTCTTGATCATACTCCTGGGGAAAGTTTAAAACAGGGTACAACTTGCACGGGTTAATACTTGCATTACTCATCTTATCCACATTATCCTTAACATTTATGCAGTTACTAAGTGCTTGTTTATTACACCTTATTGCGTCATTCTCTGCAACCAACTTCTCTCCCGTTATGTAAGGTGGCGGTGGAGCCGTAGCTATCAGTTTCCCGATAGGGTTGGATCCAGCCGCCTGAGCCAATCCTCTCTGTATTTCACCTTCCTGTTGCCATAACTGTAAATAATCATAATGTTTGATCCGTCTCTTTGTTGATTTAATGAGACATATCCTTCTCCTAAGGTTTTGTAACACATCTGGGCTAAAACTACCTACCCGAGGGAACTTATCCTCGTCATGTACAGTCATTCTTTCCCATTCATCACATAAAACCTGTGTGTGTGAACCGTTTTTTTCACACATTACATACCTTGCCGACCCGATTGGCCGGTTTACTGAATCAACCCGAACCGAGGTTGATCGTCCCCTACCCGAACAACTGGCCCCCATACCTGCAGGTGTTGCTTTCACTACCTCTGACCTTCAAATCAGGGTCTTCAGCGAACCCTTACAAAACCAAGATGTCCGGTGTAGGCCGACGGTGGCAGTTTACCGAGTACTCCACTCACTCGCCCACGCCGACCAATACGCCCACACACTGCCTTAGCGCTGGCGTACTCGACCCAGGGCCCCTGCGACCTGAACCTCTATTTACTGGAACATGTGAGGGTGATCCGAAGAGCACTTACTCTTTTCAGTAACTATTGGTTGCTGGATAGTTCCTGAGTGACCAGCGAACTTCCCTTAAAATAAAAAAAATTACACAAATCACGTTAGAATGTACAAATAGCGTTTATGACCCCTTTCGTACGCAAATGGTACTGGTCAGGTTACTAACTAATGCACACAATTACGTGCGGTACAATCGTTCGGCACATAAGCAACTAATCTTATGTGCGGAGCGACCAGTGGAATCGAAAATTATGGCTGCGAATTCCTTCAGCCTGAGCTTCAATGGCCTATATGGGTTTTGCACCAACCCCCTGGGTTGTGCTCTTTTCTATCTATAGCAGACTTCTTAGTCTGCTGTACCTAGACCTCCTGGTCTGTATGACCTCCTGGTCTGTTCTACAGTAGACCTTCTGGTCTGCTATACTCTAATGCTCTTTTTTTAATGTTTAACAAGGGATGCCTCCCTAGCCACCATGCACGTCACTTACATGTATGTACCTCACGAGAACTCGACTTCTTGTGGTTCAACCTAAAAATTGTAAAAACTTATATATGCAAACACTCACCACATGTACACTTTAATTTTATTTCTGCGCAGAAATTCCTTTCATTCAGTAATAGTCTAGACCAGATGAGTCACAACTTGGAGAAGGATCTATTAGCTTAAAATTTTGGACACTAAAATTGAATTGCGTTATTTATCGCGTTGCCTCCTTTTCGCCTGCTAAAATAATGCTATCGTGTTATTTGAGTTACGTGGGCGTACCCAGACGCTCTGTTGCGTAATATACGCTGCGTGCGTCGGCCTTTGTGCGTTGCGTACACTTGTCTCACCCTTTGTCAGAGACACGTGTACGCTTGCCGGATATGTCCACCGAAATACAATTAACACGTTTATCAATGTAGATGATCTTTAACCGTGATCATCTACCGAACACCACACCGGTCTTTCCTTGTATCTTTAGGCAAAGCCGTGTGCGTGCTTTACAAATTACCCCTTAATGTGTTACTTTTACTCTTTAACTACTAATAGCAACAAATCTTTCTTTAGCACGTTATCAATTGTGAAATGGCAAACAAGAGAGTGATATGTGAAAATACACGAATGAAAAGAAATGCAGATGTATGCGTGCGTGCGTACGCAAGACAGAACAGAGAGAAAAAAACAGTTTTAAAAGACACTAGCGTATTGTTCTTACCTCCGGTTCCGGATTCCTTCAGCACCCTTTACTAAGCGATGCAGACGCTTATCGGGTCAGCACTACGAGGAATATTACCTCCCGCCCTTTGCTGATCGATAATGTCTGCTGAAATTACCTAGTGCAGATATGTGAAGGACGGACGAGCCGCCAATTGATAAAGCTGAATATATTATCTTATTGAAAACCCTCTAAAAGGTTAAAGAACACAGTACGCTATTGGCGTATGGAATACCGTAAGGGTACGCACGTTGCGTATCTAACGCTTAGCCGTGGTCGAGACGCACGAGCAGCACGTTCGCTCATGGCTTAGAGCGTATAGGCAAGCACGCTATAGGCTGCCGACTAACGTAATGATACTCTATCAGCGTAGCGGATGCTCGGGACCACGAGGAGATCACCAGCGGCGCTGACGCTCACAATGTTTAAACCTTTATAACTATACCATAAACAATGTACTTATACTGTAAACCCTTGTGCAGTGATAAGGTGTAAATGCAACACAGTGTAACCTTGTTAGTTTAAAAGCTGTATGAGCGTATGTGACGCTCAGAGAACCCCTTCGCAATATAATAAACAGTCAAATACCGGTCTAAGGGTCTAACGCCTTTTAAGGAAATGAATGAACGTTCAATCGCAAAAGAATAAAACAATACAAGTTATACACTACCAAGATAACATAAAATACCTAACCAAGTAACTACACATAAAATACAATAAAGATACAATTACTTTTAAAGGGGGAAAGAGAGAGAGAGAGAGAGAACAAAAGAGAATGGCTTATAACAATAAAGACAATATGATTGCAGAGAAACTTACGCACAAAGGGAAACAATCGCATGAGCCTTTTGGATATCCAGCTCCCGATTATCAGCAATGAGAACCGTTGAAGAGAATAGAGAGCTGGCCCAGATCGGCTTGTCCTTTTATACACTACACACAATACAGTACAATGGTCCCTATATTCTTATTGTTCATTGGACACAGGAATTAGTCTTCGCATTATAACAAAAGGTCATAGGTTGATTCATACAGGTGGGCTGTGACTATTTCCAACTGCTCAGGTGGGTGGGAAACTAGGTTTCCCGCCGCATGGATAATAAAGTGCAAATAATAGTAAATGTCCATAAACTTCTTATGTCCATAACTATTCGCACGAGCGATTAATCTGCTTCAAACCAACACCGGAATATTGCTAATTAAATACTCTTCCGATGGATACTAAACACCACTGTGTAACCCCTGTCTGACCCTTCGTATCAAACAAAGAGGGATCTCTTTGTCTATGAACATGCTACATTAACTAAACTTTCAGATTCTATCAAAGGGACCATAATCTACAAAATACATTAAATTGTTAAAATATGTAACAATTGAGTCGCACACTAGACGCATACAAACTCTACCGTAAATGTGCATACCGTGCGCCTGCGGGTGCACGCGACTGCGAGTATGCGCACGCACGGGAGAGCTCCTGCACGCGCAGCGCAGACACACATCAGGTGCAAATATGGCAGCGTGTGGAGTGATATTTTTCTGACTTTGACAGTGTTTTGATTTCATAATTCTCATGTTTTAATGACATTTGTATACTTATATTTCAATAAAGAAATTGAAAGGTTTTTCAGGTTTGTTAGTGAACCAAAAACGCAAGCAATTGGGCAAAATGATGTTGCACTGCAGGTGGAGCATATGTAATGTGCAGAGAGATTTAAATGTGGATGGGTTATATTGTTTCTGTGCAGGGTAAATACTGGCTACTTTATTTTTACACTGGAATTTAGATTTCAGTTTGAACACACCCCACCCAAATCTAAAGCCCCATACACAGTAGACGAGATTTTGAAATATCTAGCTCAGAATGACCAATCTGAGCGAGATCTTCCACAATCTCGTCCAGTGTGTACGCTCAATGTCTTTAACAATGTGCACTCCTGCTCATCGTTAACGACCCCCTCCCTCGTCTGAACATGTACAGACGAGGGAGGTCCTTATTAATGACAGCCGCGCGCCTGGTCCCCGCAGCCGCCAATATCTGTGTCGGCAGGGATTGGCTAGTGTGTACTAGCCTTAAATCTCCTTGCAAATGTTACATCTAGCCCACCTGCGGTGCTACATGGCTTTGCCCATTAGTGTGCTTTTTTGGTTTGCTAACAGACCTGAATAACCCCCATAATGTGAAACTGAATGTGTCACACTCCATCAAGTGAGAATACAGCAGTTTACTGACATAAAAAATAGGCAGTACGTAGTTACAATAATGTTTGCCCATGTTCATAAAGTAGTTGAAAATGTTTTTAAATAACAGTGACATTACATATTTAGAGAATTCCATAAATATTTAGAGGATATCTACCAATTGTAGATCCAAATCTATTTCTCTAACGTCCTAGTAGATGCTGGGAACTCCGTAAGGACCATGGGGAATAGCGGGCTCCGAAGGAGGCTGGGCACTCTAGAAAGATCTTAGACTACCTGGTGTGCACTGGCTCCTCCCACTATGACCCTCCTCCAAGCCTCAGTTAGATTTCGTGCCCGGCCGAGGTTGGATGCACACTAGGGGCTCTCCTGAGCTCTTAGAAAGTTTCAGGAGGCTATCCTGAAGTCTGTATTTACACACTCAGGTACTAGACTGAGACCTGCAGATAGTGCTGCTGCAGCGTGGTCGGTGACCCTGTCAAACAGGGATACTAGTTGGAAAACATAAAAACATATTAAAGACGTCGTCTTATATATGGGGGATGCACAGAGGGATATTTTGCCGGCTGGCATCCAAAATAAATGTAATGTCCATTCTGTCAGGAGGGTATTAGAGACCTGTCACTGGACAGGTGATGCTGACTTAAAAAGCGCATAGAGAGCCTTATAAGGGTGAGGAATTATTTGGGGATGGTCTCTGGGACCTCGTATCCACAGCAACTGCTGGGAAGAAATAATTTTACCTCAGGTTTCCTCACAGACAAAGGTACAGTCCTTTCGGCTTCAGAAAAGCAAGCGGGTCAAATGGCGCTTCCTTTCTGTACAGAGACAAGGGTAGAGGGAAAAAAGCTGCACCAGTCAGCCTGTTCCCAGAATCAAGATTCTTCCCCCGCCTCCTGTGAGGCCACACCATGACGCGGGTGCTCCACAGGTGTAGCCAGGTACGGTGGGGGGCCGTCTCAAAAATTTCAGCAATTAGTGGGCTCGCTCACAGGTGGATCCCTGTTTCTTTCAAGTAGTATTTCAGGGGTACAAGCTGGAATTCGAGATGTCTCCCCCCAGCCGTTTCCTAAAATATGCCTTGCTGACAACTCCCTCAGGCAGGGAGGCTGTGCTAGAGGCAATTAATAAGCGGTATTCCCAGCAGGTAATACTCAAGGTGCCCCTACTTCAACAAGGACGGGGTTACTATTCCACACGGGTTGGGGTACCGAAACCGCATGGTTCGGTGTGACCCATTTTATATTTAAAATCCTTGAACACAAAAATTCAAGTTCAAGATGGAATCGCTCAGGGCGGTTATTCCAAGCCTGGACGAGGGGGATTACATGGTATCCTGGGACATCAAGGATGCTTACCTGCATGTCCCCATTTACCATCCTCGCCAGGAGTACCTCAGATTTGTGGTACAGGATTACCATTACCAAGTCCAGACACTGCCGTTTGGACTGTACATGGCACCGAGGGTGTTTTATCAAGGTAATGGCCGAAATGTTGATACTCCTTCAAAAAAAAGGGAGTTGTAATTATCCCGTACTTGGACAATCTCGTTATAAGGGCGAGGTCCAAGGAGCAGTTGGTAGTCGGGGTAGCACTATTTTGGAAAGTGCTACAACAGCATGGTTGGATTCTAAACAGTCCAAAGTCACAGCTGGTTCCTATGACACGTCTACTGTTCCTGGGGATGGTTCTGGACATAAACCAGAAATAGTGTTTCTCCCGGAGGAGAAAGCCAAGGAGTTGTCATCTCTAGTCAGAGACCTCCTGAAGCCAAAATAGGTAGCGGTGCATCATTGCACGCGAGTCCTGGGAAAAATGGTAGCTTCCTACGAAGCAATCCCATTAGGCAGGTTCCATACAAGAACTTTTCAGAGGGACCTGTTGGACAAGTGGTCCGGATCGCATCTTCCGATGCATAGGCTGTGATAACCCTGTCTCCAAGGACCAGGGTATCTCTACTGTGGTGGCTGCAGAGTGCCCATCTTCAAGAGGGCCGCAGGTTCGGCATACAGGACTAGGTCCTAGTGACCATGGATTCCAGCCTTTGAGGCTGGGAGGCAGTCACACAGGGAAGAAATTTCCAGGGACTTTGGTCAAGTCAGGTTATTTCCCTACACATAAATATTCTGGACCTGAGGGCCATTTACAATGCCCTGAGGCCGGCAAGGCCTCTGCTTCAAAACCAGCCGGTACTGATCCAATCAGACAACATCACGGCAGTCGCCCATGTAAACCAACAGGGCGGCACAAGAAGCAGGATGGCGATGGCAGAAGCCACAAGGATTCTCCGATAGGTGGAAAATCATGTGTTAGCACTGTCAGCAGTGTTCATTCCCGGAGTGGACAACTGGGAAGCAGATCTTCTCAACAGACACGACCTCCACCCGGGAGAATGGGGACTTCCTCCAGAAGTCTTCCAATAGGATTGTACACCATTGGGAAAGGCCACAGGTGGACATGATGGCGTCCCGCCTCAACAAAAAGCTATAAAAGATATTGCACCGGGTCAAGGGACCCTCAGGCGATAGCTATGGACGCTCTGGTAACACCGTGGGTGTACCAGTCGGTTTATGTGTTCTCCCCTCTGCCTCTCATACCAAAGGTACTGAGAATAATAAGAAGGCGAGGAGTAAGAGTCGGCATGGCGGGTGAACGCCGGATCCTGAAGGAAAAGGGCATTCCGGAGGAAGTCATTCCTACGCTTACTAAAGCCAGGAAAGAGGTTACAGCAACTCATTATCACCGCATATGGCGAAAATATGTTGCATGGTGTGAGGCCGAAAGGGCCCCAACAGAGGAATTTCAACTAGGTCGATTTCTGCATTTCCTGCAAGCAGGAGTGACTATGGGCCTTAAATTGGGTTCCATTAAGGTACAGATCTCGGCTCTGTCGATTTTCTTTCAAAAAGAACTAGCTTCAGTACCTGAAGTTCAGACATTTATAAAAGGAGTGCTGCAGAGTCAGCCCCCGTTTGTGCCTCCTGTGGCACCTTGGGATCTCAACGTGGTGTTGAGTTTCTTAAAATCACATTGGTTTGAACCACTAAAAAACGTGGATCTGAAATATCTCACGTGGAAGGTGGTTATGTTATTGGCCTTGGCTTCTGCCAGGCGAGTATCAAAGTTGGCGGCTTTCTCTTATAAAAGCCCTTATTTGATTTTCCATATGGATAGGGCAGAATTGAGGACTCGTCCCCAGTTTCTCCCAAAGGTGGTGTCAGCGTTTCACCTGAACCAGCCTATTGTGGTGCCTAGGCTACTAGGGACTTGGAGGACTCCAAGTTGCTAGACGTTGTCAGGGCACTGAAAATATATGTTTCCAGAACGGTTAGAGTCAGAAAATCTGACTCGCTGTTTATCCTATATGCACCTAACAAGCTGGGTGCTCCTGCTTCTAAGCAGACTATTGCTCGTTGGATTTGTAGTACAATACAGCTTGCACATACTGTGGCAGGCCTGCCACAGCCAAAATCTGTCAATGCCCATTCCACAAGGAAGGTGGGCTCATCTTGGGCGGCTGCCCGAGAGGTCTCGGCTTTACAATTTTGCCGAGCAGCTACTTGGTCAGGGGCAAACACGTTTGCAAAAATTCTACAAATTTGATACCCTGGCTGAGGAGGACCTGGAGTTCTCTCATTCAGTGCTGCAGAGTCATCCGCACTCTCCCGCCCGTTTGGGAGCTTTGGTATAATCCCCATGGTCCTTACGGAGTTCCCAGCATCCACTAGGACGTTAGAGAAAATAAGAATTTACTCACCGGTAATTCTATTTCTCGTAGTCCGTAGTGGATGCTGGGCGCCCATCCCAAGTGCGGTTTATCTGCAATACTTGTACATAGTTATGGTTAACTAAATCGGGTTATTATTGAGCCATCTGTTGAGAGGCTCTATTGTTTCATACTGTTAACTGTGTTTCATATCACGAGTTGTACGGTGTGATTGGTGTGGCTGGTATGAGTCTTACCCGGGATTCAAAATCCTTCCTTATTGTGTACGCTCGTCCGGGCACAGTACCTAACTGAGGCTTGGAGGAGGGTCATAGTGGGAGGAGCCAGTGCACACCAGGTAGTCTAAGATCTTTCTAGAGTGCCCAGCCTCCTTCGGAGCCCGCTATTCCCCATGGTCCTTACGGAGTTCCCAGCATCCACTACGGACTACGAGAAATAGAATTACCGGTGAGTAAATTCTTATTTTTCCTTACCCTTGTTTTCTATGAATAACATTTTTGGCTCAAAATGTATTCAGTAGAACAGAAGAGCACTGACAGTGGCAGAACACAACTGCTTCTAGCAGTGGTGCAAGTTGTTTGTGTGTCTGTTCAGTGCAGGGGTTCTCCTCTCCAGTCCTCAAGTACCACCAGCAGGTTTTGTTTTGTGGATTTCTTTAATCATGTACAGGTGAGCTAATCTATTTTGCTGGTTCAGTAATTATCCCACCTGCTTTCACAGACAGAAATTCTCAAAACATGACCTGTTGGTAAAACTTGATCGTTAAGGCTGAGAACCACTAGTTTAGAGTAGTAATTATATTATTGTTTCAGCAAGTGGAAAGTTGTTAAAAAAAATATTGTGAACCTGCAGTGAATTTATAATAACCAGTCAGGCATATGTCTTATGTCAACAAATAGCCCTCCTGGTGTGACACTCTAGGGCATACTTGCCTACCTGACCCTCTCCATGAGGGAGAAAACGCTCTGTTCCTGGACTTTCCTGGTAATGTATGATTGCCATCACCTGTGGTGAGCTAGTTAATTGATAAGAAAGGTGTTTCACCACAGGTGATGGCAATCATACATTACCAGGAAAGTCCAGGAACAGAGCATTTTCTCCCTCATGGAGAGGGTCCGGTAGGCAAGTATGCTCTAGGGCAGTGGTTCTCAAACTCGGTCCTCAGGACCCCACACAGTGCATGTTTTGCAGGTAACCCAGCAGGTGCACAGGTGTATTAATTAATCACTGACACATTTTAAAAGGTCCACAGGTGGAATTAATTATGTCACTTGTGATTCTGTGAGGAGACCTGCAAAACATGCACCGTGTGGGGTCCTGAGGACCGAGTTTGAGAACCTGTGCTCTAGGGTCAATTCAATTACCAGCGAGTCCCCTCGCAGGGAGAGTAAAGCTGAGTATATACAAAAGCTGTAGTGTTCATGCTAGGCCCGATCTAAAATCTGCTAAATGTGCCCCTGCATTTTTTGGCAGCGCCCTGCTAAAACAGCCTACCCTGTTCCTTCCATACCCAAAGGCTGCAGTGTCCCCCGGGTGTGATAGTTGGAAGTAGCCAATCACCACTGGGTGAATAGATGCCGTGCGCATCTATTCAGAAAGGGGAAGGCTTGGTGGCAGCCCAGCATACTGGCCACTCCCTCAAGAGTGACAGAGATGGGCAGCGCTAACTTTTCATCTGGCCACACCCCCTTTTCAAACACTTGCCTTTGGCGTGTCCATTGAACATCTGCGTGCATCCTAGCAGCAACACTAAATCTGGGCAAACACTATACAGTTGTCTGGCAGGCCATCTGTCCAATCTTACTGGTTGGAATAAAAATCTGGTTATGGATGGGAGCAAATGACAATTGCCCATTTGCTCCCAAACACTGGAAAAATTAATCAGTAATTTAACCATTTTCTCTGAATGACCGTTTTTGGCTGTTTTCCTGTGTATGGGAGCAAATGATCGATTGTCATTTGTTCCCATCCATAACCAGATTTTCATTTCAACCAACCAGACACCATAAGTCTATTCTTCACTTGCTCCAGGCTGATTGGCTCAATCCTGTAGATACTCTGCTCCAGGAACCATCGGCAAGTAGGGGGGCAATTTCCCTGGCTTATAAGACTTTTTAAATCCCTCTGGATCACCTTCGGGTCTGGATCTCACAGCTTCCAGGTTTACAGATAGCCGATTTTCTGAGGGTCTCGCACAAGGTCCTTTCAATTGCTTTCCTTTACCATGTATACGGATGTGTTCATTAACATATTGCACACATCCTACAGTATCTGTCCCTTAATAGGAGGTTTCTGTTTGGGCTCTTATGTCAACTCATACCTGCTGTAAGTGTGCTTTATCCCAGGCCGACCTATTTCACGGTTTATGGTCCTGCCACTAATTACCAGATTTTGGCTACTGGTGCTTAATCAGGAGCACTCTGTAAATTATTTGTCACTAATTCCAGAGTGAGCACTGCTGGGCTTTATTCCACGGGAACTCAAGGAACAGCAGTCGGCTGCTATTGGCAGTCAGTGCAGCAGCTCATAAATCTATTCTACAAGTGTAGATACTGTACACCCTGATCCCCAACCATGTCCCTTTTCAAAACATAACTATATTACCTTTTTACAATCTCAAATTCAGAACTCGTGTGATACTTCCTGGTATCTCTTGTGCA
This sequence comes from Pseudophryne corroboree, assembly GCF_028390025.1. Lineage (NCBI taxonomy): Eukaryota > Metazoa > Chordata > Amphibia > Anura > Myobatrachidae > Pseudophryne > Pseudophryne corroboree. Next base: position 409,854,250 of record NC_086447.1, read on the forward strand.
TAGTGGTAGGTTATCCTATTACAGTGTGACCCTGGGGGGTGAGTGGAGGAGGTGCAAGCAGGTTAAGTTATGTTTCTCTAATGTCCTAAGTGGATGCTGGGGACTCCGTAAGGACCATGGGGAATAGCGGCTCCGCAGGAGACTGGGCACATCTAAAGAAAGCTTTAGGACTAACTGGTGTGCACTGGCTCCTCCCCCTATGACCCTCCTCCAAGCCTCAGTTAGATTTCTGTGCCCGACGAGAAGGGTGCACACTAGGGGCTCTCCTGAGCTTCTTAGTGAAAGTTTTAGTTTAGGTTTGTTATTTTCAGTGAGACCTGCTGGCAACAGGCTCACTGCATCGAGGGACTAAGGGGAGAAGAAGCGAACTCACCTGCGTGCAGAGTGGATTGGGCTTCTTGGCTACTGGACATTAGCTCCAGAGGGACGATCACAGGCCCAGCCTGGATGGGTCCCGGAGCTGCGCCGCCGGCCCCCTTACAGAGCCAGAAGAGCGAAGAGGTCCGGAAAAATCGGCGGCAGAAGACGTTCCTGTCTTCAATAAGGTAGCGCACGGCACTGCAGCTGTGCGCCATTGCTCTCAGCACACTTCATACTCCGGTCACTGAGGGTGCAGGGCGCTGGGGGGGGCGCCCTGAGACGCAATAAAACATGATAAAAATACCTTACATGGCAAAAAATACATCACATATAGCTCCTGGGCTATATGGATGCATTTAACCCCTGCCAGAATATACAGAAAAACGGGAGATAAGGCCGCCGAAAAGGGGGCGGAGCCTATCTCCTCAGCACACTGGCGCCATTTTCCCTCACAGCTCAGTTGTAGGGAAGCTCCCTGGCTCTTCCCTGCAGTCACTACACTACAGAAAGGGTTAAAAAAAGAGAGGGGGGCACTAATTAGGCGCAGTATTAAAACATACAGCAGCTATAAGGGGAAAAACACTTATATAAGGTTATCCCTGTGTATATATATATTTCTCTATCGTCCTAGTGGATGCTGGGGTTCCTGAAAGGACCATGGGGAATAGCGGCTCCGCAGGAGACAGGGCACAAAAAGTAAAGCTTTTCCAGATCAGGTGGTGTGCACTGGCTCCTCCCCCTATGACCCTCCTCCAGACTCCAGTTAGATTTTTGTGCCCGGCCGAGAAGGGTGCAATTCTAGGTGGCTCTCATAAAGAGCTGCTTAGAGAAAGTTTAGCTTAGGTTTTTTATTTTACAGTGATTCCTGCTGGCAACAGGATCACTGCAACGAGGGACAGAGGGGAGAAGAAGTGAACTCACCTGCGTGCAGGATGGATTGGCTTCTTGGCTACTGGACATCAGCTCCAGAGGGACGATCACAGGTACAGCCTGGATGGTCACCGGAGCCGCGCCGCCGGCCCCCTTGCAGATGCTGAAGTAAGAAGAGGTCCAGAATCGGCGGCTGAAGACTCCTGCAGTCTTCTAAAGGTAGCGCACAGCACTGCAGCTGTGCGCCATTTTCCTCTCAGCACACTTCACACGCAGTCACTGAGGGTGCAGGGCGCTGGGGGGGGGCGCCCTGGGAGGCAAATGAAAACCTATTAAAAGGCTAAAAATACCTCACATATAGACCCCAGAGGCTATATGGAGATATTTAACCCCTGCCTGGATTCACAAAATAGCGGGAGACGAGCCCGCCGGAAAAGGGGCGGGGCCTATCTCCTCAGCACACGGCGCCATTTCCTCTCACAGCTCCGCTGGTCAGGACGGCTCCCAGGTCTCTCCCCTGCACTGCACTACAGAAACAGGGTAAAACAGAGAGGGGGGGCAAATTTAATGGCAATATTTTGATATATATAAAGCAGCTATAAGGGAGCACTTATTATAAGGCTATCCCTGTCATATATAGCGCTTTTTTGGTGTGTGCTGGCAGACTCTCCCTCTGTCTCCCCAAAGGGCTAGTGGGTCCTGTCTTCGTGTAGAGCATTCCCTGTGTGTCTGCTGTGTGTCGGTACGTGTGTGTCGACATGTATGAGGACGATATTGGTGTGGAGGCGGAGCAATTGCCAAATATGGGGATGTCACCTCCTAGGGGGTCGACACCAGAATGGATGCCTTTATTTGTGGAATTACGGGATAGCGTCAACTCGCTTAAGCAGTCGTTTGACGACATGAGGCGGCCGGACAATCAATTAGTGCCTGTCCAGGCGCCTCAAACACCGTCAGGGGCTGTGAAACGCCCTTTGCCTCAGTCGGTCGACACAGACCCAGACACAGGCACTGATTCCAGTGGTGACGGTGACGAATCAACCGTATTTTCCAGTAGGGCCACACGTTATATGATTTTGGCAATGAAGGAGGCGTTACATTTAGCTGATACTACAGGTACCACTAAACAGGGTATTATGTGGGGTGTGAAAAAACTACCTATAGTTTTTCCTGAATCAGAAGAATTAAATGACGTGTGTGATGAAGCGTGGGTTGCCCCTGATAAAAAGCTGATAATTTCAAAGAAATTATTGGCATTATACCCTTTCCCGCCAGAGGTTAGGGAGCGCTGGGAAACACCTCCTAGGGTGGACAAGGCGCTAACACGCTTATCTAAACAAGTGGCGTTACCCTCTCCTGAGACGGCCGCACTTAAAGATCCATCAGATAGGAGGATGGAAAATATCCAAAAAAGTATATACACACATGCAGGTGTTATACTACGACCAGCTATAGCGACTGCCTGGATGTGCAGTGCTGGGGTAGTTTGGTCAGAGTCCCTGATTGAAAATATTGATACCCTGGACAGGGACAATATTTTACTGTCGTTAGAACAAATAAAGGATGCATTTCTTTATATGCGTGATGCACAGAGGGATATCTGCACACTGGCATCACGGGTAAGTGCTATGTCCATTTCGGCCAGAAGAGCTTTATGGACGCGACAGTGGACAGGCGATGCGGATTCAAAACGGCATATGGAAGTTTTGCCGTATAAAGGGGAGGAGTTATTTGGAGTCGGTCTGTCAGATTTGGTGGCCACGGCTACAGCCGGGAAATCCACCTTTCTACCTCAAGTCACTCCCCAACAGAAAAAGACACCGACTTTTCAACCGCAGCCCTTTCGTTCCTTTAAAAATAAGAGAGCAAAGGGCTATTCATATCTGCCACGAGGCAGAGGTCGAGGGAAGAGACAGCAACAGGCAGCTCCTTCCCGGGAACAGAAGCCCTCCCCGGCTTCTACAAAAGCCTCAGCATGACGCTGGGGCTTCTCAAGCGGACTCGGGGACGGTGGGCGGTCGTCTCAAAAATTACAGCGCGCAGTGGGCTCACTCGCAGGTAGATCCCTGGATCCTGCAGATAATATCTCAGGGGTACAGGTTGGAATTAGAGACAGATCCACCTCGCCGTTTCCTGAAGTCTGCTTTACCAACGTCCCCCTCCGAAAGGGAGACGGTTTTGGAAGCCATTCACAAGCTGTACTCTCAGCAGGTGATAGTCAAGGTACCTCTTCTACAACAAGGGAAGGGGTATTATTCCACTCTATTTGTGGTACCGAAGCCGGATGGCTCGGTAAGGCCTATTCTAAATCTGAAGTCCTTGAACCTGTACATAAAGAAGTTCAAGTTCAAGATGGAGTCACTCAGAGCAGTGATAGCGAACCTGGAAGAAGGGGACTTTATGGTATCCTTGGACATCAAGGATGCGTATCTCCACGTTCCAATTTACCCCTCACACCAGGGGTACCTCAGGTTCGTTGTACAAAACTGTCACTATCAGTTTCAGACGCTGCCGTTTGGTTTGTCCACGGCACCTCGGGTCTTTACAAAGGTAATGGCCGAGATGATGATTCTTCTTCGAAGAAAAGGCGTATTAATTATCCCATACTTGGACGATCTCCTAATAAGGGCAAGGTCCAGAGAACAGCTAGAGATGGGATTAGCACTATCTCAAGAGGTGCTAAAGCAGCACGGATGGATTCTGAATATTCCAAAATCCCAATTAATGCCGACAACTCGTCTGCTGTTCCTAGGGATGATTCTGGACACGGTTCAGAAAAAAGTTTTTCTTCCCGAGGAAAAAGCCAAGGAGTTATCCGACCTGGTCAGGAACCTCCTAAAACCAGGAAAGGTGTCTGTACATCAATGCACAAGAGTCCTGGGAAAAATGGTGGCTTCTTACGAAGCAATTCCATTCGGCAGATTCCATGCAAGAATTTTCCAAAGGGATCTGTTGGACAAATGGTCAGGGTCGCATCTTCAGATGCACCTGCGGATAACCCTGTCTCCAAGGACAAGGGTATCTCTTCTGTGGTGGTTGCAGAGGGCTCATCTATTGGAGGGCCGCAGATTCGGCATACAGGATTGGATCCTGGTGACCACGGACGCCAGCCTGAGAGGCTGGGGAGCAGTCACACAAGGAAGAAACTTCCAGGGAGTGTGGTCGAGCCTGGAAAAGTCTCTTCACATAAACATTCTGGAACTAAGAGCAATCTACAATGCTCTAAGCCAGGCGGAACCTCTGCTTCAAGGAAGACCGGTGTTGATCCAGTCGGACAACATCACGGCAGTCGCCCATGTAAACAGACAGGGCGGCACAAGAAGCAGGAGTGCAATGGCAGAAGCTGCCAGGATCCTTCGCTGGGCGGAGAATCACGTGATAGCACTGTCAGCAGTGTTCATCCCGGGCGTGGACAACTGGGAAGCAGACTTCCTCAGCAGACACGATCTTCACCCGGGAGAGTGGGGACTTCATCCAGAAGTTTTCCACATGCTAATAAACCGTTGGGAAAGACCAATGGTGGACATGATGGCGTCTCGCCTCAACAAAAAACTGGACAGGTATTGCGCCAGGTCAAGAGATCCGCAGGCAATAGCTGTGGACGCGCTGGTAACACCTTGGGTGTACCAGTCGGTGTATGTGTTTCCTCCTCTGCCTCTCATACCAAAGGTATTGAGAATCATACGGCAAAGCGGAGTAAGAACGATACTAGTGGCTCCGGATTGGCCAAGAAGGTCTTGGTACCCGGAACTTCAAGAGATGGTCACGGACGATCCGTGGCCTCTACCTCTGAGAAGGGACCTGCTTCAACAGGGTCCCTGTCTCTTTCAAGACTTACCGCGTTTGACGGCATGGCGGTTGAACGCCAGATCCTAAAAGGAAAAGGCATTCCAGAAGAAGTCATTCCTACCTTGATTAAGGCAAGAAAGGAAGTCACCGCGAAGCATTATCACCGCATTTGGCGGAAATATGTTGCGTGGTGCGAGGATCGGAGTGCTCCGACGGAGGAATTTCAACTGGGTCGTTTCCTACATTTCCTGCAATCAGGATTGTCTATGGGTCTCAAATTGGGATCTATTAAGGTTCAAATTTCGGCCCTGTCCATATTCTTCCAAAAAGAATTGGCCTCAGTCCCTGAGGTCCAGACTTTTGTCAAAGGAGTACTGCATATACAGCCTCCTGTGGTGCCTCCGGTGGCACCGTGGGATCTAAATGTAGTTTTAGATTTCCTCAAATCCCATTGGTTTGAACCACTAAAAAATGTGGATTTGAAATATCTCACATGGAAAGTGACTATGTTACTGGCCCTGGCTTCCGCCAGGAGAGTATCTGAACTGGCGGCTTTATCTTATAAAAGCCCTTATTTAATTTTCCATTCGGATAGGGCAGAGCTGCGGACGCGTCCGCATTTTCTCCCTAAGGTGGTATCAGCGTTTCACCTGAACCAGCCTATTGTAGTGCCTGCGGCTACAAGCGACTTGGAGGACTCCAAGTTGTTGGACGTTGTCAGAGCTTTAAAAATATACATTTCAAGGACGGCTGGAGTCAGAAAATCTGACTCGCTGTTTATACTGTATGCACCCAACAAGTTGGGTGCGCCTGCTTCTAAGCAGTCGATTGCTCGTTGGATTTGTAACACAATTCAACTTGCACATTCTGTGACAGGCCTGCCACAGCCTAAATCTGTTAAGGCCCATTCCACAAGGAAGGTGGGCTCATCTTGGGCGGCTGCCCGAGGGGTCTCGGCATTACAACTCTGCCGAGCAGCTACGTGGTCAGGGGAGAACACGTTTGTAAAATTCTACAAATTTGATACCCTGGCAAAAGAGGACCTGGAGTTCTCTCATTCGGTGCTGCAGAGTCATCCGCACTCTCCCGCCCGTTTGGGAGCTTTGGTATAATCCCCATGGTCCTTTCAGGAACCCCAGCATCCACTAGGACGATAGAGAAAATAAGAATTTACTTACCGATAATTCTATTTCTCGGAGTCCGTAGTGGATGCTGGGCGCCCATCCCAAGTGCGGATTATCTGCAATACTTGTACATAGTTATTGTTAACTAATTCGGGTTATTGTTTAGGGAGCCATCTTTCAGAGGCTCCTCTGTTATCATACTGTTAACTGGGTTTAGATCACAAGTTGTACGGTGTGATTGGTGTGGCTGGTATGAGTCTTACCCGGGATTCAAAATCCTCCCTTATTGTGTACGCTCGTCCGGGCACGGTACCTAACTGGAGTCTGGAGGAGGGTCATAGGGGGAGGAGCCAGTGCACACCACCTGATCTGGAAAAGCTTTACTTTTTGTGCCCTGTCTCCTGCGGAGCCGCTATTCCCCATGGTCCTTTCAGGAACCCCAGCATCCACTACGGACTCCGAGAAATAGAATTATCGGTAAGTAAATTCTTATTATATAGCACTCTGGTGTGTGCTGGCATACTCTCCCTCTGTCTCCCCAAAGGGCTAGTGGGGTCCTGTCCTCTATCAGAGCATTCCCTGTGTTTGTGCTGTGTGTCGGTACGTTTGTGTCGACATGTATGAGGAGAAAAATGATGTGGAGACGGAGCAGAGTGTCTGTAACAGTGATGTCACCACCTAGGGGGTCGACACCTGAGTGGATGTACTGTTGAAAATTACGTGACAGTGTCAGCTCTGTATAAAAAAACAGTGGTTGACATGAGACAGCCGGCTACTCAGCTTGTGCCTGTCCAGACGTCTCATAGGCCGTCAGGGGCTCTAAAGCGCCCGTTACCTCAGATGGCAGATACAGACGCCGACACGGATACTGACTCCTGTGTCGACGGTGAAGAGACGACCGTGATTTCCAGTAGGGCCACACGTTACATGATTGAGACAATGGAAAATGTTTTATACATTTCTGATAATACGAGTACCACCAAAAAGGGGTATTATGTTCGGTGAGGGAAAAACTACCTGTAGTTTTCCTGAATCTGAGAAATAAAATGAGGTGTGTGATGATGCGTGGGTTTCCCCCCGATAACAATTGATAATTTCTTAAAAAGTATTGGCTGTATACCCTTTCCCGCCAGAGGTTAGGGTGCGTTGGGAAACACCCCCTAGGGGGGATAAGGCGCTCAAACACTTGTAAGAACAAGGGCTCTACCCTCTCATGAGATGGCCGCCCTTAAGGATCCTGCTGATAGAAAGCAGGAGGGTATCCAAAAATGTATTCACACACATACTGGTGTTATACTGCGACCAGCAATCGCCTCAGCCTGGAGGTGCAGTGCTGGGTTGGCATGGTCGGATTCCCTGACTGGAAATATTGATATCCTAGATAAGGATAGTATATTATTGCCTATAGAGCATTTAAAAGATGCATTTCTATATATGCATGATGCACAGCGAAATATTTGCCGACTGGCATCTAGTATAAGTGCGTTGTCCAATTCTACCAGTAAAATGGTCAGGTGATGCGGATTCCAAACGGCATTTGGAAGTATTGCCTTTGAAAGGGGACATTTGGGGTCGGTCTTTTAGACCTGGTGGCCACGGCAACAACTGGGAAATCCACGTTTGTACCCCAGGTCGCCTCTCAAAATAAGACGCCGTATTATCAGGCGCAGTCCTTTGTTGGCAAGCGGACAAAAGGTTCCTCTTTTCTGCTCGTGACAGAGGGAGAGGAAAAAGGCTGAAGAGATTAGCCAGTTCCCAGGAACAGAAACCCTTTCCCGCCTCTGCCAAGCCCTCAGTATGACGCTAGGGCCTTACAAGCTCAGGCACGGTGGGGGCCCGTTCTCAATGAATTTCAGTGCGCAGTGGGCTCACTCGCAAATAGACCCCTGGATCCTTCAGGTAATATCTCAAGGGTACATATTGGAATTCGAGACGTCTCCCCCTCGCCGTTTCCAAAAGTCGGCTTTACCGACGTCTCCCTCTGACAGGGAGGCAGTTTTGGAAGCCATTCACAAGCTGTATTCCCAGCAGGTGATAATCAAGGTACCCCTCCTGCAACAGGGAACGGGGTATTATTCCACACTATTGTGGTTCCTTAAGTCAGACGGCTCGGTGAGACCGATTCTAAATCTAAAATCTTTGAACACTTACATACAGAGGTTCAAATTCAAGATTGAGTCACTCAGAGCAGTGATTGCGAACCTGGAAGAAGGGGACTACATGATGTCTCGGGACATCAAGGATGCTTACCTTCATGTCAAAATTTACCCTTCTCACCAAGGGTACCTCAGGTTATGGTACAGAACTGTCACTATCAGTTCAGACGCTGCCGTAGGGATGGTCCACGGCACCCCGGGTCTTTACCAAGGTAATGGCCGAAATGATATCCCTTCGAAGGAAGGGAATTTTAGTTATCCCTTACTTGGACGATTCCCTGATAAGGGTAAGATCCAGGGAACAGTTTTAAGTCGGTGTAGCACTATCTCAGGTAGTGTTGCGGCAGCACGATTGGATTCTCAATATTCTAAAATCGCAGCTGGTTCCGACGACTTGTCTTCTGTTTCCTAGGGATGTTCCTGGACACAGTCCAGAAAAAAGGTGTTTCTCCCGGAAGAGAAAGCCAGGGAGTTATCCGAGCTAGTCAGGAACCTCCTAAAACCGAACCAAGTCTCAGTGCATCAATGCACAAGGGTTCTGGGTAAAAATGGTGGCTTCCTACGAAGCAATCCCATTCGTTAGATTCCACGCAAGAACTTTCCAGTGGAACCTACTGGACAAATGGTCCGGGTCGCATTTTCAGATGCATCAGCGGATAACCCTGTCACCAAGGACAAGGGTATCCATCCTGTGGTAATTGCAGAGTGCTCATCTTCTAGAGGGCCGCAGATTCGGCATTCAGGACTGGGTCCTGGTGACCACGGATGCCAGCCTGCGAGGCTGGGGAGCAGTCACACAGGGAAGAAATTTCCAGGGCTTAGGGTCAAGCCTGGATACATCACTTCACATAAATATCCTGAAGCTAAGGGCCATTTACAATGCTCTAAGCTTAGCAAGACCTCTGCTTCAAGGTCAGCCGGTGTTGATCCAGTCGGACAACATCATGGCAGTCACCCACGTAAACAGACAGGGTGGCACAAGAAGCAGGAGGGCAATGGCAGAAGCTGCAGGGATTCTTCGCTGGGCGGAAAATCATGTGATAGCATTGTCAACAGTATTCATTCCGGGAGTGGACAACTGGGAAGCAGACTTCCTCAGCACGACCTCCACCCGGGAGAGTGGGGACTTCACCCAGAAGTCGTCCACATGATTAAAAAACTCGACAGGTATTGCGCCAGGTCAAGAGACCCTCAGGCAATAGTTGTAGACGCTCTGGTAACACCGTGGGTGTACCAGTCAGTGTATGTGTTCCCTCCTCTGCCTCTCATACCCAAGGTACTGAGATTGATAAGATGGAGAGGAGAAAGCACTATATTCGTGGCTCCGGATTGGCCAAGAAGGACTTGGTAACCGGAACTTCAAGAGATGCTCACGGAGGATCCGTGGCCTCTACCTCTAAGAAGGGACCTGCTCCAGCAAGGACCCTGTCTGTTCCAAGACTTACCGCGGCTGCGTTTGACGGCATGCCGGTTGAACACCGGATCCTGAAGGAAAAAAGGCATTCCGGATGAAGTCATCCATATCCTGATCTAAAGCCAGGAAGGATGTAACCGCAAAAACATTATCACCGCAATTGGCGAAAATATGTTGCGTAGTGCGAGGCCAGTAAGGCCCGACGGAGGAAATTCAACTGGGTCGATTCCTACATTTCCTGCAAACAGGAGTGTCTATGGGCCTGAAATTGGGGTCCATTAAGGTTCAGATTTTCGGCCCTGTCAATTTTCTTCCAAAAAAGAACTAGCTTCAGTCCCTGAAGTTTAGACGTTTGTAACAGGGGTACTGCATATACAGCCTCCTTTTGTGCCTCCAGTGGCAATTTGGGATCTCAATGTAGTTTGGGTTCCAAAAGTCACATTGGTTTGAACCACTTAAATCTGTGGCCAGGCGCGTGTCAGAATTGGCGGCTTTATCCTGTAAAAGCCCTTATCTGATTTTCCATTCGGACAGGGCGGAATTGAGGACTCGTCCTCAGTTTCTCCCTAAGGTGGTTCCAGCGTTTTCACCTGAACCAACCTATTGTGGTGCCTGCGGCTACTAGGGACTTGGAGGAATCCAAGTTGCTGGATGTTGTCAGGGCCCTGAAAATATGTTTCCAGGACGGCTGGAGTCAGGAAATCTGACTCGCTGTTTATCCTGTATGCACCCAACAAGCTGGGTGCTCCTGCTTCTAAGCAGACTATTGCTCGTTGGATTTGTAGTACAATTCAGCTTGCACATTCTGTGGCAGGCCTGCCACAGCTAAAATCTGTAAAAGCCCGTTCCACAAGGAAAGTGGGCTCATCTTGGGCGGCTGCCCGAGGGGTCTCGGCTTTACAACTTTGCCGAGCAGCTACTTGGTCAGGGGCAAACACGTTTGCTAAATTCTACAAATTTGATACCCTGGCTGAGGAGGACCTGGAGTTCTCTCATTCGGTGCTGCAGAGTCATCCGCACTCTCCCGCCCGTTTGGGAGCTTTGGTATAATCCCCATTGTCCTAACGGAGTCCCCAGCATCCACTTAGGACGTTAGAGAAAATAAGAATTTACTTACCGATAATTCTATTTCTCATAGTCCGTAGTGGATGCTGGGCGCCCATCCCAAGTGCGGATTGTCTGCAATACTTGTACATAGTTATTGTTACAAAAATCGGGTTATTATTGTTGGGAGCCATCTTTTCAGAGGCTCCTCTGTTATCATACTGTTAACTGGGTTCAGATCACAAGTTATACGGTGTGATTGGTGTGGCTGGTATGAGTCTTACCCGGGATTCAAAATCCTTCCTTATTGTGTACGCTCGTCCGGGCACAGTATCCTAACTGAGGCTTGGAGGAGGGTCATAGGGGGAGGAGCCAGTGCACACCAGTTAGTCCTAAAGCTTTCTTTAGATGTGCCCAGTCTCCTGCGGAGCCGCTATTCCCCATGGTCCTTACGGAGTCCCCAGCATCCACTACGCACTATGAGAAATAGAATTATCGGTAAGTAAATTCTTATTTTAATTATGGTTTATGCATCATTTTATTTTATTTATTACTTTGTTATTCTCATAGGCCTGACAGTGGCAGTCTCTTGAAATATCTCTATTTCACAAAATGTCTTTTTCTCTTTGCTGATTGTGCCGTACGATTTATTATATAATGATGGTCTTGGTCAAGGGCATAGCTACCATAGGTGCAGGCAGTGCAGCTGCTATGGGGCCCAGAGCTGAGAGGGGCCCATCTTCTTTGCAAAAGTTACATGTGTTATATACATTTTTCATCATTGGGTGATACATTGGTGCCATAACAAAGTTTTGCTATGGGGTTTGCAATATATCTTGGTATACCCTAGACCTGCTCATTGTAATGTGGTATAAAATTAACTGGAGGGCATTATAATGTTACATAATATGAATGGGTGCTAAATATGAAGTGGAGGCACGATAGTGTGGCATAATATGAACTGGGATCACTGTAATGTGTAATAATATGAACTAGGGACACTATTTTATAATGTAAATCGGGGGTACGTTCTTGCGTACTGTCTACTGGCAGCTCTGAAATGTGACAATGTGAACTAGGGTACTGCTACGGTTCAGAAAAGTCACTAGGGCACTATTATGGGACATAAAATTAACAAATGATGTGGTGAGGTGTCTCTGCCAGAAGCACATGGACAGGGGCTCCTTCAGTATGTTGCTATGGGGCCAACAAAGTTCTGGCTACACCCCTGATCTTGGTTGCTCTTTAGGACATTGTATAAATTAACCTGTAATTTATTTTAACAGGTTTTAGTTAAGAAAACTGTACCAACTTTATTTTTTTTATTTTTTATATGAGAACATATTTAATATCATTAAAATGTTAATTTAGCATATAAAAGTAAATCTTTTTATATTTACTTTTGACCTTCTGTTAATAGGAAAAAGGCGCAATCTTTCCATTCTGATAAGGTTGCCTTTTGTCAGCCGAAATTGTACAGCAACACCCATTGTAAGAGGGCATATCCAAATCAGATAAGGCTGAGGCTATAGAAGCAATGTGTCCGTATAAGATACTGCAGTGTAGATCACAGCGGGCTGGAAACAGCCTCCTGTCCCCTCGCTGAAGACCACACTTCACAGGATCTGGCATGTTTACAAAATAGAATTTATAGACCCCCTTTTTTGTGGGTGCACTCTTGAAGGTTTGGAATAGATTTTCTGTGGAAAATATTAAAACACATCTTTTAATTATTCATTTAATCTAAATCAGTGTATTCAAAATAGAAGGCAAACAACACACATTATAAAAGTAATCATAATAGCAGTAAGGTTCGGTGGACTGTGGTCCGTGTGTATAATTGGTATCAGACAAATGAGTTACAGTCATAGTTACAATTACTTATATTTTCTCTGTGTTTGCAACATTGTCACTGACTTAAATTGTAAATTCCCAGTCTGACTGTTTATACACAGGATTATTCATTATAATAGTCTGGCATATGTAACATTTGTTAATGCTTCTGCTAACAAAAATTGTGTCCAATCTAGCAAGTTGCTATTCCATTTTCCAAGCGGGCTCTCATCAGTGATTCCGAGGTCATCACATTGCAGAGTTTAGGCTCGGTTGCGCACACAATAAACCCCTGTCTAACACGGACAGCAGATCCACCTATCACTTCCTTCAATCTGGAAAGCATGACCTGTACTTCCATTCTAAATTTTCCTCTCCTTTTCTTCTATTGTCCTATTCTACGTTATTCTACTACTATCTGCTAGGTGAACTCTCATCAATGATCCCAGAGGATCAAACAATTGTAAACCATCTACCACCACACCACACTGTAAATGCCCAATACCATCTGATCTTGGAAGCTAAGCAGTGGTGGGCTTGGTTAGTACTTGGATGGGAGAACCCTTGGGAATACCAAGTGTTGCAGAATTTTGAGGTCCACTCTGATTACTCTGTGCCTAAAGGCCAGTACACACGGAGAGAGATGTGTGCTGAGTGATCTATCACAGATGGCTCAGCACACAGCGCGATGTGTGCTGAGCAAGGAGGGGCGCTCATTTCACCCAGCGATGAAATTATATTGTGCCTGCATGCATCTAGTACCAGCGATAGCCCTGCGCATCGCTATCGCTGTGGGGCATACACACGGAGAGATCCGTGATTAACTTCTAAAGGCCAGTGCTCACTTGTAGATGTGGGGAGAGATGTGTGCTGAGCTAACCGCAGTGGGTAGATATTCTGTAGTGAGATCACCTATGGCCCCCCCTTTTTCTATGCACTTTATTAATTATTTGATAATTTTTTTTTATATAAATGTAAAGTATTATTATTATCATCATTATTTCTATTTTGATAAGGGACTTGAATTACTGGATTAATCATTTTTCTGTGTTTATATATCCTTTTTTTTTTATATATATATATATATATATATATATATAGTGAGGACTCTAAAATCCCTACTTTTAATCTGGTCTATTAAGTTGATATGAGTAAAATACCTAAAGGGGGTACTCACGGAGCGATATTCTAAGCAATCTGACTAGATTGCTTAGAATATAAACCTGATCGCTCCGTGTGTACCCCTTACAGCGATAGCGATGCGGGACCTCAGAAGCTCTTATACGGCGGACGGACTTATTATGGATCTCAGCCTCACTAAGTTATAAGTGTGCAGCTTCACGGCAGGATCCTGATCATATAAGACCGTTAGCTCCACGGCGGAACCCGGACTCTACGGGACCCCGCAGCGCGGTGGATGTCAGGCGGCCAATTATGGGTCCCAGCTATATCGAGACACAGGATTACAATCCCACTGCCGCTTTGATCTATCAACTAGCACGGCTGCAATCTTGATTTCTGGAATCTTACAGGTACTCACAGTTGGTCATTATTGACCATTTAATCTTCACTGATTGCTAGTTATTATTATTACATCTGAAATTTGAGGAAGTTCAGCTGATTTAACTACCAAATAGGCTGGCTAGCCTAAAAGTTATACCAATTATACATCAATTTCTTGGACTACAAAACAATAAACATTTGATACCTTTTTTGATAATATAAGGTTACTCTATTAAGCTACTTCATAAGAATTTGGATTTATTCTCTAATATTAGAGCTTCTTGGAAACTAAGTTTTATATAGATATTGGTTGATAGTCTAGATGAAATCATTATAGCTTCATTTAATGCTAAAAATATGGTCACTCTGAGGTTATTTTAAATATTTTTATTTTTGAAATATTAAACTTTTTAATAATATAAAAAAACATTAATTGTACAATTTTTCCTTCTGCGCAGATATTGGAAATCTTTGTTTTTGCTTTTATCTAACTATCTGGGTCGGTCCAATTTATCACGCCAATCACACTGTACCTATCTATGTCAAGTTGTCTGATACCAATTATACACACTGACCACAGACCACTGGGTTTTATTGCTATTATGATTACTTTTATAATGTGTGTTGTTTGTATTCTATTTTGGATACTCTGATTTACTGTATATTGAATAATTAAAAGCTATGTTTTAATAATTTCCACACAAAATCTATTCCAAACCTGCAAGAGTGCACCCACTCTTCTGTTTTGTAGTCCAATCGTATCTGCTGACTCTGGGTGCACCACCAAATCAACTACACTAGGATTTTACCTACTAATACTGTCAAATTTTGTTTCTCTATCAATTTCTCATTTATGATATAATGATTAGTGCGGAGTCAAGCCTGTTTTTGAAAATTGAATTTGTTATGCATTATTCACAACTCTTTGTCGTTTTCTAAAATATGGGAACCCTGGACCTCATATTTTCAAATTCAAGCTCCATTTGTTTAATTGTTTGCCCCTCCATGGCTTTTCCCGTCTGGAACCATCTCCCTCAATTCTCCCTTTTTTAGGTCTCTCCCGTGGATTGCCATTCCGCATGCTGGTTCACCACTCCTAACACATTTAGGTAATCTTGTACAGTTTTGTCGGCCCCATCTTAGATGCTCTTTGTTTCCGTTATACCATCCACCACTTGTTATTGTTTCTACTCTCGTTTGATAAATAGAAGTTTCATCCAATTTGATTTTGTTTATTGTACCTAATGTAGGCTTGATTCAATTCAGCGCAAATTGAACAACGCCGGGACTTACTCCAGAGCTATTCAATTCAGTATTTGTTATGTTGGCGAATGCCGGTTCTTACGCCTTAAAAATGGTGTTTAATCACGAGAACTGTCATTCTCTGACTTAAGTGTCGAACACGCTGGTGTTTCTGGCATGCTAAGGGCAGAAAACAGCATTGTGCCAGTAGTTTGGACTGATTTCTGCTTGCACCCCAGGAAGGGTGCGAGAAGATATCCTCAACTCCGTCATAACATCACGCTGAATTGAATAGCTCCGGGGTTTCCTTCCCGGTGCTGTTCAGTTTGCGCTGAATTGAATAGAGCCCAAAGTCTTTAAAAAATAAAAACATAGTATCAGTGTGTATCATGTAAGTCTAGCTGCCACAAGCATTTCTTAGGGTGTTCTGTTTAGCTTTTTGTTATTAAATACTTTTAACTGGGAGTTTTATTACATAATTGGGCAAAATGTCTATACTGTCCATAAAACATACTTCTTATCAATACAGAACATAGGGAATTATTACTGATTTGTCTACTTGCTGAGGAGCCGATGTTTCAGACTTTCTAAAAATGGTGGCTACAGGTCACTTGGTTGGCTTTCTGGCAATAATTTTATCAAATACAGTATATTTATTTAAAATGCTAGGTAGAATCTTTTTGGTTGCTATGTGCAGTCTCCACCTGTCCTCTTTAGAATACTTTTGTACACACAGTGCCCCCCTAAATGATAAAAATATTGTACATTCAAAGCTTTTACTTTACACTGTAGTCATGCACAATAGAAGCATCATTTGTAATTATTGCTAGTAAGCAACCTCAAAACGATTTTTGCAACTTATGTTTGTGGTAACACTAGTGGGTACATAAGAGTAGTTTTTTTTCACAAACACTTTGATACATGATTGTTTATTTGTGAATGACAGTAGCTAAGCAATCGTTTTCAAATAAGTATAGTTCCAGTATTACCTTGATTTTCAGAATAATAATTTACAGTCCTGCAACACTCGTAATTTATACAGAGCAGTTAGAGCTTCTAGTCTAGTTTCACAGCCTGCTTTGCCTTGACAGCTGCATAGATTATAATAATTGTCTTGGCAAATTGAGAGTGTGCCTGGCTCAGTCAGAGAAGCTTTAAATAGTTTTCCTATTTTTTTTGCAATGGTATCACAAATTCCTAACTGAACTACTGCTTCTGGAAATCACCTGCCTTTATACATGTACGTATACTCGGCTGGGTACACATCAGAACGATGTGTTTGTGGCCGATCCATGAGACGACGGGCCGACATATTGTCCCGCCATACACACTGTACGATGCAGTGGTACAACGGTGCACGTTAACGACCTGAGGGAGCATGCGATCGTGGGTACATACTATACGGTCCATGCGATACCTTGTTCCGATTTGACCAGAAACTACATATCGTACCGATGTTGTCCTGGTGTGTACCCGGCCTTAAATTACATGTACATTATAGTGACCAATTTGGATGATTCTGGTCAGCCGGTGCTCTGGCTTCAACCAGATAATGAGGCCTAGTTAGTAGATTTGTCCTAGACTGGCAGAATCCCGGTCATCAGTGAATTATTATAATTGCCTGAAAATGTGACACCTTGCTGATCCCAATTAGAAGAATTGCTATTATTAATTGCTACAACCACAGACTGCTGAATAAATATTTCTATTCCTTTGCCATCCATGTTTAGTGACTTTGTAGGCACCTACACAGTTTTTGTAGGCTAGAGCTATGATTTGTTGAGAATCTCCACCCTTTGCTGAGCTGTTGGTTAAAGCCTATTTCTCTAACGTCCTAGTGGATGCTGGGGACTCCGTCAGGACCATGGGGATAGCGGCTCCGCAGGAGACAGGGCACAAAAGCAAGCTTTTAGGATCACATGGTGTGTACTGGCTCCTCCCCCTATGACCCTCCTCCAAGCCTCAGTTAGGTTTTTGTGCCCGGCCGAGAAGGGTGCAATCTAGGTGGCTCTCTTAAAGAGTTACTTAGAAAAAGTTTTTAGGTTCTTTATTTTCAGTGAGTCCTGCTGGCAACAGGCTCACTGCATCGAGGGACTTAGGGGAGAGATTTTCAACTCACCTGCGTGCAGGATGGATTGGATTCTTAGGCTACTGGACATAGCTCCAGAGGGAGTCGGAACACAGGGCTCGCCCTGGGGTTCGTCCCGGAGCCGCGCCGCCGACCCCCCTTGCAGACGCTGAAGATGAAGAGGTCCGGAACCAGGCGGCAGAAGACTCTCAGTCTTCATCAGGTAGCGCACAGCACTGCAGCTGTGCGCCATTGTTGTCAGCACACTTCACACAGCGGTCACGGAGGGTGCAGGGCGCTGGGGGGGGGCGCCCTGGGCAGCAATGTATAATACCTGTATGGCGAAAAATACATCACATATAGCCCTTGAGGCTATATGGATGTATTTAACCCCTGCCAGATATCTAAAACTCCGGAGAAGAAGCCCGCCGAAAAGGGGGCGGGGCCTATTCTCCTCAGCACACAGCGCCATTTTCCCTCACAGAAAGGCTGGTGGGAAGGCTCCCATGCTCTCCCCTGCACTGCACTACAGAAACAGGGTTAAAACAGAGAGGGGGGGCACTGATTTGGCGATATGTATATATATTAAAATGCTATAAGGGAGGAACACTTATATAAAGGTTGTCCCTGGATAATTATAGCGTTTTGGTGTGTGCTGGCAAACTCTCCCTCTGTCTCCCCAAAGGGCTAGTGGGTCCTGTCCTCTATCAGAGCATTCCCTATGTGTGTGCTGTATGTCGGTACGTGTGTGTCGACATGTATGAGGAAAATATTGGTGAGGAGGCGGAGCAAATTGCCTGTAATGGTGATGTCACTCTCTAGGGAGTCGACACCGGAATGGATGGCTTATTTATGGAAATTACGTGACAATGTCAACACGCTGCAAGCTGGTTGACGACATGAGAGGGCCGGCGAACAAATTAGTATCTGTCCAGGCGTCTCAAACACCGTCAGGGGCTGTAAAATGCCCATTTACCTCAGTCGGTCGACACAGACCCAGACACGGACACTGATTTCAGTGTCGACGGTGAAGAAACAAACGTATTTTCTTTTAGGGCCACACGTTAAGGGCAATGAAGGAGGTGTTACATATTTCTGATACTCCAAGTACCACAAAAAAGGGTATTATGTGTGAGGTGAAAAAACTACCTGTAGTTTTTCCTGAATCAGATAAATTAAATGAAGTGTGTGATGATGCGTGGGTTTCCCCCGATAGAAAATTATTGGCGGTATACCCTTTCCCGCCAGAAGTTAAGGCGCGGTGGGAAACACCCCTCAGGGTGGATAAGGCGCTCACACGCTTATCAGAACAAGTGGCGGTACCATCTACGGATAGGGCCGTACTTAAGGAGCCAGCTGATAGGAGGCTGAAAAATATCCTAAAAAGTATACACACACATGCTGGTGTTATACTGCGACCAGCGATCGCCTCAGCCTGGATGTGCAGAGCTGAGGTGGCTTGGTCGGATTCCCTGACTAAAAATATTGATACCTTTGACAGGGACAGCATTTTATTGACTATAGAGCATTTAAAGGATGCATTTCTATATATGCGAGATGCGCAGAGGGATATTTGCACTCTGGCATCAAGAGTAAATGCGATGTCCATATCTGCAAGAAGATGTTTATGGACACGACAGTGGTCAGGTGATGCAGATTCCAAACGGCACAAAGATGTATTGCCGTATAAAGGGGAGGAGTTATTTGGGGTCGGTCCATGGGACCTGGTGGCCAGGGCAACTGCTGGAAAATCCACCGTTTTTTACCCTAAGTCACATCTCTGCAGAAAAAGACACCGTCTTTTCAGCCTCAGTCCTTTCGTCCCTATAAGAGTCATATCTGCCCAGGGATAGAGGAAAGGGAAGAAGACTGCAGCAGGCAGCCCATTCCCAGGAACAGAAGCCCTCCACCGCTTCTACCAAGTTCTCAGCATGACGCTGGGACCGTACAGGACCCCTGGATCCTACAAGTAGTATCCAAGGGGTACAGATTGGAATGTCGAGAGGTTTCCCCTCTCGCAGGTTCCTGTAGTCTGCTGTACCAATGTCTCCCTCCGACAGGGAGGCAGTATTGAAAACAATTCACAAGCTGTATTCCCAGCAGGTGATAATAAATTTACCCCTCCGACAACAAGGAAAGGGGTATTACTCCACACTATATGGTGGTACTGAAGGCTAGGTGAGACCTATTCTAAATCTGAAAAATTTGAACACTTACAAGGGTTCAAATCCAGATGGAGTCAGTCAGAGCAGTGATAGCAAAGAACAAGGGGACTATATGGTGTCCCGGGACATCAGGGATGCTTACCTCCATGTCCCAAAATTTGCCTTTTCTCACCAAGGGTACCTCAGGTTCGTGGTACAGAACTGTCACTATCAGTTTCAAGACTATGCCGTTGGATTGTCCAAGGCACCCCGGGTCCTTACCAAGGTAATGACCGAAAGGAGGATTCGTCTTCAAAGAAAATGGACGACCTCCTGATAAGAACAAGGTCCAGAGAACAGTTGGAGGTCGGAGTAGCACTATCTCAAGTAGTTCTACGACAGCACGGGTGGATTCTAAATATTCCAAAACCGCAGTTGTTCCGACGACACGTCTGCTGGTCCTAGGGATGATTCTGGATACAGTCCAGGAAAAGGTGTTTCTCCCAGAGGAGAAAGCCAGGGAGTTATCCGAGCTAATCGGGATCCTCCTAAAACCAGGAAAAGTGTCAGTGCATCATTGCACAAGAGTCCTGGTAAAAATGGTGGCTTATTACGAAGCGCTTCCATTCGGCAGATTTCACGCAAGAACTCTTCAGTGGGATCTGCTGGACAAATGGTCCGGATCACATCTTCAGATGCATCAGCGGATAACCCTATATCCAAGGACAAGGGTGTCTCTCCTGTGGTGATTACAGAGTGCTCATCTTCTAGAGGGCCGCAGATTCGGCATTCAGGATTGGATGCTCGTGACCACGGAGGCCAGCCTGAGAGGCTGGGGAGCAGTCACACAAGGAGTGTGATCAAGTCTGGAGAATTCTCTCCACATAAATATACTGGAGCTAAGAGCAAATTTATAATGCTCTAAGCTTAGCAAGACCTCTGCTTCAAGGTCAGCCGGTATTGATCCAGTGGGATAACATCACGGCAGTCGCCCACGTAAACAGAAAGGGCGGCACAAGAAGCAGGAGGGCAGTGGCAAAACTGCAAGGATTTTTCGCTAGGCGGAAAATCATGTGATAGCGCTGTCAGCAGTGTTCATTCCGGGAGTGGACGACTGGGAAGCAGACTTCCTCAGCAGGCACGACCTCCACCCGGGAGAGTGGGAACTTCATCGGGAAGTTTTCCGCATGATTGTGAACCGTTGGGAAAGACCAAAGGTGGACATGATGGCGTCCCGCCCGAACAAAAAAATGGGACAGGTATTGCGCCAGGTCACGAGACCTTCAGGCGATAGCTGTGGACGTCCTGGTAACACCGTGGGTGTAACAGTCGGTGTATGTGTTCCCTTCTCTGCTTCTCATAACCAAGGTATTGAGAATTATAAGACATAGAGGAGTAAGAACTATACTCGTGGCTCCGGATTGGCCAAGAGGGACTTGGTAACCGGAACTTCAAGAGATGCTCACAGAGGACTAATGGCCTCGGGAGCTAAGAAGGGATTTGCTTTCAGCAAGTACCATGTCTGTTCCAAGAGGAACCGTGGCATCGGCCTTTAAGAAAGGACCTGCTCCAGCAGGGACCTTGTCTGTTCCAAGACTTACCGCGACTGCGTTTGACGGCATGGCGGTTTGAACGCCGGATCCTAAGGGAAAAGGCATTCCGGAAGAGGTCATACCTACCCTGGTCAAAGCCAGGAAGGAGGTGACCGCACAACGTTATCACCACATGTGGTAAAAATATGTTGCGTGGGTGAGGCCAGGAGGGCCCCACGAAAAAATTTCAACTAGGTCGATTTCTGCACTTCCTGCAAACAGGAGTGTCTATGAGCCTCAAATTGGGGTCCATTAAGGTTCAAGTTTCGGCCCTATAGATTTTCTTCCAGAAAGAATTGGCTTCAGTTCCAGAAGTCCAGACGTTTGTCAAGGGAGTATTGCATATACAGCCCTTGTGTGCCTCCAGTGGCACCGTGGGATCTCAACGTAGTGTTGGGATTCCTCAAATCATATTGGTTTGAACCACTCAAATCTGTGGATTTGAAATATCTCACATGGAAAGTGACCATGCTGTTGGCCCTGGCCTGGGCCAGGCGATTGTTAAAATTGGCGGCTTTGTCTTACAAAAGCCCATATTTGATTTTCCATTCGGACAGGGCAGAACTGCGGACTCGTCCCCAGTTTCTTCCTAAGGTGGTGTCAGCGTTTCGCCTGAAACAACCTATTGTGGTGCCTGCGGCTACTAGGGACTTGGAGGACTCCAAGTTGCTAGACGTTGTCAGGGCCCTGAAAATATATATATATATAATTCCAGGACGGCTGGAGTCAGAAAGTCTGACTTGCTGTTTATATTGTAGGCACCCAAAAAGCTGGGTGCTCCTGCTTCTAAGCAGACTATTGCTCGTTGGATTTGTAGTACAATTCAGCTTGCACATTCTGTGGCAGGCCTGCCACAGCCAAAATCTGTAAATGCCCATTCCACAAGGAAGGTGGGCTCATCTTGGGCGGCTGCCCGAGGGGTCTCGGCTTTACAACTTTGCCGAGCAGCTACTTGGTCAGGGGCAAACACGTTTGCTAAATTCTACAAATTTGATACCCTGGCTGAGGAGGACCTGGAGTTCTCTCATTCGGTGCTGCAGAGTCATCCGCACTCTCCCGCCCGTTTGGGAGCTTTGGTATAATCCCCATGGTCCTGACGGAGTCCCCAGCATCCACTAGGACGTTAGAGAAAATAAGATTTTACTTACCGATAAATCTATTTCTCATAGTCCGTAGTGGATGCTGGGCGCCCATCCCAAGTGCGGATTGTCTGCATTACTTGTACATAGTTATTGTTACAAAAAATCGGGTTATTATTGTTGTGAGCCATCTTTTTTAGAGGCTACTTCATTGTTATCATACTGTTAACTGGGTTCAAATCACAAGTTGTACGGTGTGATTGGTGTGGCTGGTATGAGTCTTACCCGGGATTCAAGATCCTTCCTTATTGTGTACGCTCGTCCGGGCACAGTACCTAACTGAGGCTTGGAGGAGGGTCATAGGGGGAGGAGCCAGTACACACCATGTGATCCTAAAAGCTTGCTTTTGTGCCCTGTCTCCTGCGGAGCCGCTATCCCCATGGTCCTGACGGAGTCCCCAGCATCCACTACGGACTATGAGAAATAGATTTATCGGTAAGTAAAATCTTATTTTTTGCTTGGTGTCTGTTAATATTTATTCCAACAACAAAAAGTACAAGTAGCACTAAATAACATTCTGTATTAAATATAGTTCTCCACTTGCCCTCTTTCGAAGGTTTGATACCTCTCCCCCAATATATCTTACTTTAATCTCTGCAAAGATCAGTATATATCTTTGTTACTGTATATCACTTGTTTCTGATATATTGAAGTTATAAAATAGTCAAACTTCATTCCATATAACCTGTACTTTTAAATGTACTATTGCCTCCCAGCAATAACAATTTGCTCTGCTGCATCTCAGTCTCATTTATTTTATCTTACTTTGCGTTCTTATCTCATGACTTATTCATGTAAATTAGTGCATGTGTACTAATGAGATACTCCTTTCTAGTGTCCTAACTAAATAAAATGTCGAAGATGTAAAGGCCAGTACTCACCGGCAGATGTGGGAGAGATATGTGCTGAGCGAATCGCTCAGCACACATCTCTACCCCCGCTCAGCACAGCACGATGTGTGCTGAGCGTGCGGGGGGAGATGAGGTGGCCGCTCATTTCACCCAGCGGGTGAAGTGAGCGACCTGCTAGATTGGCCTGCATGCAGGCCAATCTAGCACCATCGATAGCTATCGCTGTGAGGAGTACGCACGGAGTAATCGCTGCTTAAAATCTGAGCAATCTAGTCAGATGGCTTAGATTTTAAGCAGCGATCGCTCCGTGAGTACCCCCCTTAACTGCTGACCGAAAGACAGGGACTTAAGGTGTTTCATTTCAGTGCATGTAATGACCTGTACCAGTCTGATTGCTGTACCTGGGATGTATTTTATGATCTTGATACATCACTCTTTTGTTTTTAAATATAAATGTGTATATATTTACAAACTACATAGGGGTATATTCAATTGCAGTTGAAAGCTGCCGTCTGTCAGAAAGACGTCAGTTTTCGACTTTTTTAGGTCGGAAGGGGTTCCGACCTATTCAAGACACCCCAGAATTTTCCAACAAGTCGGGAATTCTGACTTATCGGAAAGCACGTGGATCGCCGGAATAGCCGTCGATCCATGTGGTTCTGAGAGGAGGAGACGGGGGACAGCAGCGGCTACAGCAGCGTAGCAGGAGGATTGGGCACCGCCGACGCTCACGGCAGCGTCCACCCGGCTCCAGCAAGCGAGGTCCCGCTTGCTGGAGCCGGATGGACGCTGCCATGAGGTCTGGTGGCGGTGCCCCATCCTTCTACGCTGTGCTGTAGCCGATGCTGTCCCCAGTCTCCCCGCTGCTGTCCCTCGTCTCCTTCTCTCAGCTCCCTCATCTCAATCTGACTTTTTTTTTTAAGTCGGATTGAGATGGTCGTAAACGGGGCCAAAACCTGTCGGATTTGGCCGTTCATTGAATAGCCCTTGTCGGATCCATTCCGACAAATGCATGTCAGAATGGATCCAACTGTAATTGAATATACCCCATCTACAGACCTAGAATTCCATCTGGTCTGCCAATTAGGTTTCTACTTTCTCAATTTAGTCTGTACCTAGCTTTGCACCTTTTAAAATACTGTTCTATTCCATATAGTTTACATATGTGCCCTCCTACATCTAGGCTTAATAAGCCACACAACAGGAGATGCCTGGCGTGAGTGAGCTGGTCCTGTGAAACTCCGCTAGCGTTGATGGGGTCTTTTTTTTTAATGTCCAGAATGCGTTTTAGTCTCAAACGCAATGCCACACAACTAGGACACAGAAAGAGAATGTGCTGATTAGTACCGACGCCGGAATCCTGGCATGCAGGTTATATTCCCACTCCATGGGTGTCGTGGACACCCACGAGTGGTAATAGTCCCTCTTATTTGGCTTGCCGACTTTCGGGACTGTAAGGGGGCGGTATTACTGCGTCTGTATTGTAACCGCCTCCCTTAATTTGATATGCAGCAGCTACGTTGTGTAGCACTTTCAGTGTACAGATTCAGTGATGTATGAGGACACATCTGTATGTCTGAAATTAATCATGGAAGTGCGAGAACTACTGAAGTGTCTTCATTACTTATAACACTTTTTATGTGGCAATTTCTCTTAAGTCCTAGAGGATATTGGGGATCCATTTAGTACCAAGGGGTATAAACGGGTCCACTAGGAGCCTTGGACACTTTAAGAAATCAATAGTGTGCACTGGCTACTCCCTCTATGCCCCTCCTACCAGACTCGGTTTAGAAAATTTTCCTGCAGGAGCCGGTCACGCTTATGGAAGCTCCTGAAGAGTTTTCTTCATTTATTTTATCTGTTTGTTGTTTTCAGGCAGGACTGGATGGCACCAGCCTGCCTGCTTCGTGGGACTTAGGAGGGGGAACGGCCCGAACCTCTTGAAGAGTTAATGGTCCCGTTCCCCGCTGACAGGACACTAGCTCCTGAGGGAACTATTCGCTAGCCCCACCACGGCGAGCGTACATTCCCGCAGCACGCCGCCACCCCTATCAGAGCCAGTAGAGTGAAGAGTGGTGAGTACTAAGCCGGCGTCCCGGTTAGCGGGTCGCTGGCCATTATGGCGGCATGAGGGTACGGAGACGCATGGCTTCTAACCGGGGTGGACTGCGTCTCCAGACTCAGTACACAACTGCGTCTAAGTACACTGTACACAGTACCCACAATGGCAAACAAAGCCTTAAAGCGGATCTGACTCCATTTTAAGCACTAAATTACATCGGCAAGTATAAAAAAAGCGGGAAAACCGCACGCCATTGAGGAGGTGGGGCTTTACTATGAGCAGATCCAGCAGCTCACCAGTGCCATTTTCCCTCTGCAGTGGACACAGACGCTGACTTACAGGGATGCGCAGCTCCTCCGGTGTGACTCCAGATTACCTCAGCGGTACCAGGGAGTCATAGTGGGGGGGGGGGGGGGAGCGATTATTAGTGTACTAAGGCCCCTATCTGGGTACTTAGTCTGCAACCCGGCTAAGCTTGGCATTCGCGATAAGGGCGCTATGTGCTGGCTCCAAAATATCTCTGTGTCTACTTGGAAGGGCTCTTTGTGGGTTAATTGTGCTTTTAACCTTTTTCTGTGTGTGTGCTGTCACATTTACAATATGTCAGGCAAAGTGTGTGTTTCATGTACGACAGAGTGTTCCTCTTCCCCAGGGAGCTCATGACTATGTACTCAGTGTAGTGCACCTTCCCAGAATAGCGGGGCTGAACCAGTGTGGCTGGATTCCATTAAAGGAATGATTTCCAATATTTCTAATAAATTGTCCCGCATTGAGAAAGAGACACAATACTTAAGATAGTCTGTGGATAAGTTTATGAACAGAGACTCAGTCCCCAAACATGCGTCTAAGTCCCCTGCCATTTGTCCACAAAAACAAACTCTGGCCCATATCCTGCAGTCTGACTCTGACGCTGAAGGGTCAGACAGGGAGGAGGGTGAGGTGCGGCATGCTTCAGTGGGGGATGCTGCTTTGTCACAGGGAATAGAGGCTCTTATAGAAGCTATCAGAGACGTTCTGCACATTCCTGATAAGGTGACAGAGGAGTGTGAGGAATCTTATTTTAATGTAAAAAAGAAGTCCTCAGTCACTTTTCCTGTGTCAAAGAAATTGTATACCCTGTTTGAAGAACCGTGGGTTACTCCTGATAGGAAATTTAAAATCCCTAAAAGGTTACTCTCACCGTTTTCTTTTCCTCCTGAGGATAGGAAAAAATTGGAAAGTCCACCGATAGTGGATGCATCCGTGTCCAGGCTTTCACGAAAGATTGTATTTCCTGTCCCAGAGACCCATTATAGCATGTGCGTGGATTACTAAAGCCATTGCTAAATGGTCAGGTGACCTAATTGAGGAATTAGATTCCTTATCTAGGGGGGAGATTGTTTTACTCCTGCAACATATACAGGACTCTGTGAACTTTATGGTGGAAGCCATAAAAGAGATAGGCTTTCTTATTGCACGCACCACTGCTATGGCAGTGTCAGCACGCAGGGGCTTATGGCTACGCCAGTGGACAGCTGATGCGGACTACAGGAAAGGCGTGGAAGGCCAACCATTCACAGGAGAGGCCTTATTTGGAGATGGACTAGACAAATGGATCTCCGAAACTACTGCGGGTAAGTCTACATATCTTCCTTCCACAGCTCCCCCAACCAGGAAGGCTTACTCAGCTTCAAATTTACCGTCCTTTCGGACGGCAAGTTTAAGGGTAAAACCAGAGGTGCTTCTACAGCCACCAGAGACGCTAGAGGTAAACCACGCAAACCAGCAACTACCGGTTCTCAGGAACAGAGCTCAAGCTCTGCTTCCTCAAAACCTTCAGCATGACGGTGGACCGCAAAGCCTGGAGGACTGGCAGGTGGGAGCCCGACTAAAATTCTTCAGTCAAATCTGGACAACATCATGTCTCTAGGTCATAGATCTTATTTCCTAGGGTTACAGACTGGAGTTCCAGGAGCTCCCACCTCACAGATTCTTCAAATCAGGCTTACCAGTTTCGCAAGAGGCAAGCATAACTTTACAGGACACCATTCAAAACTGGTACAGACTCGTGTCATTGTTCCAGTTCCACCTCATCTGCAAAACAAGGGATATTATTCCAACTTGTTTGTAGTACCGAAACCAGATGTTCGGTACGTCCAATTCTGAACCTCAAGTTGTTGAACCCGTGCTTAGAGTGTTCAAATTCGAGATGGAGTCTCTGAGAGCGGTGATCTCAGGTCTGGAGGAGGGGGAATTTCTAGTGTCTCTGAATATCAAGGATGCGTACCTCCACATTCCGATCTGGCCACCTCATCAGGCTTATCTACGGTTTGCACTGCAGGACTGTCACTACCAGTTCCAGGCCCTGCCGTTTGGTCTCTCCATGGCACCAAGGATGTTCACCAAGGTGATGGCAGAGATGATGTTTCTCCTCAGAAAACAGGGAGTGAACATAATGCCATACCTGTACGATCTTCTGATAAAGGAACCGTCCAGGGAGAGGTTGCTGGACAGCATTGGTCTCTCAACCAAACTTCTCCAGGATCATGGGTGGATTCTGAACCTTCCAAAATCTCTCAGAGCGAACACGGAGGCTTCCTTTCCTGGGAATGACACTGGACACGGAGTTGCAGAAAGTGTTCCTTCCGTTGGAAAAGGCATTAGTAATCCAGTCAATGGTTCGGGATGTCCTGAAGCCACCCCGGATATCAGTGCATCTATGCATTCACCTTCTAGGGAAAATGGTGGCCTCTTACGAGGCACTTCAGTACAGAAGGTTTCAGGCAAGACCCTAACAGCCCGATCTGTTGGACAAATGGTCCGGATCGCATCTTCACATGCACCAGAGGATCCGTCTGTCCCCAAAGCCAGGATCTCCCTTTTGTGGTGGCTACAGACTTCTCACCTCAAGGGTCGGGGGTTCGGAATTCAGAATTGGATTCTGCTAACCACAGACGCAAGTCTCAGAAGTGCAGGAGCAGTCACCCAAGGGGTGCAGTTTCAAGGAAGATGGTCAAGTCAGGAAGTTGTCCTTCCAATCAACATTCTGGAACTCAGGGCCATATACAACACCCTTCTGCAGGCTTCAGCTCTTCTTCAGGATCGGGCCATTCAGGTCCAGTCGGACAATGGGACGGCAGTAGCGTACATAAACCAACAGGGTGGAACGAAAAGCAGAGCAGCAATGTCAGATGTGTCAAGGATTCTCCTCTGGGTAGAAAAACACGCTGTGGCATTGTCAGCGGTCTTCATTCCGGGAGTAGAGAACTGGGAAGCAGACTTCCTCAGCAGACACGACCTGCACCTGGGGGAGTGGGGCCTTCACCTGGAATGGTTCAGGTGCTTGACAAGTCGATGGGGATATCCACAAATCGACATGATGGCCTCTCGTCTCAACAAGAAGCTCAAGCGGTATTGTTCCAGGTCAAGAGACCCACAGGTGGTGGAGATAGATGCTCTGATGACTCCATGGGTCTATCAGATGGTGTACGTGTTTCATCCACTTCCTCTGATCCCAAGAATTCTAAAGAGAATAAGAAGGGAAAAGGTTCAAGCAATATTCATTGCTCCGGACTGGCCAAGAAGGGCCTGGTACGCGGATCTTCTGGAGATGCTCCTTGAAGATCTGTTTGCCTCTGCCTCTTCGCGAGGATCTTCTGCAACAGGGCTCGTTCATCTATCAAGACTTACCGCAGCTACGTTAAACAGCATGGAAGTTGAACGGCTGATTCTAGCCGGGAGAGGGATCCCTGACAAGGTTATCCTGACTATGATCCAAGCCAGAAAGGGGGAACATGTAAACATTACCACTGTATTTGGAAGAAATACGTGTCTTAGTGTGAGAGCAGAAAATTTTCTGCGGTGGAATTTCATCTGGGCCGTTTCCTACTTTTTCTGGATGTGGGCCTACGTCTGGACTCCATAAAAGTCTAGATTTCGACCTTGTCCATTTTCTGTCAGAAACAATTGGCTTCTATTTCTGAGGTCCAGACATTCTTGAAAGGTGTGCTGCACATCCAGCCTCCCTTTGTGCCTCCCATGGCACCTTGAGATCTCAATTTGCGTTGTCTCACAAAAGCCCCTATTTAATTTTCCATGAAGACAGAGCTGAACTCGGAACTCGTCAGCAATTTCTTCCTAAAGTGGTGTCTGCGTTTCACATCAACCAACCTATTGTGGTTCTGGTTGTTACCGACACCTCTGCTAATTCAAAGTCTTTGGCTGTTGTGAGGGCTTTGAAGGTGTATGTAAAGCGAACAGCCCGTCACAGGAAGTCGTACTCGCTGTTTGTTCTTTATGATCCCAATAAGATTGGGTGTCCTGCTTCAAAGCAGTCCATTGCACGCAGGATCAGGTTTACTATCCAGCATGCTTATTCCACTACAGGATTGCCGGTTCCATAATCTTTACAGGCCCACTCGACTAGGTCTGTGGGTTCTTCTTTTTGGCGGCGGCCCGGGGTGTCTCGGCTTTACAGCTCTGCCGAGCAGCTACTTGGTCAGGTTCGAACACGTCTGCAGAGTTCTACAAGTTCGATACTTTGGCCTCTGAGGACCTACAGTCTAGTCAATCAGTTCTGCAGGAACCTCAGCACTCTCCCACCCAGTTTGGGAGCGTTGGTACTTCCCCGTGGTACTAAATTGATCCCCCGTATCCTCTAGGACATAAGAGAAAATAGGATTTTAATTACCTACCGGTAAATCCTTTTCTCTTAGTCCGTAGAGGATACTGGGCGCCCACCTGGTGCTTCGTTCTTGCTGCAATGTTACTCTGTTAAGTATTGTTGTTTGGTTCAGCTGTTGCTGTTCCTGTTTCAAGTTTGGTTAGCATGGCTTTCCTCTTGTTTGTGTGTGCTGGTTTGTAATCTCACCACTTTTATTATCTATCCGTCTCTCAAAGTATGTTAGTCTCCTCTGGCACAGTTTCCTAGACTGAGTCTGGTAGGAGGGGGATAGAGGGAGGAGCCAGGGCACACTATCAAATTCTTAACATGCCCAAGGCTCCTAGTGGACTTGTCTATACCCCATGGTACTAAATGGATCCCCAGTACCCTCTACGGACTACGAGAAAAAGATTTACCGGTAGGTAATTAAAATCCTATTTTTTATGTGCGCTGGATGCTGCGATGTATATAGGGATGAGAGCGGATCACCTAAATGGCAAAGAATTTAAATAATATCAGGAAAAAACTGTGCATGCCCCTTCCAGAGCAGCGAATACCTCTGTAACTGCTCCCCCTCATCCCCATGCCACCATGCCTGTCTGCTCCTATTGGCTGCATACAACAGACACTGCTACCATTGTCATCCATCTCTGTGTATCTCTGTGAAACAAAATGCTCATGTCAACAGTATAGAAAACATTGCAAAGGAGAATTTATGCTGAATTTTTTTTTTTTTTTTTTTGTTACACTTCATAGATATTTTGTTGTATCTGTTGGGAACACTTTTTTTGTAAAGCCTTTAGATGGGTACATGATGAATTTAACTGAGACAACATTGATGTCCTGAATTGAAAAGACTAGTCACATGGATAATCAAGTCACAGGGTGTCTTGAGCAATGGAAAATAGAGGCATCCATTTAATGTAGACTAGAGAGCTTCAGGCAAGCGGGTGGGGAAGACAGGAAGCAAATGCCTTTAGTGTCCATTGATTAGTGTATGTGTATAAGCATCTTCAGAAGAACAGGGAGGCAATGAAATATTAATAGTAAGGAATTTCTGTTTTACTTTCCGAGGTGCAGACAATGTGCTTGTGGCAGCACGCATGGATAACTGGAAATAAGCTGCAATGGAAACGCCTTCACCAGAGGTAAGACCTACCTTTTTCTTTCTTACTTTTATGTAAGTAAACTAACATTCATAGATGCTAACCTGCCTCTTCTGGCTAGTGTCACACACATCCTATTCTGCTCGTATTTGATTATTCTGCACTCACACATGCTAGTGAGTGGTGTTCTATAACTAGTATTTGTAGCGTTTGAGAGGACTAGTTATAAAATACCAGCTATATTAGTAGGACTCTGTAGGAGTGAGTTATGCAGCATGTTTAGAAATAGGCCTTTGTAACTAGTTTTGAGTTCTTTTACTGGAATTTTTTTTTTCTTGCATTATAGCTGTTTCAATATTTAAGTTGTTAAATACTAAAAGCAGCTACAAATCCAGTAAAGCAAGCCTTTTCATTTATTCATGTTAAGCACCGCCTTGTAGCACCAGCACATAAAGTAGTTCCAGAACGAATTAGCGCTTGAAACAAACTCTTTTGATTGGCTAAATGGTTCTTGCACCTATTAACATCTCTAATATTATATTAAGAAATAAGGAGTATTATGGTACCTATGGTCAGAGCTGCAGACCAGGGACAGCAGCCGCCACTGGTTGTCATACAGATTTACAGTTGTATGCACATTTTGTAAAATCTGGAATGGTAAGTACACATACTATTACGTGGCCTCATCTTTTAAATGCTTCTTGGGCTCTGGGTATTCTTCATGTTTGTTACATGATCTCAGTATGCTTAGTCTCTTTTTAATTACTCCAATAAAGGGCATTTTTTAGCTATAGATTTATTCCCATACACCTAATCACAGTATGCTATGGGGTGCAAGACACCTGGCATGAGTGAGCTGCAGAAAGCTTTTTTTATTTCCGAATTTGCTTAGTTGGAACGCATTGCAAATAAGACACAAATTCAGCCTAAAGAAGATGTTTGGTGCAAGAAGAGTTTCGCGGGAGCTGGCGTATAGAGAAGGGCTGGTTGGTGCAACTGCAGCACTAGTCTATGCGGAAACATCTTTACTTATAGTTTTACCTCCTCATAGAACTTAATACAGCTTGTGAACCACAGTGCTATCTATCCATAACTTTCAATTATATCTATTTTGATGCCAAATCTACTTTGCACCCCACCTTGTATATCATATTTAAGCTGTTCCTTTTTTTCCATTTGTTCTGAACTGCGTGCCGACCATGGGGGCCAGTGGGAACATACAATCCCTCTGCTACTGGTACACCCTTCTCAGCAGCCAACTAATTGGTTAATTAGTTTGTGTGGGCCCAGGTACTTTGTCATCTTTTACCCAAAGTAAAAGTCCCTTTCCTCCATTTTGCCCAGCCATGTGATGTGAACACAGAAATGGGAAAGGATTGCTTGGCTGTCGGACCAAGCAGTAGGATTGGTCTGTGTGTGGGTGCTGCCAGCTGCACTCTGACAGCATGCGACTTGCAACTACCAATGGCTGATATTTTATCTACTCAATCACAGGTGGCAAACTTCCTGTGTGTGTTAGATTCCGTGCACGCTACTGCATAACCCACTCATTAACTGCTGTGATTGCATGAGCCACTGTACTGAGAAGACCAGCTGCTGCAGCATATTTATAAATAAGTTGAAATAAAGACAAGTAGGTGTGTGCCCAGTGGCATAACTATACTATATCAGCACCTGCTCCTATTGATACTTGTCTGCAAACTTTGGAGCAGGGCTTCATTTCCTCATGGTAGATATGGTTAATTGTCAATTAATAATATGCCCTTTCATTTGTATTTGTTGACATGGTCTTTGCAAAATGTCAATTCCTCTATGAAGGCTTGTTCTGTGTTTATCAACCCAATATTACATATTCTGTTAATATCCCATACTTCAGATTGAGGAGGGATTCACATCTGATGCATACAAAGAAACATAGAATTTTGACGGCAGATAAGAATCACTTGCCAGGATTGGATCAGTTTGATTCGACCTACTCACCCATTGCTTTCTTATGTTTAGAGAGGTCTGGTTCCTCGTGGACGTTAAACGGAGTGGAGACACCCCAGGAGAGGGACCTTACCTGGCTATCTCCTGCAGGAGCGAGCAGGAGTGGTTACAATTTCAACTATAGTACGTTGTCCATGGGCAGCACCATGTTTTTTTTTAAAAAGATGTGTTTCTGAAGAACCCAGATAACGGTCAGTGTGGGTTTTTTTTGTGGTGACTGATCTGCCCAGTAATAATTCACCAATTCTAATATTGATAATTTTACCATATGAATGTAAGCAATACTGCACCATAATCCCTTACTTTTTTTCATTTGAGAGTGCTCAGTAGAAAATGCCATCACAACCATGTTTGCCTCATGTATAATAATATGCTCTACTTGACATTGTGTATCCAGTGAGTACTAGGTCTCATCGTACAATGATTATAATATCCCAAAGTCTCAGAGGAATACCCAGCCTGGATCCAGATATCCGTTGACACGTTTCATTATTGTTGACTTTTCAAAGCATGGGTTGAAGTTATGCGAAAAATTGCACAACTACAACCCTTTAAACTGACATGCGGGGGGAAGCGCCAAGCACAGGGCATGTCTGCCCCACATGCCGCCCCCCCCCCCCCTTCCCCGCTAACATGTGAGTGCATGTTACCCGCTACCCGACAACTTTCGGGTTACAGCGGCTGTCTGTGACGTCATACAGCCGCGGCGGCCCTCCAAGCAAACATTCCGGACACACCTGCGTTGTCCGGACCGCACCCACAAGTGGTGCATCGACACCCACAAAACAGGACGCCGAAGCCCCGTCATCGCCCCCTAACAGGACTTAGACTGCGTTCTGAAGAGAACGCAGTTTAAGACCATGCATGTACTTGCGTACGCACACATGTGCTAAAAAGTGCTTCATAGTGATTGCAGCACAATTGCGATTCATACTGAATCGCCCCCATTGTGTGGACTCTTCCATTAATAATTTACCTTAAGGCATTTTTTTACAGTATGTATATTTTGAGTACTGGTGCTCTGTATCATAGGTTACTATACATGTGTATGGAGAATTAAATGTTTGGGTTTTCTCTATTATTTTCTAATAAATGTTTACATTCACTGGATTATGAGCATTTTCTTTAAATGACCAATACTGTTCTTTTTTTTTTTTTTTTTGTTAAAGGCATATAGTTCAGGTTTTTTATGTAACTCCAGTAACTGTACGCATACTATTGCAAGGTAGACTAATTTCCGCTTTGGGGTTTGTTTATACCTGTATTACATAAGTATGTGGTGGAATTCTGTTTAACTAGACGGGGGGAAAACACATTTTGCTCCTGTGATCCTGGGCAAACTTCCAAGAACTGACACTAATTACAGTAGCTTTTTACAGTCTAATGCAGTGAATTTCAACCTATTTTTAACTCACGGCACACCATACAATATTCTAAAATGGCCATGGCATACAATCAGACCCCCACGGGAAAAACCCCACATATTGCCCCCCCCAGTCAAAAAAAAATCCCACACATACATTGGCCTCCACAGGAATAAAACCACACACTTACGTTACTCCTCATTGAAAAAGCATTGCTCCCCACATAAATGAATCGCATTGCTCCCCACATAAATGAATCGCATTGCTCCCCACATAAATGAGTCACATTGCTCTCCACATAAATGAATCACATTGCTCTCCACAGGAAAAATAAAATAACAAATAATTGTCCCCTACCTGTCATCTGTCCTCCTCCCTGTTCTTCAGCGGCGGGGCTTGCTCACAGCGCTGCGAGTACTGAGCAGTGGGCGAGCAGTAAGGTGTGGATGCAGGTGGGCTGACGACGTCTCCATGGCATAGGTCACGGCCCGTGCACGACTGATCCTCCCTTAAGAGCCCAGCGCTGCCTAGGCTCCCAGTTAGTTTTGAAGGCGCTGGCAGCATCTCTGACTCTGCGGCATACCATACAATCGGTTACGGCACACCAATTGAAAAACCCTGGTCTAATGTAAGAAACTAGTCTACGTGCACTTTCCGGTTCTGCTCAATTGAAGAAAGTACCCCTCTTGTACTAGAATGCATATATCTGATAGTAGTTGCTGTTGCTCATGTCCTGTCCTACACACAGCTGTTTGTGGTTGTTGTTAGTGTGTGCAGCTATGGAAAGTTATATTCCTTCACATCAAGCCTGTGCTCATCTGCTATTGTGATGTCGGCATCATCAGAATATTAGAATGACATGATGCTATTTGCCTGTGTTCAATATCAGAGAACTTGTGATTATAAGTCACTGCACATGATTGCATGTACTTATGTGATACCCTGCAGTTGCTAAGTTGGAAAAGAGTTGATGGCAGTGTCATTTTAAAATAAAGTTGAGTTGAAAAAATCAGTTGGAGGAGGGACAGTTGTAACTGTGGAGAGAGGAGAGCTGGGGTGACGCCATTACACAGTCTGATGTCAGGTAGCCACTGAGGGAGAAGCAGGGGCTGCGCTGTGAAAGTGCCAGGGCGGCCAGACACCTGTGTGCGGGTAGCACAATGTAGCTGCGGCTGTGTGAAGCGGAACTGAGACATCACGCTTGGCCCCCTCTGTGTCTGTGAGCGTGAGGAGGCAGGACCTTGGAGGCCTTGCTTCCCTGAATAGGCGTGCCTGAGGGAGGCGGTAGAGCTAGCAGGCATCCCCAAGAGGCAGGCTCTCCCACAAAGGAGGCAGGCAGTGGGGCAGCCGTGACAAGGAGGGAAGTGGCTTCCCCTTTGTGAGGCTCTAAGCTGCTGCAGGGAATCAGTGACCGCATCCAGACAGGTGTGTAATGCCCACCACTCAGCCATACAGTGGAGCACACATCCCTTCAGCTGATTGCTAATATAAGCTACTGACTTATACCCCATTCACACCGCACAAATAACCTGGTAGTGACTAGGTATATTGCCGGGTCGCTGTGTAGTGTGAAAGGGGTCACTGACGAATTCCCGGGTCACCTGACCCGGTAATTCAACCCAGGAATAATGAAGGGTTATTCCCGGGTCAGGTGCAGTGAGAATGGGTTGTCGGGTTGATGCGACCCGGGACCCGTTCACAGTATAGGTAGAGGCGACATGGAGATGATCTCATCTTCCAGCACTGCGTCTGTACCCGCCCCTGATGCCGCTGCGGTCCCCGTCCCCGATGGCAACCCGACTGGGCATATTGCCGGATCGGGAAGCCAGTGTGTAAGGATCCAATGCTGGGAAGGTCCCGGTTCCAATTCCTGGGTGCGACCAGGCATTGCAATGTGAAAAGGGTATTAGTAGAAGACTATACCAGCTGCAGACCCGTTCCTCAGCCCCATTATACATCAGATCGTCTGTTGCCTCACAGTGTGCAGAAAAATAAAAACTTGTAATATCCTCCAGCCTTACACACTGCAGAACTCTTGTCACATCTACTGATAGCTGTGTAGCCCAGCAGACAGAGCTCAATTGTTAGTTTAGGTTTACAAGGGTATCTAATTAGCCACAGGTAATTGTATCACCGGGGGCTATCCTACTAGCCCCAATGTGGCAGGCTCCTCCCCACGATGCCGGCACTTATCGTGGATCATGCTTCTGGTGCCTCAGGCATCAGTAGTGGACTGCAGAAGTTGCAATAAATTCTGCTTTGTCAGTATGTGTAGTGACAGGGTGCTACTGTGGCAGTTTATACTACGTTTATGCATACATGCACTAAATAGATTTGAGATACCAAAAATACCTCTGTAATACTTTTAAAATATATAGGATTCGGCGCTTATAGTTAATATTAAACTTTCATCAGCAGCCGTCTTAGGAGGGGAGTACTCCACCCTTGTTAAATGAAACACAAACAGTTAAAACAGTGCTACTAAAAGAGTTATTTATTTAGCTCATCAAAATTAACAGAATCCAAATAATACCACACCTGCCGGGAGGAAAATATAAAGTATAAATATGTATTATATGTATTTTCCTGCCGGCTGGTGTAATATTATTTGGATACTGTTAATTTTAATGAGCTAAATAAATAAATCTTTTAGTAGCACTGTCTTAACTGTTTCTGTAATACTTAACTATTCACACACATTGATGCATACTTAACAAATATGTAAACCTATACATTGTTAAAACTCTTGCAAATCAGTTTGGTAGCCAAACTTTGCTATTTGCTGTTTACCTCTATGGGGTATATTCAATTAGGGTCGGATCCATTCCGACATGCATTTGTTGGAATGGATCCGACAAGGGCTATTCAAATCCCATCTCAATTTTACTTTAAAAAAGTAGAATTGAGATGAGGGGGGAGAGCCGCTGGTAGACAGGGGACAACCGCGGCCAGCAGTGCTGCAGGAGTATGTGTAATAGCCACCAGACCTCACGGCAGCGTCCACCCGGCTCCAGCAAGCGGGACCTCACTTGCTGGAGCCGGGTGGACGCTGCCGTGAGCGGCGGCTATTACACATCCTCCTGCAGCGCTGTGCTGTAGCACTGCTGTCCCCCGTCTGCCCAGGCTCTGCCCCGTCTGCCCAGGCTCTGCCCCGTCTGCCCAGGCTCTGCCCCGTCTGCCCGCGGCTCTCCCCCCTCTCCTCCTCTCAGGTCCCCCATCTCAATTCGACTTCTTTTTAAGTCGAACTGAGATGGTCGGAAACGGGGCCAAAACCTGTCTGATTTGGCCCAGTTTCCTGCAGAAGTACGCGAATCGGCAGCTATACCACCCATTCACGTACTATTCGACAAGTCGAATTCCCAGACTTGTCGTATAAAAATGCTCAGGACTGAATAGGTCGGAACCCCTTCCGACCTAAAAAAGTCGAACACTGACGTCTTTTCGACAAGACGGCAGTTTCGTCCCTAATTGAATATACCCCTATAGGTGGTCAAAGAAAATTAGGGATGCATCCGGTTGTGAAGTGCTTTTGCGATCACGCTTAATTGAATTCCCCCTTACACTAAATGTGTGATGTATTTTGACCGTAAGTTGGCTGAAAATTGTGTGTATTTTGCACTAATAAATGGATGTACTGGGAGAACCAGGCTCCAGCATTATGCCTGTTTCCTACTTTGTGAAGCAGAACCTCTGTAGCAAAGAATGTTGATATGGTCCTAATGCTGACATTGTGCATGCCGACATTCAGCACAGCTTTTTTTTCTATTGCTAGAGCCCTAACCACAGCCTAATCCTAGCCCTAAACCTAACCCTATGTACTGCCTACGTTCAGAATGTAGACCTAATATGACTACTTATCTCTCTCTCTCTCTCTCTCTCTCTCTCTCTCTCTCTCGCTCTCTCTCTCTCTCTCTGTGATGGGTGGTCAGACTTACAATATGTCATTATAAGGTCTTAAATCAATAAGAAAAAAAACATTGCACACATGCACAGTACTTTCTCACTAGTCGTGTGATACTCTGCAATTGTGAGGTATCATTTAAAGACCTGTACCCATACACACATCATATGCTGTCATATTAATCTATTACTTTACAGGTGATTCTGATGACCGTCATTTTGTGGCCATCGATATACTACTTAAATTAAGCCATTTTGGAAAAAGTCATAGACGCCAGTACCATTTTAAACAAAGCTGATTTAAAAAAACAAAATAGAACCCCACAAATGAGCAGTGTGTGTGGGGTGGGAGGGAGACATTGTGAGAGTGGACAGCTGGGAGACACCACTATGCAGACTGAAGCAGATAGAGATGAGCAGCTGAGAGGTAGAGTCTGCAACAAGTACTTGAGGATCAGCGTTGAGAATAGGGAGGCTAATTCCAGGATTAGCGGGATACCAGGATTACCAAAATGGCTGGATTTGGGTTTTGCGGGATTAGTTGGCGCATGCACGGTTTTGGTTTTATGCCGGGCAGTGCTGGACATCAGCAGCACTCTGCTCAGACGGTGTCCGGCTGTGTACGGCGTGATGTCAGAAAGGTCCTGCTGTGCGTCCTCATGCCAGCCTGCCCCTTCCTACGCACCCGCCCGCTAAGCAGAGAAGGCATGCAGGGCCAAGCAGCCGCGTGGCGTATCAGACTGTTGCACTTTCAAACTATGTCACACATGTCAGTGGCGCCTGGAAGGGCCACAAGGCGGGTTCATCACTGCTGAGGGTCAGGACACGGGGAGGCGATTTAGGATTGAGGAAGTGCACTGGTGGTATGGGACGGGTATCCTGTGCTGTCCTATGATTTCTGCTGCTGCCTGCTAGACTAATAAATAATATATTTGTTGATCAAGTCAATCCTTGGTATCCTGGGGATTGAGAATTTTTCAATCCTGAATCCGCTTCCCTTGTTGAGAAACCCTGGTTTACACCATTCTCTTTAATCTACCGTGTCTAATAATGTACACTGAATACATAATAATTTGCTGTCTTCTGTTTCAGTTACGGCTGTCACAGAAAATGTGTAAAAACAACACCCTTTATTTACTTAGGACAGTCCTAACACTGACGTGAAAGGGTGCTAACCTACTTGTAAACGAGACATGACACTGGTTAATTGTGACTCAAACCAGTGAAATAAGTGCATGCTACTAAATACGCATCAGACCATTTTTCCTAGAGATGTGCCCATGCTTTGCATCTGTGTGTA
This sequence comes from Pseudophryne corroboree, assembly GCF_028390025.1. Classification (NCBI taxonomy): domain Eukaryota; kingdom Metazoa; phylum Chordata; class Amphibia; order Anura; family Myobatrachidae; genus Pseudophryne; species Pseudophryne corroboree. The sequence continues at coordinate 409,893,742 of NC_086447.1, forward strand.
ATTACTCCATGCCATAACAAACAAATAGGCAAAAACTAAAAGTTCACCTATTCTTGGAGCTAAATTTTTGGTCTATTTTTGGGAAGGTACACAACGTTTCGTATTCATCTGCTTGGAAAAGCTAGCACATTTTTGGGGCTATACTAAGTGCATGAAAGTTACTGGGAAAAATAATGGAATATGTGTGTTTTAGGCTTTTATGCCTGCTTTTTCTTGTATTTTATTTTATGGATTATATGGATTTCATGTGTGAATTTAATCTAAAATCTTTGTTGGTAGTTTAGGAGTATTTGGGAAGTGTTCTTAATATTAATTGTTCTGGTTACTGATTTAGTGATGCCATGTAAGTTGCATGGATATATTCTAAAGCTCCAGTTAACATCTTTCTATCTGTTTGGTGACATGGAAATGGAATTGTTATGCAGTTTCACAGAAAATAGTGCATTTTTTAGTTTTTTGTTTGCTGAACATATGCTATTTTCTGGCTCATCATAAAATCTTTTTTTTACAAGGGGTTGTGCTGACCATTTATAAACTCTAATAAAATACATAGGTACAAGAATATACAAGTTCTAACCCCATGTTCCCTCAAATGTCTCTGGTGATTGAAAGGTAAAATAATTTGTTGCCCATTCTCTATTACTTACTACAGAAGTTCTCAAACGCGGTCCTCCAGGCACCCCGACGGTCCAGATTTTGGGTATGACGGCTCTAGTGGCAATTAAAATATGGCAGAGAAGAGAATAGTCAGATTTAGGCAAATCGGTGGGGTATACATTAAGAAGAGCTAAGGAAGGCAAGCTTATGATATGTACTTTAAAAACCTTATCAGCTAAGGCAAAAACTTTTCTCGAGTGTTCGTATGATAGGACAACTCCAACAAACATGAAAAATATCACCTGGCTCTGAACAATTACGCCAACAGTACTTAGACTGAGAGGGCCATATTCTATGCCACTTAAGGTGTGTACACATGGTGAGATTCAGGCTAACCCCGATTCTCACTATGCGATAGGGGCTAGGTCGGTATCGCAAGCACATAATGACTGTGCTTGCAATACTGACTATTTTAGTGCAATTTTGGCTAAGTGTCAATTTTGACTATCTTTTCTATGAGATACTCAAAATTGACTTGCCTGCACAGTCTATCTAGGCTTGCGAAGCCGACCGTGCATCACATCGGGATCGCAAGGTGACTTTCACCTTGCGATCTGCACTACCTTTTCTTACAATTTTGACTATATAGTCAAAATCGTAAGAAAAAATCTCACCATGTGTACACACCATAAGTCTGTGTAAGATGAAAATCTATGCCGCAACCTATATTGCATATCCAGGTGGTCGTAGCATTGAGAGATTTGATGACCTGTTAAATAAATCGATTCCCACTGCAGAGTAGTGAATGTGATTTGTCGATCTGTTTCCCACTGTAGTTACATTCCACGCTTTAAGTGAATCAGATATAGCTCTTGAAGTATCAGACACTAACGGGCACAAGTGCTTAGGATTCCAGATGAACTCTGATAAGGTAAATTGTGGTTACAAAGCTCTCTCCAAATTCCCAAGGTTTTGTTTTAAAGTGTAAGGCCCAATCACTTTTCTGCGCCACCAAACAAGCGTAGTCATTTGTTAACAAATCAGACACGTCTAGTCCTCCCTAATGTCTAGGGCACTTTATGCGGCGATAAGCAATCCTAGGGGTCTTACCTTTCCAAATATAATGCAAAATGTATTTATGGATTGGAGTAAATAACACTTGGATACTAAATAGGATATTGTGTGGAAATTATACATTAGTTTTGGAAGTATCATCATTTTACATGCCACTAGTCTACCAAGCCAGGAAACTTCAGGACCCATCCATTTTTTTAAAGACTAGAAACATGAGTGATAAGGAGGTTGTAGTTAATCTCTGCAGAATCAGGCATTTTATTGGGTAAATTAATTCCCAGGTAAAGCAGACAGTCTGCCTTCCAATGGGATTAAAAAATGTCCACACTGTTTCTTCATAGAATAAGTTTCCTTTTTATTATCCATCATTTTTCATTCTGTGTCAAGTACTATTTTAACATATGCCTACATCTGGTCGAACTGTTCATTGTCATTTGCTTTGTTTCATGGGACTTTCTGTATTTGTACTGTACATATATGTGTACTATTAATGGATGTATATTTTGATCTTGTCAATAAAAAGTTTTGTTTGTTTTTTTAAAAGGGATATAAGACGAGCTAAAGTAGCACTAGGCACACAGAAGGGCAGTTCTTCTGTTTGAGTGGTATTTAATTTGTTGAAAGAGTTGTTGCTATAAATGATCAATAACTCTATGTAGGACGGCTAGTGACAAACACTAAGATGTCGTCCACAAATAAGCACAGTTTATGCCTAGTTTCAGCTGCAGTTATACCAGGGAAAGAAAATGACTTTTGTGTAGTCACAGCAAGAGGTTCATTAGCCAATACTTACATTAAGGCCATTAGAGAGGGCACCCCTGTCTTGTGCCATTTTGATATGGGAAAGGGGAGGGACAGAAACCTATTGCTTAGAACTGGCAGTTGGGTTACTATAAAGTGTGGATATAGACTATAATGTCTCCCTGTAAACATAAGACGGAAAGTGTAGCCATAGTAAAATATCCAGTGCAGGCGATAAAGCGCCTTTTCAGCGTCTAAAGAAAGCAGGATAGATTCCTGCTCTCTGTTCGTTAGTAGTTCTTCCAAACTGAAAACTCTACAGGTGCTATCAGAGGCTTAATGGCACCCGACAAAACCCACCTGGCCCGTATGGATAAACCGAGGGATCAACGGAGACAGACGGTTAGGTATTAATTTGAAATACAATTTAACATCAGTATTTAAAAGGACGATTGGCCTGTATTTCGAATACAAACATTGGTCCTTCCCTGGCTTAGCTATGGTAATGATCTGAGCTTCCAACATCTCAGCGAGTAAGGAGCCCTGTTTGGTAGCTTCGTTAAAAAGCATATTGAGCGTTGGAGCTAGCTTAACAGAAAACTGTTTACAAATATAATTAGTATATCCATCTGGGTCAGGTGCTTTTCCCATGGGAAGCGCTTTAGTAGCATGTAAGATCTCTCCTTCAGACCAAGGAGCGTTAATTGTATGTAAATATGTAGTTCGTAATTTAGGAAGGCATAAACCCTCTAAAGAGGAGATAATTATATCAGTGGGTTGTGAAGTAGTCGATCTCTATCTGGATTGTATAGTAGCCAGGAAAAGCATTCGCTATATCTGAGGGGTTTAACAATTTCTGCCTATCAGGTGAATTAATAGTTTTAATTCTATTTCTAATCTGTCGAAGGCAAAGTTTGCAAGCTAAAAGAATTTACCGGATTATTGCCCAAAGAGTAAAATTTCTGTTGAAACTTGGTTAAGGTGCTACGCATACGGGACATACAGTACTGGAGACCAACTCCCTCATAATTGAGAACTTGTCTATTAAAGTTTAGGTTGAGGGTACAATATAAATAGATAGTTGTTAGGCTTGTCCTCAAGTGCTTATAAAAGTATGAGCTATTAGTTCATATTGTCATCAAAACATTTTAGATTGCAGCCCACATCACAGATCCTTCAAGTTGCAGTTCAGATGTGTTGCACTCATAGCAGTCATCGAGGCTGGCCTATAAGCCATACACAAAATGCCTTATAAATTAGGTGATGCATTTCTATAGAGTAAGGATTGTATAGTACATAAATGTGGCTCTTATCTAGTGTAATATCCATGATTATACAGTCAGTTGTTTTTTTCATGAGTTGTGGCCTTTTTTTTTCTCTCTTTAGTAACTAGTGAATCTTGGTGTCTTCATCTGGAAACAAAATGAGTGATGTTCAGGCCACAGTCGAATTTTCAGTGGAGCTTCAAAAATTCTACAACGTGGATTTATTTCAAAGAGGGTAAGTACAATCATATTCTGGCTTGTGACCTGTGCCCCACTTTCTTTGGACAATAGCTTCATGTCAGCCAAGGGACATGTGTGTAGTCACAAACTGTTTTCAAGCTCTCATCATAGGTTACCTCTCAAAATCCGCAAACTGCACCCATATATTTGGCGACTTTGATTTAAATCCTGTTTTAACTTGCTGTTGTTATTCTTTTGTCATCTTCTCACATTTCTCACTTTCTTTATCATATATAGGGTGATATCCAATTAGAGGTGAAACAATATCAGGTGCGAAAAATGGCTGTTTTTTGCACTTTTTTTTCCTATGATTCATCGATATTTTTTTACAGGCTATCTAATTTGGTCGCCTGTAAAAAAAAAACAATACATTGGGGTATATTCAGTTGAAGTTGAAAGCTGCCATTTGTCGAAAAGACGTCAGTTTTCGACTTTTTTAGTTCGGAAGGATTTCCGACCTATTCAATCTAACCCCAAATTATTTGACAAGTCGAGGAATTTGACTTGTCGAAAAGCACGTGGATCGGTGGAATAGCTGCCGATCCGCGTGCTTGTGTCGATTTTGGCCCCCTTTTCGACCATCTCAATTCGACTTTAAAAAAAGACGAATTGAGATGTGGGAGCAGAGACAGGGGAGGGCCGCGGGCAGACGGGGACAGCAGCGCCGGAGGATGTATCACAGCCGTCGCTCACAGCAGCATCCACCCAGCTCCAGCAAGCGAGACCTCGCTTGCTGGAGCCGGGTGGACGCTGCCATGAACAGTGGCTGTGATGCAGGAGCAGAGATGGGGAGAGCCACGGGCAGACGGGGGACAGCAGCGCCGGAGGATGTATCACAGCCGCCGCTCACAGCAGCGTCCACCCGGCTCCAGCAAGCGAGACCTCGCTTGCTGGAGCCGGGTGGACGCTGCCGTGAGCGGTGGCTGTGATGCGGGAGCAGAGATGGGGGAGACGGGGAGAGCAGCGCTACAGCAGCGTAGCCGGAGGATGTGTCACAGCTGCCGCTCACAACAGCGTCCACCCGGATCCAGCAAGCGAGGGCTCGCTTGCTGGAGCCGGGTGGACGCTGCCGTGAGCGGCGGCTGTGACACATCCTCCAGCTACGCTGCTGTAGCCGCTGCACTCTCCCGTCTGCCCGCGGCTCTCCTCCGTCTCTGCTCCTGCATCTCAATTCGACATTTTTTAAAGTCGAATTGAGATTGCATTGAATAGCCCAAGTCGGATCCATTTCGACAAATGAATGTCGGAATGGATCCGACTTCAATTGAATATACCCCATTATCTCCCGAAAACACACAGGTTCAGTGAAACCTCTGCGTTTTTTGGTAGAAAGAGCCCCGTTTTCGCAGAAAATGGGGCTGTTTTGCGGGAATTTGATTTTGCCTGCCTGAGGCAGGTAAAAGAAAATCCTTGATAAATCATGTCTCGCGCTGGCTTATCGTGGCTAATTAGATAGCATCCGGCTGGACAATTAGCCCCGGTAAATTACCGGGGCTGATTGGATATCCCCCATAGAGGGGAATTCAGTTACCTGCTATCTGTTTTCACAGTAAAGCATTGCAGTACGTTGCCGTTTTAGAGCAAAAAAGTTTTCGGGTTAATTCTAACAGACCCAACCTGCCCCTTCCCCTCCTGTTTTTTTCCGTATGAAAACACACATGATCTTGGATAATTTCCTGGATCCATGTGTTTTTTTCCGGAAACATGCCACTTATTGGGAATTTAATTTCTCCTGCCTCTGGGTAGGCGAAACAAATTCCCTGCAGGCTATCAGGGATAATTGAATCACCCCCTGAGGAGCGATAATTTACCACGGCTAATTGAATTCCCCCCATTACGCAAATTTATGTCTTGGTATTCTCTAGGAGCAATATGTAATAACCTTCTAGGTGCAGACTGGGAATTCCTGCAAGGCAGCCCGTATTTTTAAAGTGGCAATCATTTACAAGGCAAAACCAGGTTTGTTTTGCATTGTAACTGATTGATTCTTTAAAAATACGGGCATAATCACAGAAATTCGTAAAAAGCCAGCTTACATATTGGCCCAAGTCTGTAAATATTTGTGACTCTTTAAGTAATAACAGAGCAGTTGTGAGCACACAAGCTGTGATTGCTGCCTGTAATGAGCATCTGTCCTCATATCACAGTACACAGTCAGAAAGTCAACAGTATGCCTGAAATACTTAGATTGAAATCAGTTGCATCAATATAAGACCTATGGAAACGTGTAACAGGAATCAGAGGTAAATGCCTGAGTGTGTGTGGTCATCTTCCGATGATAGTAATAAGCCTTGGTTGTGCCAGAACTAATCTGACAGCGCTGCTGAATTGGACGGTGATCATGTTAGAAGACGTTTCTTCAGCGGTTACTGCTTTGTGTAGCCAGCTTGCATACTCATTTGATTGTTGTGCTTTTTTTTTTTTTTGTAATCTTTTTAGGTGTTAATATGGTTTTTAAGTAATAACTGGATAAGCACTCTATCTGTATATTATAATATATGTACTGATTAAATGCACTTTTCAGATGTAGAAAGACGTGAGCAGCATAGGATGTGGTTCTTTTATTTCTAAATCAATACAAGTTCCTCTTACAAGTGAAAATATAAACCACAGTTTGTTACTATAAACAGGGGAACAAAATAATGCTGCTATAATGGGAACTGCAAATAAGGTCCCCCACTGGCTACTAATCCTCGGCTCTGGTAGTGTCCTTAGAGTCATTTAGTCTGCGGCACATACATTTGTTTCATTATTCTTTTGTAAGATTTTTGTCTTTAGAGAACAATTAGGAAAATGTAATCAACATCAGTGGTGATCATAATGTAAACCAAGAATATCTCCAACCTCTTGCTTCATTGCTGTGATTGTGCTAAGAGAGTGCCATTTTTGTTTGCTTGTTTTTTTATTTTTCCCTCTTGCATTGAGACGGAACAAAATTACATGTTACTTTTTGCGATATGTCATTTTACATTGCCACTTTTTTCACCTTATTACTTAGCATGTACATTTTTATATTTTTAATAAAAAGGTGGGAGACAATAACTAGCAGTTTATTCCACTTCTAGATCCCCTGTATATGGGCAGGTCAATTCTCTAGATAAAGCGGCTAGCTCCGTGTTGGATTTGGTAACGTGAGTTAAATCACAAATGGTCCGCAACGTCTGCCCACTTTTTTATGATAGACACAACTATTCTAATCAGGTGTTGAGCAGGAATGTACATAAAGTTTATGCCATAAATGCTGCAGTTTGCAGCTGGTTAAGTATGAAACTGCTTGATCACTGGTTGATGTGTATGAGTGCCTGCATTGCAGGCAAATATCTTAAAAACAACCTCTTTGACCCACCCTCAAGGTTTTGATTATTGTCCACCTATTCAAAAGCCTTATGGAAAGGAATTTCTGTTTGTAAAATAAAATAAAATATTTTTCACATGTCCTGGCCTGAACTGTGTCTGACTCTTTTACACGTATATTTATGAAACTTACTTGCCACTTGCTTATATAGCACTTTTTGACTTGACTCAAACCTAAGACATGAAATCATATCTCTCTCACTTCTCCAAATCAGGGCACTATAATTTGTGTTCTATAGTAACTTTGTCGTCTCTTGTACTTGCACTCACATACTGTATAGTATGGTTTCCGTGCGGTCCATGGAAAGATTATGTAATGCAGGGCATGTGACATGTTACTGTTTCTTGGTTAAGCAAATGCTTTTTGGTTTGCAGATATTGTTGATATGGAAAAACATGCAATTTTTTTCAGACCTGTTCCTTTTACTGTTTATACTATTTAAACTGTGTTGATTTCTTTTAATTATTCTCCTTTTCTGTCTGCTTATTATGCTTTAAAGTTCATTTTCATATCCCTCTCAATTGACCACAAATTACACCATGTGTGTTTCTCATTTTGATCTATTAGTATTTGATCCCTTTTATTAATGTAAATTAGGCAGATCAGGCTGTGGCTTTTTATTTTTCCTCTGTATTTTCTTAACAATCCATGTTTTCATTGATCATGCCTGATTTGTGTCCCTCCTCTCTACCATGTGCTACCATATGCTTCCTTTTCCCACTTACATTTGTATTCTTTTATTTCCACTATTGTGCTGCAGAATACATTGAGAACTACAGTAGCTATTGGGAACAGTAATAATGATTAAACCGATGAGGTGGGTTTGCAGCGTGTACCTGTAATGCAGGATAGCGGATATTTATATGCTCCCATGGTACATAAAAGGTGCCTAATGCCTTCATATACTGTTGCTGATCACTTAAGGCACACTTTGCTATAAGGCCATGCCAGCAAAGCTTCATCCCAGTTGTCTAATTCCTGAAATCCTGTGTAAACCATGCTCATCCACCTCAACCGGAGGGACCTCACCTCACACACTGATTGAATAGAGTCCAGGGAAGGAGCACTCATGTTATAAAGCAGATTGAGTAGTTCAAATGATATGGAATCTAATGACTGTTACCATGGCAGTGATTTGTCTGCTCCGTGAACTGACAATACTACCAAGCTGCCTGTTGTCTGTTTTACCTCTTTGTGACTGACTGCCCCTTCTGCAGTTACAGTAACCCCAAGGTTTTGCAAAATTTATTTTGTTCATTTGTTTTCATTAGATAGATCACGACAAACTAGTTAAATCAAGGATTTAACCAATTTGTATGAATGACAGTTTTCGTTTGTTTTCCAGTGTTTAGGAGCAAATGGGTCGATTGTCATTAGCTCTTATCCATTACAAGATTTTCATTCCAACCAAACACATCTGGCAGATTATCTGACATATAATTATTTTGTTTAGTGTATGCCCAGCTTAAGCTGCATAGTGTTCAATGGCAAATTGCTATTTTGCTCTCATGCGGTTTCAAATTGTGTAGTTTTTGTCTGTACTATCCAGGAATCATGATAGCAATCAATATATTTGTTTGTGTTTTGACAGTGGTGTCCTATTTTAATTTTTGCTGCTCAATTGATTGTCACAGGCAGAATTAACATCCTACTAAAGCAGCCATCTCTTTCTTATAAAATAATGATAATACCTCTTGTATGCCAATATATTTGCTGGTCACGCCTGTATACAGTAGAATACTTTTGTGTACCAGTCTGACATTAATAGGTTTAGAGGAGATTATTTCTGTCCCTAGTTTATTTTGTCTTTGGATAATAATAAAGTATGGGTCTCTTTGTAGTATTTGGTTTTTTTTTCTATAATGATATGAAGGTTATATGTTTGTGTTTTATATTTATCCATTCATTGCCAAAAGCTGTCTGTTACTGCAATACTGAAACATTCTCTGTCCCATGGGCAAATATAGGAATATATTCCAGCAAATGTTGTAATCGTTGGTAACACTGCTCCTGTTATTGTTAGTTGCCTTCTGCAGCTTTCTAGCCTGTTTAAATTATTTACAGAAGAATGTTTTCTGATATCTTGCTTCAGATTGTTTTAAATTATAAAACAACTGTTAAATGTCACGAAAGGTGTTAAGTTGCAGAACACCACAACATAAGTATAAATATCGTATGTGCTGCTAAAATGGTAGCTGGAAAGCCTTTAGGAAATGATAGCAATTTGTCCTGTTGGTTGTATCAGCTTTCTTCATAAAGAGTGCATACGATGAGTAAAGTAGTGTTGTGTAGTGATGTAACATTTTTAAAAGATAAAACATACAATTACAACCCCATTTCTCTAACGTCCTAGTGGATGCTGGGGACTCCGTAAGGACCATGGGGAATAGACGGGCTCCGCAGGAAGACTGGGCACTCTAAGAAAGATTTAGTACTACTGGTGTGCACTGGCTCCTCCCTCTATGCCCCTCCTCCAGACCTCAGTTAGAATCTGTGCCCGGCCAGAGCTGGGTGCATTTTAGTGAGCTCTCCTGAGCTTGCTAATAAGAAAGTATTTTAGTTAGGTTTTTTATTTTCAGAGAGCTTCTGCTGGCAACAGACTCTCTGCTACGTGGGACTGAGGGGAGAGAAGCAAACCTACTAACCGGCTAGGTTGCGCTTCTTAGGCTACTGGACACCATTAGCTCCAGAGGGATCGAACACAGGAACTTAACCTTGGTCGTCCGTTCCCGGAGCCGCGCCGCCGTCCCCCTCGCAGAGCCAGAAGACAGAAGCCGGCGGGTTGAAGCAAGAAGACGTCAAAATCGGCGGCAGAAGACTCCTGTCTTCATATGAGGTAGCGCACAGCACTGCAGCTGTGCGCCATTGCGCCCACACTAACCCACACACTCCGGTCACTGTAGGGTGCAGGGCGCAGGGGGAGGCGCCCTGGGCAGCAATTGAGTACCTCCTGGCAAAAAAGCAGCATATATACAGCTGGGCACTGTAATATGCATGAGCCCCCGCCATTCATTTTACACAAAATCGCGGGACAGAAGCCCGCCGCTGAGGGGGCGGGGCCTTCTTCCTCAGAACTCACCAGCGCCATTTTCTCTCCACAGCTCCGCTGAGAGGAAGCTCCCCAGGCTCTCCACTGCAGACTCACGGTAGAAAGAGGGTAAAAAGAGAGGGGGGGGGGGCACATAAATTTAGCGCATTAATCATATATACAGCAGCTACTGGGTAAACACTAAGTTACTGTGTGATTCCTGGGTTATATAGCGCTGGGGTGTGTGCTGGCATACTCTCTGTCTCTCCAAAAGGCCTTGTGGGGGTCCTGTCCTCATATAGAGCATCCCCTGTGTGTGTGGTGTGTCGGTACGCTTGTGTCGACATGTTTGACGAGGAGGGCTATGTGGAGGCAGAGCAGGTGCAGATGAATGACGTGTCTCCGACGGCGCCGACACCTGATTGGATGGATATGTGGAAGGTGTTAAATGATAATGTAAACTCCTTGCATAAAAGGTTGGGTAAAGCTGACACCTTGGGACAGTCGGAGTCTCAGCCCATGCCTGATCCTACAGCGCAGAGGCCGTCAGGGTCTCAGAAGCGCCCACTATCCCAAATTGTTGACATAGATATCGACACGGATTCTGACTCCAGTGTCGATGACGATGATGCAAAATTGCAGCCTAAAATGGCTAAAGCCATCCGCTACATGATTATAGCAATGAAGGATGTATTGCACATATCAGAGGTAAACCCTGTCCCTGACAAAAGGGTTTATATGTGTGGGGAGAAAAAGCAAGAGGTGACTTTTCCCCCTTCACATGAGTTAAATGAGTTATGTGAAAAAGCGTGGGATTCCCCCGATAGGAAAGTGCTGATTTCCAAAAGGTTACTTATGGCGTACCCTTTCCCGCCAACGGACAGGATGCGCTGGGAATCCTCCCTTAGGGTAGACAAAGCTCTGACACGCTTATCTAAGAAGGTGGCCGTGCCGTCACAGGATACGGCCTCCCTAAAGGATCCTGCGGATAGGAAGCAGGAAAGTATCCTGAAGTTTGTCTATACACATTCAGGTACTCTACTGAGGCCGGCAATTGCGTCGGCCTGGATGTATAGTGCTGTAGCAGCATGGACAGATAATCTGTCTGAGGAACTGGATACCTTAGACAAGGATACTATTTTACTGACCCTGGGGCATATAAAAGACGCTGTCCTATATATGAGGGATGCCCAGAGGGACATTTGCCTACTGGGCTCTAGAATAAATGCAATGTCAATTTCTGCCAGAAGGGTCCTGTGGACTCGGCAATGGACAGGTGATGCCGACTCCAAAAAGCACATGGAGGTGTTACCTTACAAGGGTGAGGAATTGTTTGGGGACGGTCTCTCGGACCTAGTTTCCACAGCTACGGCTGGGAAGTCAAATTTTTTGCCATATATTCCCTCACAGCCTAAGAAAGCACCGTATTACCAAATGCAGTCCTTTCGATCACAAAGAAGCAAGAAAGTCAGAGGTGCATCCTTTCTTGCCAGAGGCAGGGGTAGAGGAAAGAAGCTGCACCATACAGCTAGTTCCCAGGAACAGAAGTCCTCCCCGGCTTCCACTAAATCCACCGCATGACGCTGGGGCTCCACAGGTGAAGCCAGGAGCGGTGGGGGCGCGTCTCCGAAATTTCAGCCACCAGTGGGTTCGCTCACGGGTGGATCCCTGGGCTATACAGATTGTGTCTCAGGGATACAAGCTGGAATTCGAAGTGATGCACCCTCACCGTTACCTCAAATCGGCCCTGTCAGCTTCCCCCATGGAAAGGGAAGTAGTGTTAGCGGCAATTCACAAGTTAGATCTCCAGCAGGTGGTGGTAAAGGTTCCCCTCCTTCAACAGGGAAGGGGATACTATTCCACAATGTTTGTGGTACCGAAACCGGACGGTTCAGTCACACCCATATTGAATTTAAAGTCCCTGAACATTATCTGAAAAGATTCAAGTTCAAAATGGAATCGCTCAGAGCGGTCATTGCAAGCCTGGAAGAGGGGGATTTTATGGTGTCTCTGGACATCAAGGATGCTTACTTGCATGTCCCCATTTATCCTCCTCATCAGGAGTACCTCAGATTTGTGGTACAGGACTGTCATTACCAATTCCAGACGTTGCCGTTTGGGCTCTCCACTGCACCGAGAATATTTACCAAGGTAATGGCGGAAATGATGGTGCTCCTGAGAATGCAAGGAGTCACAATTATCCCATACTTGGACGATCTCCTCATAAAGGCGAGGTCCAGAGAGCAGTTGCTGATCAGCGTAGCACACTCTCAGGAAGTGTTGCAACAGCACGGCTGGATTCTGAATATCCCAAAGTCGCAGCTAATTCCTACGACGCGTCTGCCCTTTCTGGGCATGATTCTGGACACAGACCAGAAGAAGGTGTTTCTCCCGGTGGAGAAGGCTCAGGAACTCGTGACTCTAGTCAGAGACCTCTTAAAACCGAAACAGGTGTCGGTGCATCACTGCACGCGAGTCCTGGGAAAGATGGTGGCGTCATACGAAGCCATTCCCTTCGGCAGGTTCCATGCGAGGATCTTTCAGTGGGATCTGTTGGTCAAGTGGTCCGGATCGCATCTTCAGATGCATCGGCTGATCACCCTATCCCCCAGGGCCAGGGTGTCTCTTCTGTAATGGCTGCAGAGTGCTCACCTTCTCGAGGGCCGCAGGTTCGGCATACAGGACTGGGTCCTGGTGACCACGGATGCGAGCCTCCGAGGATGGGGGGCAGTCACTCAGGGAAGAAACTTCCAAGGGTTGTGGTTAAGTCAGGAGGCTTGCCTGCACATAAATATCCTGGAACTAAGGGCCATATACAACGCCCTGAGTCAAGCGGAGCCTCTGCTTCGCAACCAGCCGGTGCTGATTCAGTCAGACATCACCACCGCAGTGGCTCATGTAAACCGCCAGGGCGGCACAAGAAGCAGGGTGGCGATGGTAGAAGCCACCAGGATTCTTCGTTGGGCGGAGAATCACGTGCAAACACTGTCAGCAGTGTTCATTCCGGGAGTGGACAACTGGGAAGCAGACTTCCTCAGCAGGCACGACCTCCACCCGGGAGAGTGGGGACTTCATCAAGAAGTCTTCACGCAGATTACAAATCGATGGGAACTGCCACAGGTGGACATGACGGCATCCCGCCTCAACAAAAAGCTAAAAAGGTATTGCGCCAGGTCAAGGGACCCTCAGACGATAGCTGTGGACGCACTAGTGACACCGTGGGTGTTCCAGTCGGTCTATGCATTTCCTCCTCTTCATCTCATACCCAAGGTGCTGAGAATCGTAAGAAAAAGAGGAGTGAGAACAATACTCATTGTTCCGGATTGGCCAAGAAGGACTTGGTACCCGGAACTGCAAGAAATGCTCACAGAGGACCCATGGCCTCTGCCTCTCAGACAGGACCTGTTGCAACAGGGGCCCTGTCTGTTCCAAGACTTACCGCGGCTGCGTTTGACGGCATGGCGGTTGAACGCCGGATCCTAGCGGAAAAAGGCATTCCGGATGAAGTTATTCCTACGCTGATAAAGGCTAGGAAGGACGTGACAGCAAAACACTATCACCGTATATGGCGAAAATATGTTGCCTGGTGTGAGGCCAGGAAGGCCCCTACAGAGGAATTCCAGCTGGGCCGGTTCCTGCACTTCCTACAATCTGGAGTGACTATGGGCTTGAAGTTGGGGTCCATAAAGGTCCAGATTTCGGCCCTATCCATTTTCTTTCAAAAAGAACTGGCTTCTCTTCCTGAGGTTCAGACGTTTGTTAAGGGAGTGCTACATATTCAGCCCCCTTTTGTGCCACCAGTGGCACCTTGGGATCTCAACGTGTTGTTGGGTTTCCTTAAATCCCACTGGTTTGAGCCACTTAAGACCGTGGAGCTAAAGTATCTCACGTGGAAGGTGGTCATGCTATTGGCCTTAGCTTGGGCTAGGCGTGTGTCAGAATTGGCGGCTTTGTCATGTAAACGCCCCTATCTGGTTTTCCATGTGGACAGAGCAGAATTGCGGACTCGTCCACAATTTCTGCCGAAGGTGGTGTCATCTTTTCATTTGAACCAACCTATTGTGGTGCCTACGGCTACTCGTGACTTGGAGGATTCCAAGTTGCTTGATGTAGTCAGGGCTTTGAAGATTTATGTGGCCAGAGCCGCTGGAGTCAGGAAAACTGACTCGCTGTTTATCCTGTATGCATCCAACAAGCTGGGTGCTCCTGCTTTAAAGCAAACTATTGCTCGCTGGATCTGTAACACGATTCAGCATGCTCATTCTGCGGCTGGATTGCCGCATCCAAAATCGATAAAAGCCCATTCCACGAGGAAGGTGGGCTCTTCTTGGGCGGCTGCCCGAGGGGTCTCGGCATTACAGCTTTGCTGAGCAGCTACTTGGTCGGGTTCAAACACTTTAGCAAAATTCTACAAGTTTGATACCCTGGCTGAGGAGGACCTTGTGTTTGCCCATTCGGTGCTGCAGAGTCATCCGCACTCTCCCGCCCGTTTGGGAGCTTTGGTATAATCCCCATGGTCCTTACGGAGTCCCCAGCATCCACTAGGACGTTAGAGAAAATAAGATTTTACTCATCGGTAAATCTGTTTCTCGTAGTCCGTCGTGGATGCTGGGCGCCCGTCCCAAGTGCGGACTTTCTGCAATACGTGTATATAGTTATTGCTTAATCAAGGGTTATGTTATGTTGGCATCCGTGGTTGATGCTTTGTTGTTGTTCATACTGTTAACTGGGTATGTTATCACAAGTTATACGGTGTGATTGGTGTGGCTGGTATGAGTCTTACCCTGGATTCCAAAATTCTTTCCTTGTAATGTCAGCTCTTCCGGGCACAGTTTCCTTAACTGAGGTCTGGAGGAGGGGCATAGAGGGAGGAGCCAGTGCACACCAGTAGTACTAAATCTTTCTTAGAGTGCCCAGTCTTCCTGCGGAGCCCGTCTATTCCCCGTGGTCCTTACGGAGTCCCCAGCATCCACTACGGACTACGAGAAATAGATTTACCGGTGAGTAAAATCTTATTTTCATCACAAAGTTCTAAGCAGTTTTAATCATTGCCAGTTATTGATATTTTGATTGTAAGGTCCTTTCAGAAATCAGTTATACCCGCTGGCATCATTTATATGGATTGTATTAGCGTTTCTAACACCAGAGAATAACACATTCTCTTTAATTGCCAAATACAAACGCACCATGTAACTTGTGTTCATTAGCATGGAAAGCAGCATTGTGGTTTTACAAAGGTTACCTGCTCCTTTCAATGCATTACTTATTTTTCCTTACAGTAAGTAAAAGGTATTGAGTTCTATGATATGACATCCCGCATGCAAGTACAACAGGCATGTGTCGCACTTGTTTGCTTTTGATGTGCAGTTGTACTTGTGTTCAAGCACAATTCACTTTCCAGTGCCTTTCTAAACAAAATAATAACTATCTATATTATATACGTGTTAGGGGAACAGAGCATTATAGCTCCACTCCCCAAAGCCCAAAGGGCTGATCTGTGCTCCTTTTCCTATGTTTTTGTGGACTGAAAGCCAGGGCTGTGGGTCCTATTGAAGGGTGGTTTGAGTGGGACATTGCGAGTACTTATCGATCCTCCTTCTCACACACCTGTCCTACATCGACTGTATCTACAGTTTTAGCTGATTGACCTTAAAGTCATTAGTTAAATACATGGTCCTTGCAAAGACTGACAAATTTAATCAAGTTGTTACATAGAGAACAAATTTTAAAACCTCAGTAAGAGAGTATTTAATAAGTTGGTACACTGGGTATATATTAAGGCCTTAAACTAGATGTGCTTGGGACAGCGCAGTATAATAACAAGACAATATACAGATGCATACCTCCCTACTGTACCGATTTATCACGGGACTGTCCCGGTTTTTTGGACTGTCCACTGTCCCACCCGCAGGCCACTGTGTCCCATGGTGTGGGGGCACAGTTGAGAGGCTCCTGTGAGCAGCGGTGCATGCGCACAGCGTCTCTTCCCAGGAGACAGTAGGAGAAGGGGCATGCCAGCAGGGCCGTCTTAACAGCAGTGTAGGCCCCTGGGCACAGCAATGCACGGGGCCCCTTACCCATCCTCCAGCGGTAGGGGTGGGGAGTGCTATCAGTGGCAGCTTTGATGTCCCACGGGCGGTAGGGGGTTTCCTATCTTCTGCTCAGCATGTAGGAACTGGAGAAGTAATTTCTGATAATTACTCCTTTACTACACAGATGGAGCTAAATAGAAGGGGGCATTAGGCTGAATGAAGAAGCCCTGGTACATGACATCCAGGGTGGTAGGGGGTGTTTAATACATAGGGGAGGGGTGGATAGTGGAGTGGGCTTAATCTTGATCATTTTCCGGTGGGTGGGTAGCTTGCTTGACTGCAGATAGCTCAAGTTCCTGAAAATATATTTCTTAGCTTTGAATGGGATAAAAAAACTAGAGAGTCTCACCTTTCAGGAGGTTTTGGTGACTTGGGGATCAGAGTTCAGGATCCAGAGCCATCCACCAACGAAAATTTAAAACTGCATATTAGGCGTGTGGAGCTGGAGCAGGGACCAGCTGCTTGAAGGCTGATATCTCTGGTTCTGGGCATAGTCAGAGACAAGCTGCCAGTGTCCATCAAAAGGGGAGAGTCTCAGCTTTTGGAGTATACCCTCAGAAAAACTCTAAAGTCAGACAAACCTGAGATATCTGGCTGGGAAGAGGAATTAACAGGCTTGGATGGGGACCACTGCTTTCAAGTCTGATATCTCCAGTTCCCCAGGGTTGGTTTTCAAAAATATGGTTCCCCTGGAAAGAGGGGACCCTCAGCTATCAGCCTAGGGCCCTTATACTCCTGGGGCCCTTGGGCAAATGCCCATTGAGCCCATACGAAAAGATGGCCCTGCCTGCCAGCAGCTCATAGAGAGCTTGGCATGCCCCTTCAGTGACGAACACGGGGCGTGGCTTGTGATCTTGGGCACTGCAGTGAAGCCACAGCTCCTTTTCCTTAGGTCACACCCCTTTTTGAGTTTGTGCAAAAGTCCCTCTTAACATAGCTTCAATGTTAGGAGGTATGCAGATGGGTCCGTGGCTCCAGCTGCCCCCCCGCCGGTAAGCACTCTCACTCCCTCGTCCCGCTCCCCCGTCTCCTCACCTCAATCCGACTTTTTTAAAAGTCGGATTGAGGTTGTCGGATTTGGCCTTGTTTCAGACAAAAGCACGTGGATCCATGGCTATTCCGCCGATCCACGTGTTTTCCGACAAGTCGGGAATAAACAGCCTCTAATGAATAGGTCGGAACCCCTTCGGACCTAAATCTGTCGGAAGCTGCCGTCTTTTCGACAAGACGGCAGCTTCCGACACTTATTGGATATACCCTTGAGTCGCACACAGATATACAAGTGTTGCATATTAATCCGTACAGTCTCCTTGTGTATCCTAGTTGCATCTCATTGCAACTGGGACACATTTTCGTCAAAAATAAAGATGCCCAATACTAATAGAAGTACATGAGACTGACGCTCACTCGCGCTGCGTGATGTATTGAGGTTAGATTTAGAAGGACATATCTGTATTTCTCCATCGACTCTCAGTTATGACCATGGCTGGACTGGCCATTGTACATTTGTGGCAAATGCCAGAAGGGGGGCATAAGATGAGCAGCATACAGCCAGGAGCTGCTGTAGACAGAGAAGTTGTCACTGGGAAGATAATATATCAGTGTAGTAGTAAATGTGGGATTTGTTCTGTATATAACAGTTATTTTCCATCCAAGTGTTTGTTTCCTGTGTTCTCCTTATGTATCTTCAGTATGTGGGGTCACGCTGGACACACATTAGGTACTGGTTCGGGTGTTTATGGCTCATGTTTATATTCACTCAGCCATCATCTGTCTCCTTTTCTGTTGCATGAGTGATGGAAGGGGTGCCATGAGACCATGTCACTCACAGAGCAGTCACGCCCCTTTTCTGGTGCATGCGCACAGTGTTCAGAACCATACCCTAAAAAAATTCATAGAGTAATCACTGTCTAACCCTCTGCATCTGCTAAGCTAGGGCTTGGTCAATTGGGAAAATGCCTTCCCTTTTTTGTATGTGACCTACACCAGTGATGTGCCAGCTTTACCTGACAGAACCAACCATATACCAAATGTCTGACTACTGGCACATGTTTGAATCCCTTGAGGATAAGCTCTGTTGTGTGTATTTTAATACAGATAATTATGTACACTTGTATATTGTGCTAATATTAATTATATTTGTAAAAGCATAGACTAAAACATAGCAGTAGTCATACCAGGAGCCAGATGCTGACGCTGTGGTGGGTCTGTGTGCTCTAAATTCCAGGGCCTACTTTCAGTCCCAGTCTGCCCCTGTCATAACTGAGCCTTTTTGCAGACTGTGCATAGTTGTGTTTTGGAGTGCCAAGATTGGGGTTTGGTTCACCAGAGACAATGCCTCACCTGGAGCTGGGATGGGTGTAGTTTTAGGGTTAGGCTTAAAATTGGCTTTTGACATTGTTGACAGTCTGCATATAAACATTGCAGTTGTTGATGTTTTGTCTGTCAACATGTTGGCTCTATTGATGTTATGATGTCGACACTGTGAATGTTGATAAAACATACAGAACCTACTCGCTATTGACTTTGATGATCATGATGTTACTGGAATAGTCTCTCTAGGGACAGATGGTCCTAGAAACCTGATATTATTTAGAAGAACCCTCCTTAGTCCATCTTATTAGTCATTTTATTCACTAAAAAGTAAGGATTCATAATATATATTGTTCACGTGTGTGTGTGTGTGTGTGTGTGTGTGTGTGTGTGTGTGTGTTTTTTTGTTAAAATGGTTTGTACATTACAACACAAAAGACAATAGAAAATGCAGACACTGCAAACAACATTAAGTATTATCAATCATCATTACAAAATTATAGATACTGCACATGTGTAAAGTAGATGGGAACTAGTGAAATTTTCACAAAGTATAGAAAGTAGTGACCCTGCTAGGATGTGGTGCAGGGGCAGCATGCACGCGTGTGCTCGAAAAGGGTGTGTGGCCAGCCAGAGAAGAGGCATGGCTCCACCGGCATTACTATTAGGGGCGGTGCGTCCCCTGTCCTTGTCACAAATGGGTGCATGCTCGGCTGTCAACATCACTAATGGGGGGCGTGCCCAGCACCTACGGAGGTGCTAAGCTTCCCCAAGCATCTAGTCATGGGGCAGCATGGCAACGGCAGGCTGTTTTAGTAGGGTGCCGGTAAAAGGGTGGGGCATATTTTGACCTTTAAAATTCAGCCAGGGCGCGTGCACTGCTAAAACAGCCTAGCGTGAAGACTATAAAGTGAAATTACACAAGCATATTTTGCTACAAGAACATAAAACATTAGAGCAAAACTGAAGTGTATTCAAAGCAAATAAAAGCAAAATGCATAGGCCATATGGATTTTTTTTTTTTTAACAACCATATTACACATGATCAAAGTCCATCTCACCCGCCTTTGGATCTCCTTCCATGCCCCTCAATCACCCAATTCCAACCCATTTGGAGACTCATACCAAAACATCCAGATGTCTTCCGATATGAGCAAGCCATTTCTCTTAATATACATAAATCTTTCATTGCCGGCATTTCACACCTGGAAGGAGTGACCTCTGTCAGCCAGCCAGTTATAGGATATACAGACCTTAACTAAAGTAATGGCTTTAAAAATGTATTTACCTGTTGTTTGGTTTACTCTATCCAACAGATCCAAATTAAAAATGTATGTACCAGTTTGCATAATGATAATGCAAGTAGTAACCGTTTTCCAGAAAGTCTGCACCTATGGACAGGACCATAGGAGATGCCAGAAGGTGCATGTTGAGCTCCCACATTTAGGGCAAGCACAGTCATTCCTTGCACCAAACCTTTGCAGAACATGTGATTGTAAGATAGGTAAAATAAAGTGCTGAGTCTAGCAGATGAAGGGCACGAATAGGACTTTTTAATGGTAAGCACCAGACACCATACTCTAAGCAGCCAATGTTTTCCTTCCACCATAGCATAAGATCCACTGAGAGGTATTCAGTAATTAGATAATAGTAGACAAGTGAAAAGCTTTTGCTGCCGATATTGGCACCATTACCTCCACAATATCGTCTGTTCCCTGTGAGTATTCTAACCTAACCCCCCCCCCCGTCAGCCTAACCTTAACTGTCCCCTTCCACAGTCTAACCCTGACCCTCTCCCTAGTGCCTAACCCCCCCTACCCTACCCAGTGCTTAGTGCTTGGGATACTGACCATCATGATACCAGTCACTGATATATTATCTACATCCCTTTCTCCCATGTAGCAACTAGCAAGATTTTGATAAGGTCCCTTCTGACTGCAGAAGGTATGGATGGAAATTGTGTATTACAGGCATGCTTAAATTGGATATATCAGAAAAACATTGAGACCATCCAAATTCATCCTTAACATGAGCAGAGGTTTTTACCACACTCTGAAAGAGCAACTGCCCGATAGAAACCATTTTAATCCAAAGAGAGCAACAAGCTCTGAGAATTTAATTGCTTTCCATAGAGGGGTCTCAGGATCCAAATGTAGACTTGCATAAATTGCTAATTTTACTACAAGCTTATCCACCCAATCTAGTAAGCAGAGATTTCTGTTTATGATGCCTGACACCTGGGGAGAAATGTAAACTGCTGCCTGTTAGAATTTATTCAGAAATTTTGAATGTGTTTGCATTCTTACAAGATTAATACGGCCAGTGACCATCAACAGCAGGATCTTTCATACTTGCACGTGGGAATTTAAACAGCTGATCTATGACTGGACATTAAGAGGAACAAAATTCTTCATTTTGGTCGTAGCCCATATAATAATAATAATAAATCCCGAGATATTTACGTTTGGTTGTTCAGGTCAATAGGAGTGAATTATCACCAGCCGCCGGCCAAAGGCCATGAAGAGGGAGGATATTGGGCTTGCTTCAATTAATACGTAGGCCAGAGAAAACACCAAATCTATCCACTACTGAGAGTAGAGTAGACAATGACCCCAAGGCATCAGACAAAAACATGCAATCAGTGTATGGGACAGCTTTGTCCATGCAATGGGGGAGTCCACGGATTACAGTATGGGCTTGGATGGCACAAGTTAAAAGTTCAATTAGAAAGAGACTAAATATTGCTGCTCGAGCTATGCCCCATGTTGTTATCATCTCTGGGGGTTTTTATTACATTTTATTTATTCTCTGCCACCCTACTAACCAGTGACCTACTCAGAACCATTTTATATGCATCCGAGAGAACAGTGAGGCCAACAGACATTAAATGTAAAATAATCAATCTACTGGGCCTCTACTTCTGAACTTGCACCCATAAGGTTGAACCAGAAGGGGTTACATTTCCGAAACTTTGACCATCCGAGGCATTAAGGTTCATGGTCGGAGACAAAAGAGCATGGTCTGAGATCCCCCCCTAGCAGATTGTTAATTTATTTACTCACACCATTTTATAATTCTTACAACTTGTAAGAAGCACCCTGATTTATACAGTAACCCCAGCAATACTTGCCACTAGAATGGGTCAAACTTGACTGGTAAGCTAGTCATATGGACATTGATTAATTAGAATCCTCTTCACTTTAATTACCTGTGATGTGCATGACCCATAAATTGTCAAAATAAACATATATAAGACTGCATAACAGTAGATTACTTTTTAGACGCGTGTGACTAGGGCATTTTTTAGACAGGCGTGACTACCTGCTACCCCCCACTCACATCCTGTCACCCCACACCCATTGCTCCCACTAACACCTGTAACCCCACACCTATTGTCAACACTAACAGTCTGTCATTCCAAACCTGCTACTCCCACTCCCAGCCTGTCACCCCACACCGGTCGCGTAACTATAGAGGGTGCTAAGGAGCCAAGCCGCGTGGGGTGTACGCCAGCCCAACAAGCAGCCCCACTGCCCTGTTTTTTGTTTTTTTTTTATAAGTATTGAGCCACCCTTGGGTTCTGGGCTGGAAATGTTACTTCCTGGTAGGGGAGTGGGTGTCACTGTATGCCTGGAGCCACCTGTTGTAGAGATGATGAAATGAAAAGTAGGTCCACAGCGGTGCAGCTGACCACACAGTCCCGGAAACTGTGACCCCCGCTCTGAGTTGAGCCAGGGATGTTTGTTGAGTGGTCCGTGCAGCAGCAGGGAAACAGTCTGTATGGGCATAGTACACAGCGTACGACCCTTGCCTTACTGTTGGCTTTTCCTCCTCCTCACAGTGCAGCGAAACTTGGAAGCAGTTCCTTACCTAGAAGTTTGGTAATCTTACTCTGCTGCCTCTCTCTGTCCCTATTGTATACCCCTGCTGCCTCTGTCCCTACATCCCTGCTGCCTCTTTGCCCATACTGTTCGCTCTGTCCTTACATCCCCGCTGCCTCTCTCTGTCCTTACATCCCTGCTGCCTCTCTCTGTCCCTGCTGTCTCTGTCCCTGTTGCTTCTCTCCCTGTCCCTATGTCCTTTGTGCCTCTGTCTTTGCTGCCTCTCTCTCTCTCTCTCTACTGTACATCCTTGCTGACTCTTTCTGTCCTTACTGTATGTCCCTGCTTCCTATGTCCCTGCGGTCTCTGTCCCTGCTGCCTCTCTCTGTCCCTTTGTCCCTGCTGCCTGTCTGTCCCTACATCCCTGCTGTCTCTGTTGCTTCTCTTTCTGTCCCTACATCCCTTGTGCCTCTGCTGCCTCTCTGTGTCTCTACTGTATGTCCCTGCTGTCTTTCTATCCTTATTGTATGTCCCTGCTGCCTCTTTGCTCTTTCTGTATGTCCCTGCTGTCTCTGTCCCTATGTTCCTGTTGCTTCTCTCTTTCCCTATGTCCCTCGTACCTCTGCCTGTCTGTCTCTACTGTTGGTCCCTTCTGCCTGTTTCTGTCCTTACTGTATGTCCTCACTGCTGTCTTTGTCCCTACGTCCCTGCTGCCTCTCTCTGTCACTTGTTCCTGCTGCCTCTTTCTCTCTGTCCCTGCTGCCTCTCTTTGTTCCTTCATCCCTGCTTCCTCTCTCTTTGTCCCTACGAACCTGCTGCCCCTCTCTTTGTCCCTACGAACCTGCTGCCTCTCTCTCTTTGTCCCTGCTGCCTGTCTCTGTCACTATGTCCCTTCTGCCTCTCTTTGTCCCTACATCCCTGCTGCCTCTCTCTCTGTCCCTGCTGTATGGCCCTGCTGCCTATGTCCCTACATCCCTTCTACCTCTCTCTGTCCCTAATTCCCTTCTGCCTCTCTCTGTTCTTACATCCCTAGTGCCTCTATTCCTGCTGCCTCTCTGTCCTCACATCCCTTCTGCCTCTCTCTGTCCCTGCTATCCTGTCTCTGTCCATACATCCCTGCTGCATCTTTGTCCCTACGACCCTGCTGCCTCTCTCTTTGTCCCTACTACCTGTCTCTCTGTCCCTGCTGCCTATCTGTCCCTATATCCCTGCTGCCTATCTGTCCCTATATCCCTGCTGCCTCGCTGTTCCTACATTCCTGCTACCTATCTCTCTGTCCCTACTGTATGTCCCTGCTACCTCTGTACCTACATCTCATTTGCCTCTCTGTCCCTACATCCCTTCTGCCTCTCTCTGTTCCAAGTGCCTCTCTCTGTCCCTATATCCCTTCTTCTGCCTCTCTCTGTTCCTATATATCTGGTTCCTCTATCGCTGCTGCCTCTCTCTGTCCTTACATCCCTTCTGCCTCTCTCTATCCCTGCTGCCTTTCTCTGTCCCTACATCCTTGGTGCCTCTATCCTTGATGGCTTTCTCTATACCTACATCCCTGCTGCCTCTCTCTCTCTCTTTGTCCCTGCTGCCTCTCTTTGTCCCTACATCCCTGCTGCCTCTCTCTTTGTCCCTACATCCCTGCTGCCTGTCTGTCACTATGTCCCTTCTGCCTCTCTCTCTGTCCCTGCTGCCTGTCTCTATGTCCCTGCTCCCTCTCTCCTGGTATGTCCCTGCTGTCACTCTTTCTGTCCCTGTGCCCCTGTTGTCACTCTCTCTCTGTGCTGCCACTCTTTGTGTCTTTGTCCCTGCTGCCACTCTCTGTATCTGTGTTGCTGCTGCCTCTCTCTCTCTCTCTCTCTCTCTCTCTCTGTCCCTGTTGCCACTCTCTCTGTGTCCCTGCTGTCACTTTCTCTCTCTCTGTCCCTGCTGCCACTCTATCTCCCTTCCACCACTCCCTGTTTCTGTGTCCCTTCCACCACTGTAGCAGGATGCTGCCGATGTGGGAGCAGGAGCAGCTTGGTAATTTGATATGGTCCTATTGTGTTGTATAATGTGTATTTGGTCCCTACTGTGTGGCGGAATGTTTTGTATGGGGTACTACTACCGTGTGGCATGATGTCTATAATGGATACTACTTCTGTTGGCATAATGTGTGTATGGGGTACTACTACCATGTGGCATGAGGCGTATAATGGGTATTACTACTGTGTTGCGTATCATGTACATGGAGTACTACTACTGTGTGGCATAACATGTACATTTACATCCTCGATTTAAATAGTTATTTATTTTTTAAAAAGCCCCAGGAAACCACAAGTTGTTTTTTTTGTATTTCATTCTGAAAGCAGTTCTATAGCAAGTAACCAGTTTATACAGCTATAGAAGATTTCAAGGGGTATATTTAGTCAGCCGCAGGGTTTACCAATACCGATGCCAGAATCCCAATTAGTGAAATTTCTGACATGGGTGAGGCAAGTATGCTCCCCCCCTCTCCCCTACCCACTAACCCTCCCTTCCCGCAGCCTAACCCTAAACTCCCCACGGTGGTGCATAAAGTTAACCCCCTATTCCCTGCAGCCTAACCCTAACCCTCCCTCCTTAGTGTCTAAACCTAACCTCCCCCTGGTGGTGCGAATCCTAAACCCACCCCCCCCTTCCTGCAGCCCAAACCTAAACTAATATCCCTGACCTTTTACTCTATCCCACCCGCTATACTTCGGGATGCCGGCTGTTGGGATTCTGGCATCAGTCTCCTGATCCTGTCGGGATTCCACCGTCTGCATTTTGCAGGGATCCCGACAGCTGGCATCTTAACCGCATCCCACTTGAACAATGTACTGGTTAATCTTTCATAGTAACATACACTAGATTGTTTCGCTTCTCTGTTATATGAGCAGTGATCTGTTTAGTGTTTCATCATCACTGCTAATTGGAATTGTATTTGAACTTGGGAGGATTGTCACAGTGTTTGGGGAAGCCCTTGAGGTTTTTCTTTATCCCACACAAGTTAATGATACCACTGTGATCATCAGTGATGGTTAAACAGGCTGCAGATGCACTGTTCCTAAAAAGGTGAACTAGTGTGCTTAAAATCTGCAAATAATACATTGTGATTTTCTCTTACGTCCTAGAGGATGCTGGGGACTCCGTAAGGACCATGGGGTATAGACGGGCTCCGCAGGAGACATGGGCACTATAAAGAACTTTAGAATGGGTATGCACTGGCTCCTCCCTCTATGCCCCTCCTCCAGACCTCAGTTAGATCCTGTGCCCAGAGGAGACTGGGTGCATTGCAGGGGAGTTTCTCTGTAAAAAGAATTTTGTTAGGTTTTTTATTTTCAGGGAGCACTGCTGGCAACAGGCTCCCTGCATCGTGGGACTGAGGGGAGAGAAGCAGACCTACTTAACTGATAGGCTCTGCTTCTTAGGCTACTGAACACCATTAGCTCCAGAGGGTCGGAACGCAAGTCTCACCCTCGCCATTCGTTCCGGAGCCGCGCTGCCGTCCTCCTCACAGAGCCGGAAGATAGAAGCCGGGTGAGTAGCAGAAGAAAGAAGACTTCAAAGGCGGCAGAAGACTTCAGTTCTTCTTCAGTTAGGTAACGCGTAGCGGTAACGCTGCGCGTCATTGCTCCCACACACACACAAACACAACAGCGTGCATTGTAAGGGTGCAGGGCGCGGGGGGGGGGGGGGGCGCCCTGGGCAGCAATTAATAGCCTCAAGGGACACTGGCAGATGTACATTTACTGCGGAGGCAGTATATTATTTACCCCCGCCAGTTTTTTGATTGTTTGAGCGGGACCGAAGCCCGCCGCTGTGGGTGCGGGGCTTGATCCACCAGCACTAACCAGCGCCATTTTCTCCACAGCACATGCAGAGAAGCTGGCTCCCCGGACTCTCCCCTGCTGAACACGGTCACAGAGGGCAAAAAAGAGGGGGGCGCTTTTTATTGGCGCAGTGAGTGTATATTATATATTTGTATAAAAGCGCTGTTTGTCTGGGAATTTGGTTTCCAGTGTCAGTTGGCGCTGGGTGTGTGCTGGCATACTCTCTCTCTCTGTCTCTCCAAATGGCCTTATTGGGGAACTGTCTCCATATAGATATATCCCTGAGTCTGTGGGGGTGTCGGTACGCGTGTGTCGGCATGTCTGAAGCGGAAGGCTCTTCTAAGGACGAGGTGGAGCAGATGAATGTGGTGTCTCCGTCGGCAACGCCGACACATGATTAGATGGATATGCTGAATGTTTTAAATGCAAACGTGGCTTTGTTACATAAGAGATTGGACAAAGCAGAGTCCAGGGATAATACAGGTAGTCAATCAATGGCTTTGACGGTGTCACAGGGCCCTTCAGGGTCTCAAAAACGTCCCCTGTCCCAAATAACAGACACTGATACCGACACGGATTCTGACTCCAGTGTCGACTACGAGGATGCAAGGTTACACCCAAGGGTGGCCAAGAGTATTCATTATATGATTATTGCAATAAAAGATGTTTTGCATATCACGGATGACCCCTCTGTCCCTGACAAGAGGGTTCACATGTTTAAAGAAAAGAAACCCGAGGTAACTTTTCCCCCATCTCATGAGCTGAACGAGTTATTTGAAAAGGCTTGGGAAACTCCAGACAAGAAGCTGCAGATTCCCAAAAGAATTCTTATGGCGTATCTTTTCCCTGCGAAGGACAGGTTGCGGTGGGAATCCTCACCCAGGGTGCACAAGGCGTTGACGCGCTTGTCCAAAAAGGTGGCGCTACCGTCTCCAGACACAGCAGCCCTCAAGGATCCTGCTGATCGCAGACAGGAAACTACCTTAAAATCAATTTATACACATACAGGGACCTTGCTCAGACCGGCAATAGCGTCGGCTTGGGTTTGTAGCACTGTAGCAGCTTGGACTGATACCGTGTCAGCTGACTTTGATACCCTATTGACCTTAGGTCACATAAAAGACGCAGTCTTGTATATGAGAGACGCTCAGAGAGACGTTGTTCTGCTAGGTTCGAGAGTCAACGCCATGGCGATTTCTGCTAGGCGAGCCCTGTGGACCCGCCAATGGTCGGGTGATGCCGACTCAAAGAAACATGGAAGTTTTACCTTACAAAGGTGAGGATTTATTTGGGGAAGGTCTCACAGACCTGGTTTCCACAGCTACCGCGGGTAAATCTACCTTTTTACCTTATGTTTCTCCACAGCAAAAGAAGAAACGCCGCAATATCAGATGCAGTCCTTTCGATCGCATAAGTCCAGAAGAGGTCGGGGTTCTTCCTTCCTCGCCAGAGGTAAGGGTAGAGGGAAAAAACTGCCTGCTACGGCTAGTTCCCAGGAGCAGAAGTCCTCCCCGGCTTCTGCTAAATCCACAGCATGACGCTGGGACTCCACTGAGAGAGTCCGCCCCAGTGGGGGGAAGGCTTCGACTCTTCAGCCACGTCTGGGTTCAGTCAGACGTGGATCCTTGGGCAATGGAAATTGTATCCCAAGGCTACAAGCTGGAATTTGAAGACGTGCCTCCTCGCCGGTTTTTCAAATCGACTTTACCAGCTTCTTCCCCAGACAGGGAGATAGTGTTAGCTGCGATTCAAAAACTGTGTCAACAACAAGTGGTTGTCGAGGTTCCCCTAGTTCAACAGGGGACGGGGTACTACTCAACCCTATTTGTGGTCCCGAAACCGGATGGTTCGGTCAGACCCATTCTAAATTTAAAATCCCTAAACCTGTACTTAAAAAAGTTCAAATTCAAGATGGAATCGCTCAGGGCGGTTATCTCCAGCTTGGAAGGGGGGGATTTTATGGTGTCTCTAGACATAAAGTATGCATACCTTCATGTCCCCATATATCCCCCTCATCAGGCGTACCTGAGATTCGCTGTACAGGACTGTCATTGCCAGTTTCAGACGTTGCCGTTTGGGCTTTCCACGGCCCCGAGGGTTTTCACCAAAGTAATGGCGGAAATGATGGTGCTCCTGCGCAGGCAGGGAGTCACAATTATCCCGTACTTGGACGATCTCCTGATAAACGCGAGATCGAGAGATCAGTTGCTGAAAAGCGTGTCCCTCTCCCTGAGTGTGCTGCAGCAGCATGGCTGGATTCTAAATCTTCCAAAGTCGCAGTTGGTTCCAACGACTCGGCTATCTTTCTTGGGCATGATTCTGGACATGGAACTAAAGAGGGTTTTTCTCCCAGTGGAAAAAGCCCAGGAACTCCAGAACATGGTCAGAGACCTGTTAAAACCGAAAAGAGTGTCAGTCCATCAATGCACTCGAGTTCTGGGGAAAATAGTGGCGTCCTACGAGGCCATCCCCTTCGGCAGGTTTCATGCGCAGACATTTCAGTGGGACCTTCTGGATAGTGGTCCGGGTCCCATCTTCAACTTCATCAAACGATAAGCCTGTCCCCCAGGGCCAGGGTGTCTCTCCTGTGGTGGCTGCAGAGTGCTCACCTTCTAGAGGGTCGCAGGTTCGGCATTCAAGACTGGGTTCTGGTGACCATGGACGCGAGCCTCCGAGGATGGGGAGCAGTCACACAAGGAAGAAACTTTCAGGGGATATGGTCAAGCCAGGAGGCTTGTCTACACATCAATGTACTGGAATTGAGGGCCATATACAACGGCCTTCGTCAAGCGGAGAATCTCCTTCGCGACCTACCGGTTCTGATTCAATCAGACAACGTCACAGCCGTGGTTCATGTAAACTGCCAAGGCAGGACAAGGAGCAGAGTGGCAATGGCGGAAGCCACCAGGATTCTTCACTGGGCGGAAAATCACGTAAGCGCTCTGTCGGCTGTATTCATTCCGCGTGTGGACAACTGGGAAGCAGACTTCCTCAGCAGACACTATCTCCATCCAGGAGAGTGGGGACTTCATCAAGGAGTTTTTGCAGAGATAACGGATCGTTGAGGACTTCCTCAAATAGTCATGATGGCGTCAGGCCTCAACAAGAAGCTTCGGAGGTATTGTGCCAGATCAAGGGACCCTCAAGCAGCAGCAGTGGACGCCCTGGTGACACCGTGGTGTTTCAGTCGGTCTAGGGGTTCCCTCCTCTGCCACTCATCTCAAAGATATTGAGAATCATGACGAAAAAGAGTGCGGACAATACTCATTGTTCCAGATTGGCCTCGAAAGGCCTGGTATTCAGATATTCAGGAAATGCTCACAGAAGATCTGTGGCCTCTTCCTCTCAGAGAGCACCTGTTGCACCTACGGAAGATTTCCATCTGGGCCATTTTCTCCACTTTCTGCAGACAGGAGTGGATATGGGCCTAAAATTGGGCTCCATTAAAGTACAGATTTCGGCCTAATCGATTTTCTTTCAGAAGGAATTGGCTTCTCTCCCAGAAGTCCAGACTTTTGTAAAGGGAGTGCTGCACATGCAGCCTCCTTTGGCACCATGGGACCTTAACGTGGTGTTACAGTTCCTGAAATCTCACTGGTTTGAGCCCCTTCAAACAGTGGAATTAAAGTTTCTCACTTGGAAGGTGGTCATGTTGTTGGCCTTGGCGTCTGCAAGGCGGGTGTCTGAATTGGCGGCTTTGTCTCACAAAAGCCCCTATCTGATTTTTCATGTGGATAGAGCGGAGTTGAGGACTCGTCCTCAATTTTTGCCTCAGGTGGTTTCTTCGTTTCATATGAACCAGCCTATTGTGGTACCGGTGGCTACGAGTGACTTGGAGGATTCCAAGTCCCTGGATGTAGTCAGGGCCTTAAAAATTTATGTAGCCAGGACGGCTCGGGTTAGGAAAACAGAGGCTCTGTTTATCCTGTATGCAGCCAACAAGGTTGGCGCTCCTGCTTCTAAGCAGACTATTGCTCGCTGGATATGTAACACGATTCAGCAGGCTCATTCTACGGCTGGATTGCCATTACCAAATTCGGATAAGGCCCACTCGACTAGGAAGGTGGGCTCTTCTTGGGCGGCTGCCCGAGGCGTCTCGGCATTACAGCTTTGCCAAGCGGCGACTTGGTCGGGTTCAAACACTTTTGCAAAATTCTACAAGTTTGATACCCTGCCTGATGAGGACCTCATGTTTGCTCAGTCGGTACTGCAGAGTCATCCGCACTCTCCCGCCCAATCTGGAGCTTTGGTATAATCCCCATGGTCCTTAGGGAGTCCCCAGCATCCTCTAGGACGTAAGAGAAAATATTTTAAACCTACCGGTAAATCTTTTTCTCCTAGTCCGTAGAGGATGCTGGGTGCCCGTCCCAGTGCGGACATATTTCTGCAAGGCTTGTATATAGTTATTGCTTACATAAGGGTTATGTTACAGTTTTGATCAGTCTTGGGCTGATGCTGTTTTGTGTCATACTGTTAACAGGTTAGTATATTCCATGTTATACGGTGTGGATGGTGTGGGCTGGTATGAATCTTGCCCTTAGATTAACAAAATCCTTTCCTCGTACTGTCCGTCTCCCCTGGGCACAGTTTCTCTAACTGAGGTCTGGAGGAGAGGCATAGTGGGAGGAGCCAGTGCACACCCATTCTAAAGTTCTTTATAGTGCCCATGTCTCCTGTGGAGCCCGTCTATACCCCATGGTCCTTACGGAGTCCCCAGCATCCTCTACGGACTAGGAGAAAAAGATTTACCGGTAGGTTTAAAATCTTATTTCTCTGACGTCCTAGTGGATGCTGGGGACTCCGTAAGGACCATGGGGAATAGACGGGCTCCGCAGGAGACTGGGCACTCAAAGAAAGATTTAGTACTACTGGTGTGCACTGGCTCCTCCCTCTATGCCCCTCCTCCAGACCTCAGTTAGAATCTGTGCCCGGACAGAGCTGGGTGCATTTTAGTGAGCTCTCCTAAGCTTGCTAATAAGAAAGTATTTTAGTTAGGTTTTTTATTTTCAGAGAGCATCTGCTGGCAACAGACTCTCTGCTACGTGGGACTGAGGGGAGAGAAGCAAACCTACTAACTGCGGCTAGGTTGCGCTTCTTAGGCTACTGGACACCATTAGCTCCAGAGGGATCGAACACAGGAACCTAACCTTGGTCGTCCGTTCCCGGAGCCGCGCCACCGTCCCCCTCGCAGAGTCAGAAGACAGAAGCCGGCGGGTTAAAGCAAGAAGACGTCAAAATCGGCTGCAGAAGACTCCTGTCTTCATATGAGGTAGCGCACAGCACTGCAGCTGTGCGCCATTGCGCCCACACTAACCCACACACTCCGGTCACTGTAGGGTGCAGGGCGCAGGGGGGGGGCGCCCTGGGCAGCAATTGATTACCTCCTGGCAAAAAACAGCATATATACAGCTGGGCACTGTAATATGCATGAGCCCCCGCCATTAATTTTACACAAAATCGCGGGACAGAAGCCCGCCGCTGAGGGGGTGGGGCCTTCTTCCTCAGCACTCACCAGCGCCATTTTCTCTCCACAGCTCCGCTGAGAGGAAGCTCCCCAGGCTCTCCCCTGCAGAAGCACGATAGAGAGGGTGAAAAAGAGAGGGGGGGCACATAAATTTGGCGTAAAAACAATATATACAGCAGCTACTGGGTTAACAGTAAGTTACTGTGTGATTCCTGGGTCATATAGCGCTGGGGTGTGTGCTGGCATACTCTCTCTCTGTCTCTCCAAAGGGCCTTGTGAGGGAACTGTCTTCAAATAGAGCATCCCTTGTGTGTGTGGTGTGTCGGTACGTGTGTGTCGACATGTCTGAGGTAAAAGGCTCCACCAAGGAGGAGATAGAGCAAATATGTGTGTGAGAGGGTGTCTCCGTCGACAACGCCGACACCTGTTTGGATATGTGTAAGTGCTAAGGTGAATTTATTGCACAAAAGATTAGAGAACAGACAGGAAATCTACCCATGTCTGTCCCTATGGCACAGAGTCCTTCAGAGTCTCACAATGCTCACTATCCAAAATAATAAACACTGATATCGACACGGAGTTTGACTCCAGTGTCGACTACGATAATGCAAAGTTACAGCCAAAATGGCAGAAAAGTATTCAATATGATTATTGTAATAAAGATGATTTGCATATCACTGATGACTCATGTCCCTGACACAAGGGTACACATGTTAAGGGGAAGAAAGCTGAGGTAAATTTCCCTCCTCTCATGAGAAAAAAGAGCGGGAATCTCCAGACAAGAGACTGCAGCTTCCCACAAAGAATTCTCAGGCAGTATCCTTTCCCCACTAGGGCCAGGATGTGATGGGAATCTTCCCCTAGGGTGTCACGTTTGCCCAGAAGGTAGCCCTAGCTATTCTCAGGGATCCTGCAGATAGCATGCACATTCTGGTACACTACTCAGACCGGCGATTGTGTCGGCATGGGTTTATAGTGCTGGGGCGGCGTGGACAGGTACCTTATCAGCAGAAATTGAGACCCTAGTATGTATATGTATATGTATATATATATGTATGTGTATGTGTATATATATATATATATATATATATATATATATATATATATATATTAAAGATGCTGTCTTAAGAGATATATATAATCAAACATGCCCAAAGAGACATGAGTATACTGGGTCCTAGAGTCAAAGCTATGTCGATTTCTGCTTGACGTGTCCTGTAGAATATGCAATGGACAGATGATGCCAACTTAAGTGGCATATGGAAGGCTGAGGATTGTGTGGAGAAGGGTTCTCGGACCTGGTCTCCACGGCTATAGCTGGTAATTCGGATATTTTGCCTTATATTCCTGCACAGCCTAGGAAAGCACGTCCTTATCAAATGTAGCTTTTCGAACAAAGAAACAAGAAAGGCCGAGATGCGTCCTTTCTTGCCAGAGGCGGGGCCAGAGGAAAGAAGCTGCACAACACAGCTAGTTCCCAGGAACAGACGCATGTCGCTGGGGCTCCACAGACGGAGCTAGGCCCGGTGGGGGCACGCTTTCGTAAGTTCTGCAACAAGTGTGTTCACTCCCTGTTAGATCCCTGGGCAATAGATATTGTGTCTCAGGGATACAAGCTGGACTTTGAGAAGATGCCTCCTCACTGACGGCCCTGCCGGCTTCCCCCCACGAGAGGGAAACAGGGTTAACTGCAATTCACAAATTGTATCTTCAACAGGTGGTGGTCAAGGTTCCCCTCCTTCGACAAGGAAGGGGTTATTATTCGACCATGTGGTAGTCCCGAAACCAGACGGTTCGGTCAGACCAATATTGAATTAAAATCCCTGAACATATACCTGAAAAGGATCAAGTTCAAGATGGAATCCCTTAGAGCGGTCGTTACAAGCCTGAAAGGGGGAGATTTTATCGTGACTCGGGACATAAAGGAGGCATACCTTCATGTCCCCATTTATCCACCTCATCAGGCGTACCTCAGAATTGCGGTACGGGATTGTCATTACCAATTTCAGAAGTTGCCGTTTGGTCTCTCCACGGCCACGAGAATATTCACCAAGGTAATGGCGGAAATGATGGTGCTCCTGCGGAAGCAAGGTGTCACTATTATCACGTACTTGGACGATCTCCTCATAAAAGCGAGATCAAGAGAGCAGTGGCTGAACAGCGTATCACTTTCTCTGGAAGTGTAACGGCAACACGGCTGGATTCTATATATTCCAAAGTCGCAGTTGGTTCCTACAGCTCATCTGCCTCTCCTAGGCATGATCCTTGACACAGACCAGAAAAGGGTTTATCTCCCGATAGAGAGAGCTCAGGAGCTCGTGACACTGGTCAGGAATCTATTAAAACCAAAACAGGTGTCAGTGCATCATTGCACTCGAGTCCTGGGAAGGATGGTGGCATCATACGAGGCCATTCCTTTTCGGCAGGTTCCATGAGAGGACCTTCTAATGGGACTTACTGGACAAAGTGGTCCGGATCACATCTTTTGATGCATCGGTTAATCACCCTATCCCCCGGGGCCAGGGTGTCTCTCCAGTGGTGGCTGCAGAGTACTCACCTTCTCGAGGGCCGCAGGTTCGGCATTCAGGACTGGGTCCTGGTGACCACGGATGCAAGCATCCGAGGGTGGGGGCAGTCACTCAGGGAAGAAGTTTCCAAGGGCTGTGGTCAAGTCAGGAGACTTGTCTTCACATCAATATCCTGGAACTAAGGGCCATATACAACGCCCTAAGTCAAGCGGAGACCCTGCTTCGCAACCAATCTGTGCTGATCCAATCAGACCACATCACCGCAGTGGCTCATGTAAACCGCCAAGGCGGCACAAGGAGCAGGGTGGTGATGGCGGAAGCCACCAGAATGCTTCGATGGGCTGAGAATCACGTACGAGCACTGTCAGCAGTGTTCATTCCGGGAGTGGACTACTGGGAAGCAGACTTCCTCAGCAGGCACGACCTCCACCAGGGAGAGGGGGGACTTCATCAAGAAGTCTTCGCGCAGATTGTAGGTCGGTGGGAACTGCCACAGGTGGACATGATGGCATCCCGCCTCAACAAAAGGCTACAGAGGTATTGCGCCAGGTCAAGAGACTCTCAGGCGATAGCTGTAGACGCACTGGTTACACCGTGGATGTTCCAGTCGGTTTATGTGTTTCCTCCTCTTCCTCTCTTACCCAAGGTGCTGAGAATCATAAGGAAAAGAGGAGTGAGAACACTACTCATTGTTCCGGATTGGCCAAGAAGGACTTGGTATCCAGAGCTGCAAGAAATGCTCACAGAGGACCCATGGCCTCTGCCTCTACGGCAGGATCTGTTGCAGCAGGGACCTTGTATATTCCAAGACTTACCGCAGCTGCGTTTGACGGCATGGCTGTTGGACGCCGGATCCTAGTAGAAAAAAGGGATTCCGGATGAGGTTATTCCTACGCTGATAAAGGCTAGGAAGGACGTGACGGCTAAACATTATCACCGTATACGGCGAAAATATGTTGCTGGGTGTGAGGCCAGGAACGCCTCTACAGAGGAATTCCAGCTGGGCCGTTTCCTTCACTTCCTACAGTCGGGAGGGACTTTGGGCCTAGAATTGGGGTCCATAAAGGTCCAGATTTCGGCCCTATCCATTTTCTTTCATAAAAAAACTAGCTTCTCTACCTGAAGTTCAGACGTTTGTAAAGGGAGTGCTGCATATTCAGCCCCCTTTTGTGCCACCAGTGGCACCTTGGGATCTTGACGTGGTGTTGAGTTTCCTGAAATCTCACTGGTTTGAGCCGTTTAAGACCGTGGAGTTAAAATATCTCACGTGGAAAGTGGTCATGCTATTGGCCTTAGCTTCGGCTAGGTGTGTGTCAGAATTGGCGGCTTTGTCATGTTAAAGCCCCTATCTGGTTTTCCATATGGACAGGGTAGAATTACGGACTCGTCCGCAATTTCTGCCAAAGGTGGTGTCATCTTTTCATTTGAACCAACCTATTGTGGTGCCTGCGGCTACTCGTGACTTGGAGGATTCCAAGTTACTAGATGTAGTCAGGGCTTTGAAGATTTATGTAGCCAGAACGGCTGGAGTCAGGAAAACTGACTCGCTGTTTATCCTGTATGCATCCAACAAGCTGGGTGCTCCTGCTTCAAAGCAAACTATTGCTCGCTGGATCTGTAACACGATTCAGCAGGCTCATTCTGCGGCTGGCTTGCCGCCTCCAAAATTAGTAAAAGCCCATTCCACAAGGAAGGTGGGATCTTCTTGGGCGGCTGCCCGAGGCGTCTCGGCATTAGAGCTTTGCCGAGCAGCTACTTGGTCGGGTTCAAACACTTTTGCAAAGTTCTACAAGTTTGATACCCTGGCTGAGGAGGACCTTGTGTTTGCTCATTCGGTGCTGCAGAGTCATCCGCACTCTCCCGCCCGTTTGGGAGCTTTGGTATAATCCCCATGGTCCTTACGGAGTCCCCAGCATCCACTAGGACGTCAGAGAAAATAAGATTTTACTCACCGGTAAATCTATTTCTCGTAGTCCGTAGTGGATGCTGGGCGCCCGTCCCAAGTGCGGACTTCTTCTGCAATACTTGTATATAGTTATTGCTTAAATAAGGGTTATGTTATGGTTGCATCAGGTTGGTCTGATGCTCTGTTGTTGTTCATACTGTTGACTGGGTATGTTATCACAAGTTATACGGTGTGATTGGTGAGGCTGGTATGAGTCTTACCCTGGATTCCAAAATCCTTTCCTTGTAATGTCAGCTCTTCCGGGCACAGTTTCCTTAACTGAGTGGAGGAGGGGCATAGAGGGAGGAGCCAGTGCACACCAGTAGTACTAAATCTTTCTTAGAGTGCCCAGTCTCCTGCGGAGCCCGTCTATTCCCCATGGTCCTTACGGAGTCCCCAGCATCCACTACGGACTACGAGAATTAGATTTACCGGTGAGTAAAATCTTATTTTTTTTTGCTAAATGCAGTATAAACTGTGTTCAGAAGACGGGTTTCTCTTGTGGCAAAATTGAAATTAGCAGCCTTCAGAAAAAACTAATTTCTTGCATTTCTCACCATGTTGTCTACTCCTGCAGTTATGTTTTGTTTCTAATAATTACATGTATGGTTAATTGACATACTGCAGCACACATTCTGTACCTGACTAAAGTTATCAAATCAGCAGACTGCTTCTGAATACTGGAGATGGGAGCTCCTTCCCTAAAACAGTGCTGAGCTGTAGCTACAGAGGTGGCTTTAAAGTATTACAGTGTGACTGGATGATCGTATTTTGCCTGTTACTGATTCCTCCCACTAAATCATATCCAGTTAACTTGCAGCCACTACTAGTCTCCTGCAAGGCAACAGCATCTCCCCCCCCCCCCTGGTTGAATCAACATTTGGGGCATATACACTAAAGGTAGATTTTTCTGGATTACAAATCAATGACAAACGATCTAAGTCGATGTTTGGTTTCCATGGCTAAAACACACATTTACTAACATTTAAAATTGATATAAAATAATCATTGTTTAGTAAATGCTTGTTAGACCCTGAAACCCAACATCAGTTAGATCGATTTTCATTAATTGAAAATTGATAAAAAATCTATGAAAATCTACAGTACCTTTTAGTAAATATACCGTTTAGAGTTATAACAGTGTAACCTTTTTTTGTACCATGAGCTTGATTAATGCAACCCTAATGTTTATTGATCCTAATAAAAACATAACTTTATTTTTTCCATTAACTTACATTTACTCAATCAACTGAAAATATAAAAAAAAGACTGCTTAAATATTACCTTTATACAAGAAGGACAGTTTTATTGTAGGATATTAAAGAAATATATTTAGTTTGATACATTGTCAGCTAACATACACCACTCTCATTCTTGCAGCTAAAATGTGCCAGAGGGTAGATAAGAGGGTTGTGGGGTTTTTTTTGGTTGTTTTTTTTTAACAAAATTTGTGATCACTATGATTTGTTATTACAATCATAAAAGTTACCAGGTACCAAGTGTGTTCTCTGATCAACGTGCGCCATGTATAATGGGATTTAACTTGAAGCCAATTATAGAACACCTCTTGGTTACAGCATTCTGCGAGTCCTAGTTTATCACAGCTAAAGGGAAGTGGTGATTATGTCCGCCTACATTTTCTATTCCTTGTTTGTAACATGGGGAAGAAATGCAGCCCTTTAACAAAAGCTCATTGCATGTGCAAAATCACAGCAGGAAGCACATTTTTAACAACATATAGA
Source organism: Pseudophryne corroboree (assembly GCF_028390025.1). NCBI lineage: Eukaryota > Metazoa > Chordata > Amphibia > Anura > Myobatrachidae > Pseudophryne > Pseudophryne corroboree. The sequence goes on from NC_086447.1 coordinate 409,931,768, forward strand.
AAGCTTTACAGTTAATTCTTGCCTATTGATCCTAAGGGTGGTATTTATCAAAGCTCTGCCTTCCATTTTACAGTCTGTGTTTGGAAAAATGACAGTAGCTGTTTGGTTGATACTTTATCTCTCACAATTTTATCCCTCTACCAGCTTTGCTAAATACCTCCCTAAATGTGTTATTTTTCATATAAATATGAATGTGGAGATATCTCAGTATGTAGGACTAACCCTGGGCGTACAATGCAAACCAGCCGATACGGGAGGAGGTGACTGCCAGATAGTTGGAGCACCTCCATACACTGCACGCTGTGTGGAAGCGAGCGCCATTCAAAGCTCGAAGTTGGCTGAACAACAGTTGGCTGACTCGGACAGGTTTAGAAACCAAACTAAACAATCCAGATAATCTTTCAGCCAATTTCAGGCTGTGAACAATCATTGTTCACTTAAGAGATGATGTAAAAATTCAGTTTAGTTTACTAGAATTTGTCTTTTCAGATTTTATCAGCTGCGAGCATCTATGAAAATCCCTCCCCGCATTCCTCACAGAATAGAAGCAAGTCTGCTACGTGTCACAGGTATGCATTTCTTTGTTCTCTCATCTGACTCTCTCAAACTCTTTTATAATGTGAGGAAGACGTTTGAGTAGCTGGGAGGGTTTTTTTTTCTGCATTAAAAATTTAAATACTTAATAAAGATGGGAAATAAGTTGTAAGCTTTTCCCAAATACAGTTCTGTGTGAAAACAATTTGATTTCACATGCAGATTTATATGATAGTTGCCAACATTTTTCTTAATAGTAAACTCCTAATATGTTTTAGTAATTGTAATAATAAATAGAAATGGTCTTGTAAAAATGACTCTTCATGTACTGTATTTAATGATTTTGTTTCATAAATGTGTAATAAGATAATGATGGTGAATGAGGCATTTACCCTGATTGGCTACATACATACTGATGTGTCCACTTACACTAGCCTTCTGGCACGTTAAATAGCCCTTCTAGTAACGCCATGCCATGGCATGACACGGTAGCGTCTTTTCATGCAACTTTTTCTATTAAAATGCATCTGTGAAATTGTAAAATGTACAAGATGAATAGGATGCACAAGCAGCTTATGATGATTAATACGATATGTGGCATGCTTATATTCTGTGTGTTACTGTGGCTGTATCTGCATACGAAATGTTACGCTACATTAGCAGCCTGTGGTACTTGGCAAAGGCTTTTCCACATTGCAGGCCATTTGTGGTCCTGATTGCTCATGCATGAAGTGGCATTGTTGGCTAACACAGATTTAGATTTGTCAATAAAAAAACAAAAAGTTAATGACAAATTAAAAAAAATAGAAAAACAATAATTTTATGTCCTTTAATCAATCAACCAAAAACTGCTTCATCTCAATAATAAAGTATTTTCTCTTTCTACCAAATCTGCTATTGTCTTCCTGATGTATTGGAAAGCTTATGCAAGCGAGCCCCATGTGGCCTTTGCTGGTAATACCCTACAGACAATGAGATATATATATATATATATATATATATATATCAATGTGTCCTCATACAGATACATATACATGGGTGGTCTTCAGTATGCCTACTGACGGGATCCTGGCGCACAGTATACCGGCGCCGGGATCCCGACAGCCGGCATACGACACTTATTCTCCCTCGTGGGGGTCCACGACCCCCCTGGAGGGAGAATAAAATTGCGTGGTGCGCCACCGTGCCCGTAGCGTGGCGAGCGCAGCGAGCCCGCAAGGGGCTCATTTGCGCTCGCCACACTGTCGGTAAGCCAGCGGTCGGGCTCCCGGCGCCGGTATGCTGGTCGCCGGAAGCCCGACCGCCGGCATATCGTAGTGAACCCATATACACATATACCCCATACAGTATGAGTAGCCCAGCGCAGCTGAGTCGCTCCAAATGGTGTGGCGTGTTATTTTTCTTTCAGTTTTGCATTTTATTCATATAGCAGACACAGCAAAACACCAGTCATAGGGGCTGATTCAGAGATAGATGTAGCCATGCGTCTGTACGCAGAGGCTGCATCCATCTGGTCTGCGCACGTGCTTTGGCAGCAGTGCATGTGCGCGACCCTTCTCCTTGCGACCTCATCCAAGAAGGATGCAGCCGCAAGATTGACAGTGGCGGACGTTCACAGGGCTGCGTTGACATCACGTGCAGCTGCTCCAATTTTAAAATAGTGCCCAACTGCCTGACAGCGCAGCCAGGGGTCAACCTAAGTTTGATTCGTCTGCAATCTTATTGCGTATGCATCATGAGGCGGCCAGTCACACATGCTAAACGGTCTTGCCATCTGCTGCACGGCCCCCAGCATGTGAGGAGATGAACGTAGATCTGATTCAGAGATGGGCGCAGATCGCTGCATATACAGCCAGATCTGTATATGCAGCGATCTGCGCCCATCTCTGAATCAGCCCTATAGTTTACTTGACCACACAGTGATTTGTTTTAAACACAAATACAAAGGTTCAGATGAAGCACAGCGGAACATTGCAGGATATATAGCTGTGGCCTATGCTTTGTAGCGCTGTGTCTACAGCTTCAGGCTTATTCGCACACATATATACAAATGTCACAAATCAAATTGAGCAATGGAAGTCAGCAATGTACTGTAGTTTCTGCAGCGGTGTACACTGGTATTCCACAGGGAATAACATCGGGGTGTAGAGTTGGATCTTGATCCAAGGCTAAAGCTTTGACTGTTCCCAGGATGCCTTGCTCCGCCTCCTCTATATCCCTGCCTTCAGGCACTGGAGCTCAGTTTGTAAGTTGGTGCCTGCAGTGCAGGCAGCTAACAGGAAGAGCTGCGCTAGGCAGCCCTGAAAAGAGCTTTTCTGACAAAAAAGAAGACTTCAAGGACCGCAGCACTGGCACTAGTTCCTAATTGCTATATGTCAGGCTTGCATATCGTGCTGCGGCTGCCTCACCTCCCCCAGCGGCGCTGTATACTCCCGCGCCCTGGTTGCCGGGTACTTACAGCTGAGGCGCTCCGGTCCCTTCAGGCACACATACCGCCACTGCTCTCCTGGATCGCGTGGCCGCATCATCGGAGGAGGTAAGAGGGTCCCCCGAGCGGGACCCGCCGAAATCGCGATCCGGCTCGGTCTCTGGAGACGGACCGCGCCGCTGGCGTGGACCCTGTGGCTGTGCAGGGACCCCACTATATCCACCAGGACAAAGGGCACAGGTCGGATTTACTAAAATACGTTTAGTATAGGCCCCGCAGTACCCGGTGGTGAAGTCCAGCCAAGGCTTTGGCCTGTAGCCCCTCCCCCAGGCGCCATTTACTGCAAATGTTCCCGCCCTGGAGCTGCATCTCACTCCCTGTCAGCATTTGGGCGCCATTACACAGAGCTGCGCTGATTCAGGGGCTGCTGGGCACTGTCTCCTCTGTAATGCCGCTTGCTTCATCAGCGCTGTGCGTTTACAGGACACTTAAGTATTCTACATGTCGTTTAGACAGTGTTAGTAAAGAACAAGTGCATAACTACAAGGATATTTAGTACAAGTACCCTGTGATATACATCCAGTATTTACTGTGCTTTGTTATATCTGTATACATACTTAGCTTTACTTAGTATTGCTAGTCCAGTGCTGTTTTGTTGTTGTTTGTAATAATTTCTGCATTGTACATGTGACTGTGTGTGCCTGTAGCTGCTGTGTGGTTCCTATTCTGTGTATCTCACACATATTGCTATCCCTATTTTCTGTACCCTGAGGGTGGCTAAGTGCGTCATGGTCCTATATACTGTATATAGTGTTTCACAGGATATACTACTTTGGTATTTTTCTCTGTGTATTTCAGTCACCATATACCACTTAAATCCTCTATGCTCTGCATTTGCAGTCACACTCCACAGGTTTTTTTTGTCAGGTACTGTGTCTGGCTATATTGTACTGTTACGCCCTAAGGCTACGTTCCCACTTAATGTCTGCTACATAGGGTGGGAAATCCATGGCTGATCCTGCGTCATGCAGTACTGACGCCGCGGATGCACCTGAGGAAAATATTCCAGCTGAGGGTCCAGGTACCGGTTGTTCAGTACCCCTCAGTCAGCCTGTAGACCGGTGGCACACCAAGACCCACCTTGGGCTGCTTTTTCTAATCTGCTGACTACGCAAGTAATGAGACTTACTCCTCCTGTGGGACCTCCGGTGCCATTACAGCCACATATCGTCCCTGTAGTTAATCCGCCATGGGCAAATACTCTGTCAACTCGGTTAAAGCAATTAAATCAGTCTTTGGCTAAAGAAAACCTAACCCTCGCCCTCCTAGGACCAAAGGGTCATCTAAGCGGGCCATTACTTCCTCACAATCCACGCATGTTACAGATACTTCATCCAATACTCAGATGCAGATGCTTCTGATGGGGAATCTATTTCACAGGTGGATGATCCTGACCTCTTGGAGGCTATCAAACTGATTCTTCAGATTGATGATGAATCTGAACCTCCAGATACGTCCAAGAAACCTGATAAGTTCAAACGTCAGTAGGTTACTACATTAGTTTTGCCCCATTCTAACCATTTAGTTGACATACGTCAGGAATCCTGGAAGCATCCAGGAAGGAAATTCTCCCCGTCTAAGAAGATGCTAGCTCGTTATCCCCTCACTGCAGAGTTGAGTAAAAATTGGGAAACACCACCGCCGGTGGACTCACATGTCGCGCGTCTGGTGGTGGCCTGTCACTACCATCACCTCTCTGAAGGAACCGATGGATAAGCGTGTGGAGGGTTGCTTGAAGTTTATTTACACCCTTGCAGGTGCTGTGCATAGACCCGCTATAGTGGCTTCTTGGGCTGCGAAGGCTATTGAAGCCTGGGTTCAAGAAGTTGAAGCGAAGCTACCTTATAACTTTTTTGATAATGCCAGACCGTGTCTTTCATATATTATCACAGCCTCTCATTATATTCAGGAGGAGGCCTCTGATGCCGGTGTCCTGGCGGCCAAAGCGTCTACTACATCCATTCTGGCTCACCAGATTCTGTGGTTATGGTCCTGGTCTGTGGATCTGGACTCTAAAAAGACCTTGGAGGTTATCCCTTTTAAGGGAGACATCCTTTTTGGGGAAATCTGAACAATATTGTTGCTGACTTAGCGTCTGCTAAAACTGCATGTCTACCGAGTACTAATCCTTCGGCTCCGAAGGCTAAAAGTACTACCTTTCGACCTCCAATTATAGCAAAGGTCCAGGCGTTCCCGAAACAGGCTCGCACTTCCAAAACCTCTAAGCCCAAACCTATACGTTCCTGGGCTGCCTGTCAGCTTGCTTCCAAACCAGACAAGTCTGCTGCGTGACGGAGCGGGCCTCCCTTTGGGGGATCCCAGGGTGGGAGGCCAACTTCTACTGTTTGCCCAGGTATGGTTAAGGACCACTTCAGATGACTGGGTAAGGGAAGTCGTCACTCACGGATACGCCATCTCTTTCAAGAAGCGCCCCCCTCGCCAGTTATGCTCGACAAATATCCCTTCAGATCCGGTGAGAGCAAAAACTCTCCATTTGGTGTTACAATCCCTCCTGGATACAGGAGTGATAGTGCCGGTGCCTCTGGCTCAGAGGGGCAGGGGGTACTATTCAACGCTGTTCCGAAACCGAATGCTTCCTCCC